>NW_004443987.1:3570722-3574480 GCF_000243295.1 Trichechus manatus latirostris
GCTTTGGTTTAGTCCAGTCGTGCTGACTTCCCCTGCAATGTGTGCTGTCCTTCCCTTCACCTAAGATAATTCTTATCTACTATCTAGTTAGTAAATAACCCTCACCCTCCCTCCCCACCCCTGTAACCATCAAAGAGTGTTTTCTTCTGTGTTTAAAAGTTTTCTTGAGATCTTATAATAGTGGTCTTATACAATATTTATCCTACTGTGACTGACTAAATTCATTCAGCATAATGACCTCCAGCTTCCTCCATGTTATAAGATGTTTCACGGCTTCATTGTTGTTCTTTATCGTTGCACAGTATTCCATTGTGTGGATATGCCATAATTTGTTTATCCATTCTTCCACTGATGGACATCTAGGTTGTTTCCATCTTTTTGCTGTTGTGAACAGTGATTCAATGAACATGGGTGTGTATATATCTATTTGTGTGATGGCTCTTATTTCTCTAGGATATATTCCAAGGAGCGGGATAGCTGGATCGTATGGTACTTCTATTTCTAGCTTTTTAAGGAAGCACCAAATCGATTTTCAAAGTGGTTGTACCATTTTACATTCCAACCAACAGTGTATAAGTATTCCAGTCTCTCCACAACCTCTCCAGCATTTATTATTTTGTGTTTTTTGGATTAATGCCAGCCTTGTCGGGGTGAGATGATATCTCATTGTAGTTTTGATCTGTGTTTCTCTAATGGCTAATAATCATAAGCATCTCTTCATGTGTCTGTTAGCTGCCTGAATATCTTCTTTGGCAAAGTGGCTGTTCATACCCTTTGCCCATTTTTTAATTGGGTTGTCTTTTCGTTGTTGAGGTTTTGCAGTATCTTGTAGATTTTAGAGATTAGATGCTGATCAGATTTGTCATAGCCAAAAATTTTCTCCCAATCTGTAGGTTGTCTTTTTACTCTTTTGGTGAAGTCTTTTGATGAGTATAAGTGTTTGATTTTTAGGAGCTCACATTTATCTGGTCTCTCTTCTGGTGCTTGTGCATTGTTACTTATGGTTCGTATTGTGTTTATGCTGTGTATTAGGGCTCATTGCATTGTCACTATTTTTTCTTCCATGATCTTTACTGTTTTTGATTTGATATTTAAGTCTTTGATCCATTTTGAGTTAGTTTTTGTGCATGGTGTGATGTATGGGTCTTGTTTCAGTTTTCTGCAGATGGCTATCCAGTTATGCCATCACCACTTGTTAAAGACACTGTCTTTTCTCAGTTAACGGACTTTGGGCCTTTGTGAAATATCAGCTGCTCATAGGTGAACAAATTTATATCTGGATTCTCAATTCTGTTCCATTGGTCTATGTATCTGTTGTTGTGTCAGTACCAGGCTGTTTTGACTACCGTGGCAGTATAATAGGTTCTAAAATCAGGTAGTGCGAAGCCTCCCACTTTGTTCTTCTACTTGAGTAATGCTTTACTTATTCAGGGCATCTTCCCTTTCCATATGAAGTTGGTGTTTTGTTTCTCCATCTCATTAAAACATGCTGTTGGAATTTGGATCAAGATTGCACTGTATCTGTAGATCGTTTTGGTTAGAATTGACGTTTTCACAATGTTGAGTCTTCCTATCCATGAACAAGGTATGTTTTTCCACTTATGCAGGTCTCTTTTGGTTTCTTGAAGTAGTGTCTTGTAGTTTTCATTGTATAGGTGTTTTATGTCTCTGGTTAGATTTGTTCCTAAGTATTTTATCTTCTTGGGGCTATTGTAAATGGTATTGATTTGGTGATTTCCTCTTCAAGGTTCTCTTTCTTGGTGTAAAGGAGTCCAACTGATTTTTGTATGTTTATCTTCTATCTTGAAACTTTGCTGAAATCGTCTACTAGTTCCAGTAGCTTTCTTGTGGATTCTTTGGGGTTTTCTGTGTATAAGCTCATCATCTGCAAATAGAGATACTTGACTTCTTCCCTACCAATTTGGATGCCCTTTATTTCTTTTTCTAGCCTAATTTCTCTGGCTAGGACCTCCAGCACAATGTTGAATAAGAGTGGTGATAAAGGGCATCCTTGTTTGGTTCCCATTCTCAAGGGGTATGCTTTCAAATTGTCTCCATTTAGGATCATGCTGACTGTCGGCTTTGTAGAAATGCCCTTAAGTATATTGAGGAATTTCCATTCTATTCCTGTTTTGTTGAGAGTTTTTATCATGAATGGGTGTCGGACTTTGTCAAATGCGTTTTCTGCATCGACTGATAAGATCATGTGGTTCTTGTCTTTTATTTTATTTATGTGATGGATTACATTGATTGTGTTTCTAATGTTGAACCATCCCTGCATACCTAGTATAAATCCTACTTGATCATGGTGAATTATTTTTTTGATATGTTGCTGAATTCTATTGGCTAGAATTTTGTTGAGGATTTTTGTGTCAATGTTTATGAGTGATATTGGTCTGTAATTTTCTTTTTTTGTGGTGTCTTGACGTGGTTTTGTTATCAGGGTTATGCTGGCTTCATAGAATGAGTTTGGAAGTTTTCCATCGTTTTCTATGCTCTGAAATACTTTTAGTAATAGTGGTGTTAACTGTTCTCTGAAAGTTTGATAGAATTCTCCAGTGAAGCCATCTGGGCCAGGGATTTTTTTTTTTTGTTGGGAGGTTTTTAATTACCTTTGCAATCTCTTTTTTGTTATGAGTTTATTTAGTTCTTCTACCTCTCTTTGTGTTAGTTTAGGTATGTAGTGAGTTTGTAAAAATTTGTCCATTTCCTCTACATTTTCAAATTTGTTAGAGTACAATTTTTCATTGTATTCTGTTATGATTCTTTTCATTTCAGTTGGGTCTGTTGTGATATCACCCATCTCATTTCTTATATGGGTTATCTGCCTCCTCTTTTGTTTTTCTCTCATCAGTTTGGCCAATAGATTATCAATTTTGTTGATCTTTACAAAGAACCAGCTTCTGATCTTGTTAACTCTTTCAATTGTTTTTCTATTCTCTATTTCATTTAATTCTGCTCTAATTCTTATTATTTCCTTTCTTCTGCTGCCTGAGGGCTTATTTTGCTGCTCTCTTTCTGCTTGTTCCAGTTTAGGGTTAATGTTTTGATTAATGCCCTTTCTTTTCGGAGGTGTGCATCTATTGCTATAAACTGACCTCTGAGCACTGCTTTTGCTGTGTCCCAAAGGTTATGGTAGGATGTGTTTTCATTCTCATTTGATGCTATGAATTTCTTTATTCCATCCTTAATTTCTTCTATAACCCAGTAGTTTTTGATCAAGGTGTTATTCAGTTTCCATGTGTTTGATTTTTTTCCTTGCTTTTTGTGTTGTTGATTTCCACTTTTATGGCTTTATGGTCAGAAAAGTTGCTTTGTAATATTTCAATGTTTTGGATTTTGTTAAGGCTTGCTTTATGGCCTAATATGTGGTCTGTTCTGGAGAATGTTCCATGTGAGTTTAAAAGAAAGTATACTTGGCTGCTGTTGCATGGAGTGTTCGGTATATGTCTGTGAGATCAAGTTGGTTGATTGTAGCATTTAGCTCTTCCGTGTCTTTGTTGGGCTTCTTTGTGGATTTTCTGTCCTTCACCGGAAGTGGCATGTTGAAGTCTCCTACTACTGTCATGAAGCTGTCTCTCTCTTCAGAGCTGTTAGAGTTTGTTTTATGTATTTTGGAGCCCTGTTGTTGGGTGCGTAAATATTTATTATAGTTATGTCCTCTTGGTGTATTGACCCTTTAATCATTATATACTGCCCTTCCTTATCCTTTGTGGTGGATTTTACGTTAAAGTCTATTTTGTCAGAGATTAATATTG
>NW_004443987.1:3575379-3609061 GCF_000243295.1 Trichechus manatus latirostris
CCTAGCCACTGTTAAAATTCTCTCTTTATCTTTGGTTTTGGCAAGTTTGATTATAATATGTCTTGGTGACTTTCTTTTGGGATCTACCTTATGTGGTGTTTGATGAGCATCTCGGATAGATATCTTCTCATCTTTCACGATATTAGGGAAGTTTTTTGCCAACAAATCTTCAATAATTCTCTCTGTATTTTCTGTTTCCTCTCCTTGTTCTTGTACTCTAATCACTCGTAGGTTATTCCTCTTGATAGAGTCTTACATAATTCTTAGGTTTTCTTCATTTTTTAAAATCCTTTTGTCTGATTTTTCCTCAAATAAGTTGGTGTCAAATGCTTTATCTTCAATGTCACTAATTCTGACTTCTGTTGCCTCAATTCTGCTCCTATGACTTTCTATTTAGTTGTCTAACAGTAAAATTTTATTGTTAACCTTCTGGATTTCTGATTGGGCTGGCTCTCTATGGATTCTTGTAGTCTATTAAATTCATCATTATGCTCTTCTCTAATCTTTTTAATTTCCTCTTTTGCGTGTTCTGCATTTTGATTAATTTCCTTCCTCATTTCTTGAAGAGTTCTGTATATTAATCTTTTGTATTCTGCCTATGGTAATTCCAAGAAATTTTCCTCCTCTGGAAAATTTATAGATTCTTTATTTTGGGAGCTTGCTGAAGCCATCATGGATTGCCTCTTTATGTGCTTTGATATTGACTGTTGTCTCTGAGCCATCAATAAGTTATTATATTTTTTATTTTATGTTTGCTTACTGTGTCCTAGCTTCTTGTTTTGTTTCAGTATGCCCAAATAGGCTGCTCATATGAGCTAGTTTGATTATTGGCACCTTTGAAGCTCTAATGTCCTGTCATCAGGTGCTTTGATCTGTTACTGGGAATGTGAGCTTAGGAGTCCACCCACTCCTCCTGTATGGATTCAGCTCAGGTGCTGTGGTAGATAGCTCCCAAGTGTGTGGCGTAGGCTCTCACTTACAGTCCTAGATAGGCATGGGTGATTGGTGTAGGCATAGGCATCTGGCTACAGCAGGGGGACCCACTCTGAGCATGACAGGGGGCTGATGGCCACCCCTGAGTGTCCAGGAGGAAGGCGTGCCCCTGTTCCCTAGAGCGCATAGGTGGGTGGGATTTGCAGCCAGACTATGAGCACCTAATGCTGTTGGCTGTAAGGACTAGGGGCACCTCTTATTCATGGGCCCCTATTGCAGGTGGCTAGGTGGCGTGGGTGGAGACACCAGTCCTCAGGTCCCTGATGTGGTTAGGTGAAGGCCCCACTTAATTGGCAGAGCAGTGCAAATGTCAAGAACCTGCCACTTCACAGCTGAAACAGTTGAAGTTAGAGTTCTGGTATATACCCTGTTGAACTGCGGTATTGAGGGCCTACACTGTTGAGATGGGCCCACACAGGTCTATGCAGCGGAAAAGGTGCTCAAAGTCCATGGATCCCTTATGCCTGTGCATAGGCAAAGAAGCTGTGCTTACCCTGTGTTCCTGGCTTAGGGGAGCCGGCAGTTTATTTTTTCCCATTTGTTAATTTTGTTCACTCTCCAAGCCCGGGAGAATGACTCAGGGTGTGTGACGGATCCTACTTCTGGCCCATGGGACTCGGCAAGTGCTGAAGCTGGTCTGGGACCCAGTGCAGAGCAGGGAGTGGGGAGGTAAATGGGAGAGAGGTTTTTCCCTAAGTAGAATGTTTTTGATCCACGTGGTAGGCCGTATGCAATTACTTATCTTTCACCGATCGAGGGCTGCTTCTCATTGGTTCTGGGTGGCCGTGTAGACTCTCTGGCACTGGGTCTCTGCCGGTGCGTAAAACGTACCTCCCAAGCTCTGCTGCTTGCCTGCCTTACTGCTCACCCGCGAGCTGCTCAGGCCTGAATGGCTCAGGCTCTCGCCAGGTCAGGTCTGGCAACTCCTCACTGTTTCCGAACCATCTCTCCCTTCCCTTGCCACAAGTCCAATTCCTCAACTCTGCCTTTGATGTTCAGGGCTCCGAGATTGCCATATGTAATTGAATCACTTGTTTTTTCGGGTCTTAGTTGTAAGAGAGTTCACCAGAAACATCTGATTACTCTGCCATCTTGGCCCCGCCTCTCTTAGCCTCTTTTAATCAGGAACATTTCCATAGCTTTTCTTTGTCTTTTATTACATTGAAAATTTTGAGGAATACAGTCTCTATGCCCATTTTATTTTTAATAGAACGTTCTTCATTTTGGCTTTGTCTGATATTTCCTCATGATTAGATTTAGGTTATCCATTCTTTGCCAGAATACTACATAGGTGGTGCTGTGTCCTTTTGATGTATCACCTTAGGATGCACACAATGTTCTTCTGCCCCTCTTTGGTGATATAATGTTGATGTTAATTTTGATCACCCAGTCAAGGTATTGTCCAATTTATACACCATATAGTCACTATAGGAGTCCTGGTGGTGCAGTGGTTGACCGTTTGGCTGCTAACCAAAAGGTCGGCAGTTGAAATCCACCAGGGGCTCCTTGGAAACCCTGTGGGGCAGTTCTACTGTGTCCTATAGTGTTGCTATGAGTTGGAATCAACTCAATGGCAATGGGTTTAGTCGGATTTTATAGTTACTGTATTTTTTCTTTGCAACTAATAAGAAGTCTGTGGAGAGACACTTTAAGACCATGCAGTATGATGCACTTCTTTGACATTTTCTCCAAAATTCAGCATCTATTGATATTTCTTACCTTGTCCATTATTTACTATGATGGTTGCAAAATGCTGATTTTCCAACTCTAGAACTCCTCTATATGTGTCAGTCAGCACTTGCCATTCTACTGTAAGCAGAGCCTTCTCTTCTTCTCTGTTTGTTGGTTTATTTAGTTAGTTATTGTTGGTATGTAACTCATGAACTCCCATTTTTAATGGTTTATAATTAGTTACTCTACTTAATTATTTATTTGAATTATTTTACCTTGAATTCTCTTTTGTTTGCTACTAATATTGTTATACCTGCTTTACTTTTGTGAGCATTTGTCTGGCATGATTGTTTTATGCTCTTATTTTTATTTATAATATTTTAAGTATGTTACTTGTAAACAGAAAATTACTGGTTATTGTTGTTTGTTTTAGACGAATCTGAAAGTGTCTGTCTTTTAACATGTGTGGTTTACCCATTTATATTGATGGTAACTGATATCTTTAGACTTATTCTTGTCATTCACCATCCATCTGTCAGTTTCTCATACTATGTTGGCTTGCCTGTTGCTATGATGCTGAAAGTTGTGCCACTGGTGTTTCAAATATCAGCAGGGCCACCCGTGGTGGACAGGTTTCGTCTGAGCTTCCAGACTAAGACAGACTAGAAAGAAAGGCCTGGAGATCTACCTCTAAAAGTTAGCTGATGAAAACCTTATGAATTGCAACAGAATATTATCTGATATAGTGCTGGAAGATGAGCCCCCTAGGTTGAAAGGCACTCAAAATACACAGTGGCCACAACAATGGACTTGAATATACCAAGGATCATGGAGGTGGCACAGGACCAGGCAATCTTTCCTTCTCTTGTACATGGGGTTGCCATGAGTCAGCAATAACTAACAACAGCTAACAACAACAACATTCTTGTCATCTTTTTGCTATTATTGTTTCTTTATATGTTTTCTGTGTTTTGTTTTGTTTTCCATTTCTATTTTGTGTTTGATTGAGCAGGTTTTCCATTATAATACTTTTTCCCCTGTACCTGGCTGCCTGTTTAGTTGACAGTCCTTGGAGATTCGCTAATAAGACAAGCTCTAAGCATAAGAACAATAAGAAGCCACCCAAAGAGTGTGATAAGTAGGTCACTGAAGATCATGGGTTTCAGTATTGTTCATAATCATACTTTGGAAGGGGTCTGTGTCTGATATACTAGATTTTCTCAGAGAGTGCTACTCAAATTTTGATAGGACCTGAATGATTTGCGGGTGTCCCGGTGTAATTTGTTAGGTCACTTTCCATTTATAAGTCTCTTAACTACATGACCTGCCAGATTAAACGTAGAAATACATCAGTCTAGCCTCAATGGATCCCAGTAGGAAACAGGAATAGATATTTCTACTCTGTCTAGTATCTATTCAATTTTGATTATATCCTCCTAAATGAAGATTCAGTACTCATTCTCCTCCCCTTAACACCTAATATACAGAGCTTCTCAGGCTTAATATGTCTTTCCATAGCTTCCACATTATAGGTTAAAATAGTACTGTCCGTAATTACAGCAGATGAAACTATTTTTATGGAATCAGTTTCAATTTTAAGAGTAACTTGCGAATTGCTAACAGTTGTGTAAGTTCTTTTTTTATTAAACCAATAGCAATTTCTAAAGCTGAGATTCTTGAGATTCAAACCATCAATTTTGCCTTAATTTGATTAAGTGTAAAGGTAATGGCTGAAAGAATTGCCTCAGGTAAACCTTCTAAGCCATATATTATCACACTACCTCCATGCGCCATTGCATCATTCAGGAGAATCTCTGTGGTGCATTCATGTTTGAGTATGTGTGGATGCGAGCCTGTGTGCATGTCTGTGTCTACATTAGTATTAGGCCAAAACAGAATCTTCAAATGCCCACAGATGGTAGAAGGGGAAAGGGACTAATATTTATCAGAACATGCTTCACCAGAAGTTTTATACACATCATCAAATTTCATCCTTATAATAACCTTAAAATCCCTGGGTGGCGCAAGTGGATTGTGCTTGGCTATTAACTTAAAGCTTGGCAGTTTGAACCTCCCCAGTGGCACCATGGAAGAAAGGCCTGGCAATCTGCTTCCATAAAGATTACAGCCACAAAAACCCTATGGAGCAGTTCTACTCTAACACATGGGGTCGAGGTCAGTTATATCATTTCTGTTTTCAGATAAAAAAAAAAACACTGAAGTTAAGGCATGTTTGGCAACTTGCCCATTGTCATACTATATAGGGTCTTCATTCTTTTTTCCTACTAAGTATCAATTCCCCCTTCTTCTGGTAATGGATTTTCTATGTGGTTTAACTGGTAATGTTTCAATCTCTACTTTCAGCCCCAGAGTTTAGCATATAACCAAGTGTGGCTAATCAGAATATTACAACCCTCTGGCTAGAGTGATTTTTTCAAATATGGGCACACGATCTAATTCTGACCAGTGAAATTTCATCCTGATGCTTATACTGCAACTGTTGACAGTTTCATCCTCCCTTTCCTCTTAAGGTGGAAAGCTGTTGTGATGTAAATCTAAAAGTGCCAAGGGCCACCTCCCTGAGAATGATGCTAAGATAAAGAAAAGCAAGGACAATAGATTGAGATGGAGTAATGCTATTATTTGATCACCTGAATTTCAGCAATAACTGAACCTAGGGTATAGTCACAGATCTTACAATCATAAAAGCAAATAAATTATTTATTATTAACTGTTTGTTGGATTTTAGTCATTTAAAAAAAAGATAACACTAACTGATAAAGACTGTTACTTAAAAGTATTTCTCCTTTTCTATCCTCTACCTACCCTTTAAGGTCCACTTCGAGTAAAATCTCCACTGTAGAACTTTCCCTGACCCCTCTCCTTTCCAGATGTACTCTCTCTCTCCTTGGCACAATACACTTATTTTATGGCCTGTGTTACATTTTATTCTGTACTATTCTTTTAGCCACTTAATGTACATCTTATCTCTTTCTACTAAAAATAAGTTTTTAATGAGAAAGAGTTTTGCTTTCATTCTTTCAGCTCCTAGTAAAAATAACCTAAAAAGCACCTGCTTTTTAGTGGTACTTGACAAATGTTTGCTAAATTAACACTGCCTTTCCTTCTTTATCTTTTACTTAAAATCAGAAGCTTTAGAGTCTTTTACTTCCTAAGCTAAAATTTTGAAACCTTAAAAAAAAAAAAAAAAAGAAAACACTATTTTCAAAAATCATTAACTTACTTGGGGTAGACATGTTCATTCACAATACTGGGCTGTATCTTCATAAATATAAATGTGCTTATCACCACATTTTAAATAATCTATTCAACTAAAGCATAATACCATGATTCAGAAACTGTGATTAGAAGTTTAAATGAGTTGCATTTGTTCACATGCATGTGAATGTGTGTGTGTTTTAACTTCTTCTGTGTACCTTGGGACAACAAGTGAACACCTTTAAATGTTTCACAAAGATCCATTCTGGAAAGCCAAGTGTTTCAAATGTCCTTCAAAACAGAAACTATTGGAGTTGGAACTATTGAAACGTACAATATCTCTAAGAGAACAGTTTTTAATCAAAATTGCTTAATTTCGACAGTCCTAACAAGTTGTCTGGGTAAATAAAACATGCACTGATAAATAGATTTAAAGGAATAGGAAAAAGCAAATCCGCCCCACCCCCAAAGTGTTCCAGAGGATCATCTCACATCCTTGTCGCAAATCAGGAATATCCTTTTCTAGGATCTCAGTGTGGGTTAATCTCACATCCTTGTCACAAATCAGGCATATCCTTTTTTAGGATCTCAGTGTGGGTTATTAGAAAATGTGCTGAAAAATATACTGTCATTGTATATTCAACATGGCTTACCTCCTTGCAGGCAATTTTCATTCTAGAAGAAAAGTGATTAATCAAATTGTAATAAACCAATAAATAAATCATGCTATCCTTTTATAAAAATTTAGTGTCAGAAGAACCCCCAAAACAACTTGTTGATACCATTGATCTAATTGTAAAATACACTATGTGTTTGATCTAAATACATACAACTTATGAAGTAAAATATTCTGTATAGCTTAGATACTGCAATGTACTGATCCTGTCCTTCCTGACTTCTACTCAATGCTTGAGAGTTTTATATAGATGTGTGTGAGTTAGTCAAAGTTTTATTATAATAAAAACAAAAGCATATTATGGGCCTTGTACTTTGTAACATAAATTTATGCATGGCTTCTTTCTTTCTTTATTCATACCTTATTAGTAAGAAAATAAATTCTCTGACTCCTTCCTTAAGTTTTGACTTTGAAATCAACTCTGCATTTTGGCATTCTACTATAAATATTATAGCTGAACTGCATTGCTCATGTAGCACTTGAGATCTTGGATCCACCTAATAGCCTATAGGATCCTGATTAATGAAAACACTGATTTCTCTATTTGTGGAAAAAAAAATGTTTTATCAGTTTTTTTTAGAAGGCATCAAAATTACACATGAAAAAAAAAATGACTGTGGAGTCAGTTTGGAAGAAAAAGCACACTACATTGAAAAGATCTTCCTGATCTTTATAAAGGAAGATTTGCTACTTCCAGTCTAAAAGTTGCCTAATGTTCCTTTAATTTCACTTCCAGTTCCAGACCCATTCAGCAAAACCAGTCTTCTTAATTACTCTTCTGTATTAGTGACATTAGGGATTAACTATGTGGGGATTAATTTGCTTGCTGAAGGTGAAGAGGACTTGAAGCAATTACTGATGAAGATCAAAAACTACAGCTTTCAGTATGGATTACACCTCAACATAAAGAAAACAAAAATCCTCACAACTGGACTAATAAGCAACATCATGATAAACTGAAGAAAAATTGAAGTTGTCAAGGATTTCGTTTTACTTGGATTCACAATTAACGCTCATGGAAGCAGCAGTCAAGAGATCAAACAACACATTGCGTTGGGCAAATCTGATGCAAAAGACCTCTGTAAAATGTTAAAAAGCAAAGAACTCACTATAAGGACTAAGGTGTGCCTGACCCAAACCACAGTGTTTTCAATTGCTTCATATGAATGTGAAAGCCGGACAATGAATAAGAAAGACCAAAGAAGAATTGATGCTTTTGAATTATGGTGTTGACGAACAATATTGAATATACGATGGACTGCCATAAAAACAAACAAATCTGTCTTGGAAGAAGTACAGCCAGAATGCTCCTTAGAAATGAGGATGGTGAGACTTCATTTCATATACTTTGGACATGTTATCAGGAGGGACCAGTACCTGGAGAAGGACATCATGCTTGGTAAAGTAGAGGGTCAGCGAAAAAGAGGAAGACCCTCAACGAGATGGATTGACACAGTGACTGCAACAATGGGTTCAAGCATAACAACAATTGTGAGGATGGCACAGAACTGGGCAGTGTTTCATTCTGTTGTCCGTAGGGTTGCTATGAGTCGGAAGCAACTTGACGGCACCTAACAACAACAACATGTGGGGAAGAAGTGGACATAATATTAATTAAAAATATTTTATGGTTACAAACATTCCTTTAAAACAAGGGTAAATTATAGATTGCATAAATAAAGTAAATAAATAAATAGAAGGTACTATTGGTGGAAGGAGCCTGGGTGGCAACAAGCTGTTTGCTATTGGCAGCTAACTGAAAGGTTGGCAGTTCAAACTCACCCAGCGGCTCTGCCAAAGAAAAGGCCTGGCGATCTGTTTGCATAAAGATTACAGCCAAGAAAACTCTATGGAGTAGTTCCATTCTGTAACACATGGGGTCACCATGAGTTGTCAGCCAACTAGATGACAGCTAACAACAATAGTATTTGTGGAAATTACAGTATTAGCCAATTATTGCTGACATAACTGGAATTCTTAATAGAAGTCTTGGAAAGACCCATAGGCTTGGGGATAATAAGCAAATTGGAATGGAAAGGGAATAGTCTATCTTTTTGGAAAGTCTCCAGTGTGTGGAGATTGTTTTTCTTAACACCACACTAGCTGCTGTGGAATTTGATTTGATGTTCACTAGCGTTTTTCCGTTTCCTCAGCCTCAGCTTGCATCTATTCCAGAGCAATGTATATTGAGTTAAGGAGCAGTCCTTAGAGTTTTTCTGGTTAATGCCTTCTTTTTGCTAGAGTTTTTAGCGTATGAACATAGAATATAGAAACTGCCACTGTAACTTGAGACTTTCGGTCCACATACCTGTCAACCAAACCTTCTAAAAGTGAGGTTTGATCTCTTAGAATGCAGTCATGCTACCAGCTTGAACTCAGATGGCCAGTTCTATTTGTGTGCCACAGAACCACAAAAGCAAGGATTACTTCCTTGATCTGGATGTTGATGATGGGGTCTCATCTGAAATTAGTATTATGTAGCTATAATAAATATTCTACCCTTGAAATATTTGATTATCCAGTTGAGTTGATCATGTCACACATATTAAGAGAATCATCTTAACTCACTTTGCTTTTCAGCAGAAGTTTATCTTAGGGCTTTGCATCTGACAGTGTGTTTCAGTTTTTAAAACATATACCAAGAGGGAAGAAGTTTTTGCTCATTATTTATTTATTTATTGTTTGTTTTCTGTGCATTTAATAGCTTTTTTATTTCTAGATTTCAACATTTTTGGCTTGTTTGAAATAATTTAGACATATCTGAAAGCAAATAGAAAAACACTTATTTTTTTGTGGTTTTTTTTTTTGTTTTTTTTTTTTTTTACTCTTTTTTTATTGTACTTCAGGTGAAGGCTTACAGAACAAATAGTTTCTCATGAAACAGAAGTACACGTGTTGTTTTATGACATAGGTTAACAACCCCACAACATCTCAACCCTCTAACTTCTCAACCTTTTTTTTTTTTGGTGAAAATACGCATAGCCAAAGATACACCATTTCAAAAATTTCTACATGCACAGTTCAGTGACATTGACTATGCTCTTCCAATTGTGCTGTTATTCTCACTTACGATGAAGGCTTCCAGAACAAAATACTTTCTCATTTAACAGTTACTACAAATGTTGCCCTATGACAATGGTTAACAATCTCACACCACATCAACAATATCCTTACTCAACCTTGGGTTCCCTATCACCAGCTTCCTTGTCCCCTTCTGCCTTCTGGCCCTTGTCACTGGACTCGTGTACCTCGTTAGTCTCATTTGGTTTTAGGGGGCTGTCCACTCCCAGGCTGAACAGTGAACCTCGGAGGTAACTTCACCACTGAGCTATAAGGGTGTCTGGGGACCATACTCTCGAGGTTTCTCCAGTCTCCTTTAGGCCAGTAAATCTGGTCTTTTCTTTGTGAGTTAGAATTATGCTCTACATCCTTCTCCAGCTCTGTCTAGAACCCTCTGTTGTGATCCTGGTCAGAGCAGTCAGTGGTGGTAGCCGGGCACCATCTAGCTGTACTGGACTCAGTTCAGTGGAGGCCTTGGTAGCTGTGGACAATTAGTCCTTTGGACTACTCTTTTCCTTGTAGCCTGTTCTCTTCATTCTCCCTTGCTCCAGAAGGGATGAGACCAGTGGAGTATCTCAGATGGCCGCTCACAGGCTTTTAAGACCCCAGACACTACTCACCAAGGTAGAATGTAGAGCATTGTCTTTATAAGCTGTGTCATGCCAATTGTTCAGTTTTTTTTTAAGAAAAATTAAATGCTACTTTTGTACTTTTAACAAAATCAAGTAGATTTATCTTTTACCTTATTATGAAATTGAATATGCTTACATTTATAGCTAAGTAAAGGAAATTATATTTTCAGACCCCAATACCTGGATGGAACCCTGGTTGCACAGTGGTTAAGAGCTCAGCTGCTAACCAAAAAGTCAGCAGTTTGAATCCACCAGCAGCTCCTTGGAAACCCTATGGGCCAGTTCTACTCTGTCCTATAGGGTCGCTATGAGGGCAGTGGGATTTTTTGTTTGTTTTTTAAATTACTACCTGGATGTTATGCGCATCTGAGTCTAAGGATATAGTATAAGGAAGATCTTCCTTATGACTTTTTGTTTCTATGGTTGAATATTTTAGTACTTTATCTGGAATTTGGTTTTTAATACAAATTCTTAGTGTCTTCTTAACTCTTAAGATTTTTTTTTAATTGATCCACTTATGAGATTAAATATAATGTATCCAAAAATCAAATCAGTCAATGAGTAGGGACTTCTTTGGTTACTCTAGGAAGGAATAGATTGAGTTACTGTAATATTCATTTTTATCCAGAGAATAGAAGGAAGCTAGCGTAACTCTCAGAGCCCTGGTGGTTAAGAGCTCAGCTGCTAACCAAAAGTTCAGCAGTTCAAATCCACCAGCCGCTCCTTGGAAACCCTATGGGGTGGTTCTACTGTGTCCTATAGGGTCGCTATGAGTCGGAACCAATTCGACGGCACCTAACAACAACAAATATAAATCACACTATTTTAATGAACTACCTGGAGACGCCAAATATTTACTGTGGCACATTATAACATGAAGTGAAATAGATGCTATACCTTCAAATCCCAAAGCCCAATTCTTAGCTCTATGTCTTGAACTGTGTAGAGAATTTCTAATCCAATACTGTCATTGAACAGAGCAACAGAACAGCTGATTCTAGATGGTTTTGATTAAATAATGTATAAAATTTAACGTGAAATTGAAAGTCAAAAAGAAAAATACATCGTGGTACATCCATATAGTGGAACACTACTCCACCAGGCGCTCCTCGGAAACCTTATGTGGCAGTTCTACTCTGTCTTTTAGGGTCACTATGAGAAGGAATCGATTCGATGGCAACGGGTTTGGTTTGGTTTTGGTTTACTCGGTAATAAAAAAGAATATACTATTGAAACATACAACAACATGGATGAATCTTAAACACATTATATTGAGTAAAAATAGCCAGACAAAAAGAAATAATGTACTGTATGATTCTATTTATATGAAGGCCAAGAACAGGTAAAACCGTGGTGATAGAAAGTGATTGCTTTGAGTGGAGGGTCATGACGGGAAGGGAGCATGTGAAAACTCTCAGGGGTAATCTTGTTCTGAATAGTAGTTACATGGATGCATAAAACTGTAACAACTCATTGAAATGAACACTTAAGATTTTTTTGTGCGCAAATTGTTCCTGATTTATTGTATATAAATTATTCTTAAAATAGAAAAAGAAACCAAAAAAACAAACAGAATTCCTTTACAGAAATTAAGTAGATTATCATTCTGCTTTAGAAGAAAAGAAGAAATATTGTTAATGAAAAATGTTTACAACCAGGGCTTGATCAGATAAAAGAAATACTATGTCCAGTTACAGAAAAGTTGAATGTAAGTTAAAAAACAAAAACAAAAGCAAATCTCATATTACACTAAGCATATAAATAGGAATGGGAAGTAGAAATGGGAAATAGGATTATGATAAGGAAGTTTATCTCAAAAGTTGACAAGGTCCATGTAAATAATCAGTGTTATCCTGAGGTATATTTATCATATGTACATGGGCACAGTATGCGTTGTCAGCTAATATCAATGTTTCTAAGCAGCAGGTCTTCAATAAATAGCAGAACTGGGGAAGAAAACTGAGAAAGTAGAACAGTGGAGTAAGATAAAGGAAGAATGAATACCATACCCAAGAATCAGGCCTGGTCGAAAACCAGGAAACCTGAGATTATTAAAGCTCAGATCTAAAGCCAGGCTAAGATATCAAAGTTGAGGTTAAGGGGGCAAAAATGCAAGAAAGAACTATTTTTCTTTCAAAGTACAGTCTTTGTGTTTATACTAATAACCTCACTCTCAGCTGTAACTAGTCATAAGAGGTTGCTTTGTACAACCAAAAACCTCATGGGATTTGGTTTCTTGGTTTGGAGGTTTAGGGTCATGGTTTCATGGGACAACCCAGTTCATTGGCTTAGTAATATATTTAGTGCTTCTGTTCTACCTCCTAGTTTGTTGCATAGTGCCTGGGGTCATAAAAGTTTGCAAGCAGCCATCCAAGCCACAACAGTTGGTCTCTACTCACCTGGAGCAACAGAGGAAGAAGGACTCAGGAATAGGAGGAGGATATGGAATGAGTGGCTAACTGTCTCCATGAACAACTGCCACCTTTGCCATGAGACCAGAAGAACTGGGTTGTACCTGACTGCCATTACTGAACATTTTGATCAAAGATTCTATAGAAGAACACTAATCAAAGGGGGGAAAATGTAGAACAGAATCTAAAATTCTCCAGGACTCCAGACTTTCTGGAGTCATGGAGGCTAGATGAACCCATGAAACTACAGCCCTGAGATACTCTTTAAACCTTAAACCAAAAAATATCTCCTGAAGTCGTCTTAAAACCAGACAGTAGTTTAGCTTAACTAGTAAAGAATGTCTGCCTTGAGCATTATGCTCTTTCAAGATCTATCTATATGGTATCAAACTGACAACAGCAACTTGAAAGATTAGATAGGAAACTTAGGAGGACAGTGAGTTTATATTAATGGGGGAGAACAACTCAGAAAAGGAGAATGAGAATGGTTGCACAACTTGAAGAATGTAATCAATGTTACTGAATTGTACATCTAGAAACTGTTGAATTGGTGTATGTTTTGCTGTGTATATTCTCAACATTAACAAAGTAAATAATTTTTTTTTTAAAAGAGAAGATATGAAGAATAGTACAAAGATCCAGAAACCAGACACAAACTCTGAACAGCAGGGGTTCAAAACCAGCCAAGTTTTAGAATATAGTTATTATTTTAAACCTGTACCTGAAAAACAATCATAAAAATATATATTAAATTCTACTTGGAACAAAAGAAAAATTTATTAATATTGGTTTGATCACTGGGAGAGGCTTTTAACAGAGTAGATTAAAAAGTTTGTACTCTTTGAGGGGCTAGTATTTTATTTCTATGATTCATACTATTAAATAAACCATGTTAGAAAATCTGTGAGGTATCTATGTCTATTATCTTCAAAGTGACCAGAGGTGGGGACTAGTTGCACAGGTTGGCCACCATTTTATCTTGTTTTATATGTAACCTGTGAGTATTTAACTTGTCATTTAGCCATTCACAATTTACAAACCATAAATTGTTACAAGCCATAACAGAAGCACAAATTACAAAGTTCCATAGAGCTTGTTAACGATTAATTCTAGGATTTGTTAGGTGCCATGGAGTAGGCTCCAACTCATAGCGACTCCATGTACAATAGAGTGAAACTCTGCCCAGTCTTGCGCCATCCTCACAACCATTGTTATGCTTGAGACCATTGTTGTAGCCACCGTGTCAATCCATCTAGTTGAAGGTCTTCCTCTTTATAGCTGACCCTCTACTTTATCAAGCATAATGTCCATCTCCAGGAACTGATCCTTCTTGATAACATGTCCAAAGTATGTGAGACGTAGTCTCGCCATTCTTGCTTCTAAGGAACATTCTGGCTGTACTGCTTTCAAGACAAAATTGTCTGTTCTTCTTGAGATCTGATGGCTCAGTGGTTAAGCGCTGGGCTGCTAACTGGAAGGTTGGCTGTTCAAATCCACCAGTTGCTCCTTGGGAGAAAAATGTGGCAGTCTGCTTCAGTACACATTACATCCTTGAAAACTCTATGGGGGCAATTCTACCCTGTCCTATAGGGTTGCTATGAGTCAGAATCGACTCCACAGCAATTCTCAGACTAGGACCAAAATAATAAAAGTCAACACTTACAAAGGAGATCTAGGAGGGAATAAGCAGGTAAGTTTTATATATAAATGTTTTAAATATATACATATACATATAAACACACAAACAAATAAAAACCTTTTTATTTTTTCTTATAGTATAAGTTTCAAGCGCTATAGTTTTGGATTAAAGTCTCATTAATATGACCCAGAGCAGAAATTGATGAAAAATATTTGTTATAATTTTAGCATTGTAAGCACACCTTGTAAATTGTATCATAGAAGAATTGTAATACTAGAAATATACTTTAAAGAAAGTGTAGCAACATGTAGTTTCAGTAGTCATAAAGAAAAATATAGTTTTGAATAAATGAACAATTTTATGTTATGCAGCATGAAGAGTTGTTAATATCTTATTTTTCCAATATATCATAATATTTTATCTATTATTAGGATATGTTTTTGATGTGCATTCTTTCTTTTTCTTTTATGTGCTTTTTTGTCTCCTAATATTTACCCAGAGTAGTATAAAATATGATTATCTATTCCCTCTACCATTTCCTGTAAATACAAATTCTTTTAAAAGAGAAAAATATATTATCGAGTATCTACTTTTGCAGACCCCAGCAGTTTTATTGAACAGCAAATGTTCATTAGTATGCACTGATATGAAGACAATCTTACTGACAATTCCCAGAGTATTCCCTCTTTCATAAACGGATTGTTGATGGCTGATGCATAATCCATCTGAGCGTTGCAATAAAAAGAAAATATCACAAAATGTGTATAGGGCTTCATAGAAATGAGTGCCTAAATTTCAATGGATAGGAAGAGAAAGTTTACAAGTGCACACGCACAACTATATTTGTTACTTAGATTTGCAAAAAATTGACTCCAGTGTGCTTTTTTATTAAATGTATATGCCTTAAAATGTTTTTTTTTTCTGTTTTCTTAAATGGGGTTCTTTATTCAATCAAAGAAAAACTATTGTAACCTATGCCGAAGTGATAGGATGGTTTTGAGAGAGTTTAGCTGTTTTACCAGTGCCAAAACATCCAGATCAAATTTAAGGATATTCTGTTAATCATACATATGTTTTACTCTTTGATGCCAACCATCCAGATGTTCTAAGTAAGTTAATGTTTTGGCATCACATAAAATAAGTAGAAAGAACCTCTGGTAATTCCTGGTAACTAATTCATTTTTTATTAGTTCATAATGCGAATATTTATTTTGCACCTATTATATGCAAAATACTATATTAGGTGTTGTAAAGGAAGCATTGGTAGATAAGGATCAGAACCCATGCTCAAGAAGCTTATAGTCAAATAGAAGGTATAGAATATGAATACAAGACAGAATGGTGTCTGTGCCTTAAGAGGCTAAAAATTGCCATGAGCATTTGCAAATATGATAACCTTCCAAATGAGATGTTCAAGGTAGCATTTAATCTAAAAATTGAAAGAGCAGGTAAGAGTTTTATATACAAAGACTGTGAATATGATAGGAATTAAGAAAGCAATGAAATGTATGCAGAATAATTCCGTATGCATTCATGAATGATTGTAATCAGGGAGCATAGTGAAAGATGAAATTAGGAAGGTAGGTTTGGTTTATTTTGGAAAGGGCTTTGAATGTGTAAAACCAAACGAAACCCACTGCCATCAAGTTGATTCCAACTCATAGCAACCCTGTAAGGCAGAGTAAAACTGCCCCGTAGGGTTTCCAAGGCTGTAAATGTTCACAGAAGCAGACTGCCACATCTTTCTCCCATGGAGAAAGGCTGTTGGGTTCAAACCACCGAACTTTTGGTTAGCAGCTGAGCGCTTTAACCACTGTGCTACTAGGACTTCTTTTTGAATGTATAGACTGAATAATTTCTATTTTATTTTCAGGTAATGGAACACCATTAAATGCTGTGTGGTATGCAGAAAATTTTTAGAAAATTGATTGCTTACATAAATCATTATCCTTCCTTCAGTATCAGTTTTTTCTATCTGGAAAATAAAAGGGACGGATGATATAATCTCTCAGCATTAAAAACCTATGAAAACAAGATTTCATTTGGTCGGCAAAAGAAGTCTGTTCAAGGATTGTGAGCATGAGAAAGAGAATCGTCATAATACTCTAGGAAGTTTAATCTGTTATTGATGTGCAAGGTACACTGAATTATGGAGACTACGACCCCAGGGAGACTAGTTCGAAGGCTTTTGTGATTGTTTTCACAGGGCCTTATATGGAAATAGAAAAAGATTGACATGAAAGACCCTTGTTCACTTGTTGGTCAGAAAAGTGGGCCGGGAATCAGTGTATTTTTCATTTTACTTTCAATCAGTCACAGAAAATTCATTTAAATTTTTTATAATACAAAAATCCATTGCCATCGAGTCAATTTTGACTCATAGCAACCCTATAGGATAGGGCAGAACTGCCCTATAGGGTTGCCAAGGCTGTAATCTTCAGGGAAGCTGACTGCCACATCTTTCTCCCCCGGAGCGGCTGGTAGGTTCTAACCACTGACCTTTTGGTTAGCAGCCAAGCACTTACCAGGCCTCCAAGAGTAATATTTGTAATTCATTAATTCCTATACTGCCATATGGACACGTCTAAGGAGTCTTATTATTATTATTTTTGATGTTTGGAAATGCTGTGATAAAGGGTTTTTTAAGAACTAAGTATTATCACTTCCCATATTCTTCTGTCATTCACATTCACTAACAGGCGTTTCCATGAAAATTTGATTTTCTCTTACCCCCATATAAAATATGTTATTGAATATGCCTGTATGACAGAACACCAGCTTCTCAGTATTTACGTAAACCTATTTTTAGGTGATGAACATAACACAGTGATAATGTCTCAATGAACAAAGAAATATTGTGTTTATTTTTATACAAAGATATGTTCCACACTCTTCCATTTCCAGTGGGAGCTCTTTCTGATGTTTCAGAAACTAAAAGTTAAAAAAGTATCTCTTACTAACAAGGAGGAAAAAAAAAACACAATAGAAAGTACACTGAAGTTGGAATCAGACATATCATAGTTTGAAACTTCAGCCACTGAATAGCTCAACACCGAGACTCATTTCACTCATCTGTAAAAATTAGAATAGTGATATCTTTAAAGCACATTGTGTCGAATGAGACCGTGAATGAAAGGCCTAGTTCAATGGCTGACACATAGTATAAATATATATAGTACTTATCATTAATAACACTAATAAATAAATTGTAGCTTTCAGATTGTCTTTGCAGGTGCACATGAGTGGAGTGAAAGAGAAGCCATAGAAAAGAAGGTACTTAGGAGAAATGAATGGCCCAAGGACAATTCTCATGTCATTTCCAGAAAATGGAAGGTTAGTTGTACCAAGAACTATTCTTAGAGACTGGAAATGGGTTTTGATATACTAATGCTTATAAATTAATGGGCTTTAAAAAAAGTTTTTGCTGGCTATTTATAATCAAGTACTCTCTCTAGATACTGGATGTATTACATAAATATGATCTTAACACTGTTGCCCACACTGGAAGTCATGAATCGTAAATCTATGAACCTGATATCCTAATGTATACTTATTGCAGTCAAATATGATAAGGATAAACAATGGGGAAATTACTTCTGATATTGAATAAAGGGATCTGAAAGAGACAAAAAACAAAACACAGATAAAAGCCAGCTGTTTCAAATTGAGTAAAATTACTAGCTTTTGCAGTGATTACTTATTTGGGTCTTTGATTGTTTGAAGTTAACTTAGAGTTACCAAAGAACTAGACACGATACAACTACATATTAAAAAATCAGAAAAATCCAGTTTCTTAAAATAAAGAACTTTAAATATGATAAAATAAAATTTATGTTGTTTTCTAAATAAGAAACTTGTTTATTTACCTCCACTCCGTTTCTTCTGTAATAACCACAAGTTTTGTGTGTGTGTGTGTGTGTGTGTGTGAACCACAAAATATGAAATCTCTTAACTTTTGGGCCACAAAACTTTTGGAGTCCTTCCCTGCCATCAGCAGACATGATGCCATGGAGGACTCTGATTGTGACTGTGATTAATAATGTTTTACTCTTCGGACTGTCTGTGCTAGTTTTGTGATGAATTCTAGTTACAAATTTTCATTGCATTTTAACGGTTGATTTACTGATGTTTATAAAACCAAAGGTCAATTCAATAGTTGAAAATAGTTGTAGTAGCATTGATAGTGAATGAACCCTTATTTGTAAAAAAGAGAAAGAATGGAGAAAATCTGGCTGATAAGTTCATAAAGTTAAAGAGCTATGTCTAATTGCCCTATTTTCTTCCAAAGGCCATAAACTTTGTCACATTTTGTAAATGCCAGAGTTGCAGTCTCACATACAGAAATATTCCTAATATACAGTATCAAAGAAAGGAGCTCAAAGAAAGATGGACAAGGACTTTGAATGACTCTTCTCCTCCAAATTATCCGCTGAAAAAGGCTTGAGAAAAACGTGAAGTCAATGTTGGCAAAGAATAAAAAGAAATGTATTGTAAGAAGGGAACGTATTTAAACCAAAGATTATTCAAGCACCTAGATCAATTTAGTTTTAGATGTCTACATTTTGCTGATATTCACATTTCATTTTGTTCATGAGAAACAAAGGGAGAGGAGAAAGACATTATATGAAAGGTGGCTGAAAGTCTGTGCTCATATTTAGCATTTATTTTTCTTTCAATTTCAGTTTTGATGCTCAATTATTTTTGTTTTAGGGCAAGAAGAAACAAGAAGCTATTACAGAGCCAGCACAAAGCTCTAGTGTTTAGTATTTCCCCAAATGAATTGAAGTTACTAATTTCCATTGTATTTAAAAGTTGATTTATTGATGTTCATAAAACACTGCACTTAAAATTACTTGACAATTATAATTGAATGTTTTCTTTCTAGTTTCAGCGTCTGATTGAGAAATATATCCAAAACTTGGAAATAAGGTATAGGGATGGCATGACCTGTCAAATGGTTTAACAGGTCAATCCCTAGAATGATTTAATTCATTAGGATGATGTATCTGCATTTTACTTCGCAATTTACTGTTTGATTAGAGCCCAGAATCTGTGAAGTTACCTGTAAACTTACAAATTTCTGTCCAATAGGAAAAATAACTACAAAGGTATGCTTTATTGCCCTGTAGACATTTACCAGTTTTGTCCGCAACTCCACAAACATTGCAGAATGCCTTTCCTGGTGAACTATATAACCCCTTGTTCCGCAGTATACTTGCTGAACCAGCTTTATCATCTTAACAGTTCCCACATTAATTGACTAACTGCTAGTCAATTAATTAATTAATTTTGACATATACTTATTCTATATTTTCGAGAGAGTTATGTTTTCCTGAAAATTATACTTTAACAGACTATTGAAATCTCATGTGATTGGTGGTTCAGTGGCAGAATCCTTACCACCCATGCAGGAGACCCAGGTTCAATTCCCAGCCAGTGCACCTCATGGGCAGCCACCACCCATTCATTAGTGGAGGCTTGCGTGTTGCTATGATGCTGAACAGATTTCAGTGGAGCTTCCAGACTAAGACAGACTGTGAAGAAAGGCCTAGTGATCTACTTCCAAAATTTGGCCAATGAAAACCCTATGGATCACAATGATCTGATCCACAACTGATCGTGGGGATGGTACAGGACTGAGGCAGCTTTTCCTTCTGTTGTACATGGGGTTGCCATGAGTTGAGGCCAACTCAATGGTAGCTAACAGCAACATGTATGAAAGTATTAATGACCAATAAAAATAAAAATAAAAACTTCAGATATTTTTAAAAGAAGCATTACCTATTTTCCTTCTAAATGAGGATGTTAATTTAAGAGAAATAACAGCTAATCTATTTGTGATCCAACAGAATGCAGAAATTATAGAACAATATCATTAATATCACATGCAAGCAAAATTTTGTTGAAGATAATTCAAAAACAGTTGCAGCAGTACGTCTACAAGGAACTGCCAGAAATTCAAGCCTGATTAGAAGAGCACATGGAATGAGCAATATCATTGCTGATGTGAGATGGATATTGGCTGAAAGCAGAGAATACCAGAAATATGTTTAACTGTGTTTTACTGACTACACAAAGGCATTAAACCGTGTGGATGATAAAAAGCTGTGGATAACATTGCAAAGAAAGGTAATTCCAGAATGCTTAATTGTGCTCCTGTGGTACCTGTATATAGATCGAGAGGCAGTTATTCAAACAGAAAAGGGGATGCTGGTTGGATTAAAGTCAGAAAAGGTGTGAGTTGGGTTTTGTATCTTTTCACCATACTTATTCAACGTGTATGCTTAGAAAATAATATGAAAATCTGGACTGTATGAAAAAGAACGTAACATCAGGATTGAAGGAAGACTCATTATCAACCGAAGATATGCAGATAACACAACCTTGCTTGCTGAAATTGAGGAGGGCTTGAAGCACTTACTGATGAAGGTAAAAGACCACAACCTTCAGTATGAATTCCACCTCAACATAAAGAAAAGGAAAATCCTCACAACTGGACTAACAAGCAACATCATGATAAACGGAAAAAAATACTGAAATTATCAAGTATTTCATTCTACTTGGATCAACAATCAATGTCCATGAAAGTAACATTTAAGAAATCAACTGGCATATTGCATTGGGCAAACCTGCTGCAAAAGGCTTCTTTAGGATCATAAAAAGCAAAGATGTCGCTTTGATAACTAAGGTGCACCTGACCCAAGCCATTGTATTTTCAGTTGCCTCATATGCATGTGAAGGCTGGACAATGAAAAAGGAAGATTGAAGAAGAATTGACCCACTTAAAATATGACGTTGGAGAAGAATATCGAATATAGCATAGACTTCCAGAAGAATGAACAAATCTGTCTTTGAGGAAGTACAGCCAGTATGTACCTTAGACGGGAGAATGATGAGACTTTATCTCGCTTACTTTGGACATATCATTAGGAGGGATCAATTGCTGAAGAAGGACATCATGCTTAGTAAAGTACAGAGTTATCGAAAAAGAGGAAGGACTTTAATGAGGTAGACTGACACAGTGGCTGCAACAATAGGTTCAAAAACACCTACTACTGTGAGGATGATGCAAGACCTGACAACATTTCCTTCTGTTATACATAGGGTCCCTGTGAGTTGGAACCATCTCAATCCAACCTAACAAGAACAACAACATGTTTATTTTTATGATAAGAAAACTTTACTCTTCTATGTATGATTTATATGTATTTCTTTGTCTTTGGGAAATATCAACCTCTTTTATTTCAAATACACCAGTTAAAAGTAATTACAATTAACGCAGTAAGTGTACAAAATCATAACAAGTTTTCACCCTTCAAAATTTCCTCCTCATTTTAAACACTAATTCAAAATGAAAATCAAACTTTATTAAAAGATTTAAGATGCCTTTTTTAAAAATGTAATACTATATCAGAAACTGATGCCTCCTTGAAAACTATTGCCTCAATTTATGTTAGGAGAAGAAACAGTTGAAAATTATATGATTATGACTTAAATTCCTAATATATCTTAAACTGGAGGAGATCAACAAGATAGCTGATAATATACAATGATCAACTGTTCCTTTCAGTTCAGATGATTTTTTAATGCATTAAAGTGACAAACTGCATGCCTGGAATATAGCTGGCCATCATGGATATGAGTTTCCTCCACCGTAACCCACCTCACCGTATGCTCTTTGAATTTTATCTTTTGAACTATTATGCAGAAATGTATGAGTGTTTCAGTTGCTCTGCATCCTTGGCAAGATTGGCATTGTCAGTATTTTATTTTAGCTATTTTAATTGTGTATTAATATCTCATCATGGTTTTAAATTTTATTTTCCCAATAATGTTTGTTATTGTTGTGTGCCATTAGGACAATTCTGAGTCATAGCGACCCTGTAGGACAGAATACAACTGGCCCATATGGTTTCCTAGGCTGTAATCCTTATGGGAGAAGATCAGCAGTTCTTTCTCTAGTGGAGCCGCTGCCTGGGTTCAAACCACCAACCTTTTGGTTAGCAGATGAGCACTTAACCATTGCGCCACCAGGGCTCCTTTCCTAATAATTAATAATGCTAAATAACTTTTCCTGTGCCTATTTATCATCTATACTATCATCTTTGGTAAAGTGTTCAAATATTTTGCCCATTTTTAAAAGATTGGATTGATTTCTTACATTTGAGGTTTGAGAGTTTTTTATATTTTCTGGATGCAAGTCCTTTGCTGGATATTCTATTTGCAAAAAAATTCTCCCAACCTGTGGTAGGTTTTTTCATTCTTTTTACAATGTCTTTGGCAGACTAAAAGTTATTAATTTTGATGAAGTCCAATTTATCAGATTTTTCTTTTATGAATCATGCTTTTTTTTTCATTGTACTTTAGGTGAAGGCTTACAGAACAAATAGTTTCTCATGAAACAGGAGTGCACATGTTGTTTTATGACATTGGTTAACAACCCCACAACATGTCAACCCTCTAACTTCTCAACTTTTTTTTTTTTTGGTGAAAATACACATAGCCAAAGATACACCGTTTCAAAAATTTCTACATACACAGTTCAGTGACATTGGCTATGCTCTTCCAATTGTGTTGTTATTCTCACTTAAGATGAAGGCTTACAGAACAAAATAGTTTCTCATTTAACAAGTTACTACAAATGTTGCCCTATGACAATGGTTAACAATCTCACAACACATCAACAGTATCCTTACTCAACCTTGTGTTCCCTATCACCAGCTTCCTTCTCCCCTTCTGCTTTCTGGCCCTTGTCACTGGACTCCTGTACCTCGTTAGTCTCATTTGGTTTTATGGGGCTGTCCACTCCCAGGCTGAACAGTGAACCTCGGAGGTAACTTCACCACTGAGCTAAAAGGGTGTCTGTATGAATCATGCTTTTATTTTTATGTCTAAGAACTCTTTGCCTAACCCCAGGACACAAAGATTTATTTTTCTTCTATCTTTTTTCTAAACGTCTTATGGTTAGTTTTATGTTTTACATTTACATCTATGATCCATTTAGAGGTAATTTTTGTAAAATTTAGATGAGATTTAGATGTTGTTGTTAGTTGCCATGGAGTCGATTCCAACTCACTACAACCCCACACGTGCAGAGTAGAACTGCACTTCATAGGGTTTTCAAGACTGTGACCTTTTGGAAGCACATCACCAGGCCTGTCTTCCAAGGCACTTCTGGGTAGATTCAAACTGCCAAACTTTCAGCTAGTAGTCAAGTGCTTAACTGTTTGCGCCACCCAGGGACTCCTGAGACTTAGATAGAGGCTTATTTTTTGGCATATAGATGACCAGTTTTTCTAGCACCATTTGTTGAAAAGACTATCTTTTCCTCAATTAATTGCCTCTGTATCTTTGTTAAAAATTGTGTGCATATATTTCTGGACTCTCTATTTTTGTTTCATCAATCTGTATGTCTATCTCTTAGCCAAAACCATACGTCTTGATTATTATAGCTTTATAGTGAGCCTTCAGATTGGAAAGTGAGATTCCTCCAACTTTATTCTTCTTTTTCAGAATTATTTTGGATGTATTATTTCCTTTACTTTTCTATATAAATTCTAGAAGTTTAATATTAACTACAAATAATTTTATTGAAATTCTTATTGGACTTGCATTAAGTCTGTAGATCAATTAGGGGAGACTTGATATCTTTACTATGTTGAGTCTTTAATCTATGAACATAGCATGTCTTTCCATTTATTTATATCTTTGATTTCTTTCATCACCATTCTATAGTTGTCAGCATAGAGATCCTGTACATGTTTTGTTAGATTTACACCTAACTATTCTCCAGGGAGCTACAATGCATTGGAAATGGATTTTCTTTTTGAATTTCTTTTTCAATAGTAAATTACTATTATATAGAAATAAGATTGATTTTGGTGTGATAACTATTTATCCTGCAACATTGCATCACTTTTAGTTCTAGGAGATATTGTATAGATTTGTTGGTATTTTCTACCTAGACAATCATGTCATCTGAAAATAAGGGCAGTTTTATTTCTTCACTTCCAATCCATAAGTCTTTTATTTCTTTTCTTGTCTTATCACACTGGTTAGCACTTTCAGTATGATGGGATTAGTGAGAGCAAGCATCTTCATCTTGTTTCCAGTCTTAGGGGAACGGCATCTAGTCTTTCACATTTAAGTATGGTATATTAGTTGTAGATTTTTTTGTAGATGCAGTTTGTCAGGTTGAGTAGGTTCTCTTTTATTTCTAATTTGCTGAGAGTTTTTGTTTGTTTTGTTTTTGTCATTAATGTATGCTGAATTTTGTCAAATGCTTTTGTTTGCATCAAATGATATTGTTTTCGTCTTTAGCCTGTTAATAAGGTGTATTACATTTATTGATTCCTGGGTATTGAAACAGCCTTGCATTTACAAAAGAAAACATTAGCAAAATAATACACTAATATTTTGTTGAGGATTTTTGCATTTATGGATTTGAGGAATATAGGTCTGTAATTTTCTTTCTTTGTACTGTATCTTCCTGGTATCAGTATCAGGGTAATACTGGTCTCATAAAATGAGTTGAGAAGTGTTTCCTTCTCTTCTACTGTTTGGAACAGACTATGTAGAATTGTTATTTCTTCTTTACATGTTTTATAAAGCTCGCCTGTAAACCCATCTGGGCCTAGTGATTTTTTTCTTTTCCTCAGAAGGTTTTTAACTACCAATTCAATGCCTTTAATAGTTGTTGTTATTTATGTGATCTATTTAACCTTGGGTGAGTTTAGATGGTTTATGGTTTTTGAGGAATTGTTCCATATCATGCATGTTGTTGAATTTATGCTCATAGAGCTGTTCATTGTGTTCCCTTATTATCCTTTTAACATCTGTAGGGTGTACAGTGATATCCCCTCCTTTAATTACTGATATTGCTACTTTCTGTCTTATCTCTTTTTATTTTTGTCAGTTTTGCTATGATTAATCAATTTTATTGATGATTTTAAAGAACTGGTTTTTGGTTTTACTGATTTTCTCATTTCTCAGGTTTCAATTTCATTTATTTCTGCTAGTATAGTTATAATTTTCTTCTTTTTACTTATTTTGGGTTTATTTTCCTCTTCTTTTTTCTAATTTCTTAAGCTGGAAGTTATATTTTTAATTTTATACATTTCTTCTTTTTCTAGTGTAAGCATTTAAAGTTATAAGCACTCTAAGCACTTCTCTATCTTCCACAAATTTTGACGTTTTCATTTTCATTCAATTCAAAACATTTTCTAATTTCCCTTGAGAGTTCCTGTTTGTCACATAGACTAATAAGAAATGCATTGTATTTATGTCTAAGCGTTTTCAGATTTGCCTGTTATCTTTTTGTTATTCCTGCCTTGTTTAATTCTATTTTTGTCACAGAACATACTTGTATTACTTCAATTATTTTAAATTTGCTCAAGTTAAGTTTATGAACTATGCTGTGGTCTACATTGTTCAATGTTCCATACGTGCTTGAAAAGAATGTATATTCTTCTTCGTTTGGGGTGAAGATTTTTATAAAAGTAAATTAGATCCCATTGGTCGATGGTGCTGTTCAGGTCTTTCATATCCTTCTTAATATTCCATTAGTTCTATCACAAAAAGACAAGTGTTAAAGTCTTCAACTATAATTGTGAATTTTTTTTTAATTTCTCTTGTTAGTTCTGACAGTTTTTGCTTCATGTATTTTGAAGCTCTGTTGTTTGGTGCATACACATTTAGCAATATTATTTCTTTTGGATAGATTTACCCTTTTTGTCATTATGTGATATTTCACTTTATCTTATCCCTGGTGATTTAATTTGCTCTGAAGTCCACATCATCTGATATTAATATAGTCACTCCAAATTTGTTTTGATTATTGTGTATATGGTATATCTTCTCCAATTCTTTTACTTTTAACTTAGGTATAGCATTATATCTAAAACGAGTTCTGATTTGAATAGCAGTTTATCTACATTAAGAAAAGGAAGGGCAAGACTAGGAGCTGAATCAATGACTGATGATTATGGAAACAGTACGAATAATACGAAAATTTCGCCTACAACTAATTGCACCTGCAGACACCTAATTTTGTCTGTAATTAGTCCTTGCACATTTAAATTAGATGCAATTCACTGATCAGGGGTGTAATTAGTTGTGAACACTATCTTTGCACCCTCAGCTAACTCTGGGCACAAAAAACAATTTCCTCAGAAACATTCATAAAATAATAATTTCAACATTACAGAGGACTACTTGCTTGTTCTTCTTCATATATATATATATGTATGTATATATATATGTATGTATATATATGTATGTATATATATATGTATGTATATATATATGTATGTATATATATATGTATGTATATATATATATATATGTATGTATATATATATATAAACAAAAAAACTCATTGCCATCTAGTCAATTCCAACTCATAGCAATCCTATAGGACAAAGTAGAACTACCACATAGGGTTTCCAAGGAGTGGCTGGTGGATTTGAAATGCCAACCTTTTGGTTAGCAGCTATAGCACTTAACCACTGCACCATCAGGGCTATAAATATATATATGTATATATGATACATGTATATCATATAAATATATATATTATATGATATATATTATATGATTATATATATTATAGGATATACATATATCATAGGATATATATATTATATATATATCTATATAGACATAGATGTATATAGCTACAGCTGTTAACCAAAAGGTCACCAGTTCGAATCCACCAGCTACTCCTTGGAAACCCTATGGAGCAGTTCCATTCTGTCGTATACGATCGCTATGAGTCGGAATCGACTTGATGGCAATTTTTTTTTTATAATATTCTGATACTATAGGCACTAAAATGTGAGAAAAAAGATAATTTTTAAATTGTTCTCCACTTTTTAAAAATATGATTAAAGTTTGCAAAAAAAGTGAATTATTTTCTCTTTGTAAAATTGTTGACACTTCTTGAATTCTATTCTAATTTTTTTGCATAAATATTCACCTTGGAAATACATTTGAAAAATATTTTATTGCTTAAATATTCTCAGCAGTTTAATGTTCAATATTGTGTATCTATTTTCCTCTATCTTAATTTTCTTCTGCTTTTATAGATCTTACAGTTTTCCTTTCTAGCAGATACATTTTTTAAAAAGCCCATCTGTATATTGCTTATTCAACTCTTTACATTCCTACGTAATCATATTAACCTTTTTTACCCTTTTCTGTCTTTAGACTTAATTAAGATGTGTTTTATTGAAATCTTTATGTTCATATTTTGCAGAAGATTACAAAAATCATTATGTAATCCATTCAGAACTTCTAAGGACTGCCCAATAGCCCCTCAAAGTCACCTGTCCTAATTCACAGGGTGCTACATTGCTTCTTTTATAGTCACACAGCCCTTCATATTAGATGATGCAAATTTCAACATTTTAATCACAACAGCTTCAATTCTCCCAAAAAAAACATTTTGGAATCGTTTCCATCTCACTAAATTTAAGACAGGAAAGCTCTGTTCTATTTGTAAAATGTCACTGATATCACTGATATCACAACCAATATCTGAGTGATTAAAACCCCCAAGATTTAACTTCTAACCTATTTCAGGCGTCTCTTATCAGGAAAAGTATTTCCTGATCTGCTTTTCTGCAGTCTTGTAGCTCTGTAATAACCTGGATAATACTGCTATCATTATCTTTTAGGCTCTTACGTGTCAGCTAAAATATTTGTATTATTATTACTCTTTGCAGATTCAGTATTATCTTTTGCCACTTTCATCAACCTAGTTTCTGTATTATCCCCAATATCTCTAGTTGATTTTTTTCTTGAATTTAATATTCTGTGTTTTTTTTATATTATTGAAACCTTTAAAATATCTACTGAAAATAGTGCAACATTGAATTATGGGTCTTAAAAGCTACTTAGCTTAGAGGACTAATTTTCTTTTTCTTATTAGCTGTTTAATTTCCAAGTTTGCTATGTCCCCAGTGAAATGTAAAGTTTTAGAGGACAAGAACTGTGACTTTTCTATGCAGAATATGCAGATTAACTCTTCTGGATTAGGTATGTTCAAAGCAAAAAAAAAAAAAGATATTGCCTGAGATAAATTTTATTAAATTGTAAAGAATTTTCTGAGAAATGTAAGCAATAATAAATGTTATATTGTTCCTCTTCAAACAACTTATGCTTTCTAGCAAGAGAATAACATAACTATGACACTGGCAAGTCTTGGGAAGATCAATCAGATACTGATGAGTTTTTTTTTTTTTAAAGCTGGCTTAATATTTAGAATCACTTACAAGACCTCTCTCTCATATTTTGAGAGATTAACAAATATTTCCACTTAGAAGTTTTATATACTAACTTTAACATGAGTCTTGCCTACCAGGAAATTTCCCATAATGGTGAGAAATCTATCTGCCCACATACTGCCAGACATTCTAGAGTTTGCATATATTTTCTCTGAAATGATCCTATTTGCTTAAAAATTACTGAAAATATTCAATTTAAGAACTGTATAATCCCTGACTCATCCCTAAAATCTTACTCAAGGATGAATCATATTGCAACTGAATTATTTTGAAAATAACAAATCAAAACTAAACAACATCGATAAATCTACCACATTTATAAACAATGTTTGAAATTCTAAATTCCCATCTCTCATTGTCAACTCCAAGACCCAGATCATTCCTAAGAGTGAAATTTTTTAAAACCTAAAAAATTCTGCAATGTGTGCTTGCAAGGGCCCTCTCACATCTCGAGAGATTAAAAGAGCTGGCGTTGGTGCAACATAGAGAGGAAGGGCAACCCTGCACCCTTGGTTTAAGAATAGGTTGTCTCCTCTCCCTCTTCCTGTTGTTACAAAGCCAGAGTACATGTATGAGTACTGAAAAATACCAGAGAAGAGCAAAAGGATTGCTGTTTCTCCCTGTGAACAGCAGAGTGCTTTGTTAGTGACCTTTCAGGCCTGAAGGAGAGAAAAAGGTCTACAAGTTATTTCTGTCCTGAGCTTCAATTTCCTTAATGGCTTCAGGTCCTGTTAACATCATACCTCTACACTCACTAATTCATCTCTTTGCTTTTAGAATTAACTTGTGTATTTTTTCTGTCTTTAACAAAACATGTACCATCACTGATTTGGAAAAGATCATTTTTGACAAAGAAATTCACTGCAACAGGCTACTCAAATTTGGGGGTAGGGTATTGGAGATTGTAAGCACTGGGGAAGTAGGGGAGTTACTTGGGCTGCTACAATCATGTGCTGTAAAAATGGAAATAGCAGGTTGAAATTGAACACGGGAAAATTTAGTCTGAATGTCAGGAAAAGTTGTCAACTCAGAGATTTAATTAGATAGTGGAATAGTTTCCCAGAAGAAATGGCAGGAATTTATTGCTGGAGCTATTTAAAATAGGCCTGGACAAAGCACTAGGGAGCATACAGAAGAGGGCAATCCTTCACAGATTCTCGAGGATTGATGTAGATAGCAATTGGTCTTTTGCATTTCTAATGTTCACGACCATTATTCTAGTATTTTACTTCATAATGCTAACTAATGTTCTCTCTTTACCACTGTAACCAGGAAAAGCAGAACATTACATGATACCCACAGGGATGGCCACAGCTACTTTCTGAAAAAAGCAATCCAAGCTAAATATTCCCATTTACTTTATTAATCATATAGCTCTTCTTTCTTTATTTCTTCCTTGTATGACTGAGAGGAAAAAGTCCTTCCAGGAGGCTTCTGATTAGTATTCTCTTTTCTTCCTGTCTTTCATGTTTATATGAAGGCCAGGGACACTCTTTTATTTATTTACTTATTATTTTACCTTTTTTTTTTAGACAAGTAATCAGTACTTTCAATAGTGAATCTACTTTCATTTTTGACTTCCTGAATAAGGGCTTGAAAAGGGCTCTTTTCTCTTCAGCTCACTGGCAAAGCCCCCCTTGGGTATGCCCATAATCATTACATTTAACTTCTGATCTAGCAACACTTTTTTTTCTATTCAATCTGAATAAGAGAGGGAAGAAGTAGAATCTGAAACTGTGTGAAATGTTACTGATACTATCTCTTCAATAGCCTTTAAAACCAAATCAATAATCCCTGCTTATTTGAGGTATGTGAATATGTTGCTCTTGGAGAAAAAAATAAATGTACCCAATATTCCTTGGCTATACTCAGTAGGCCTGGAATGTATTTTATTTAAGCACAGAATTTATTTCCTTTTAGTAAAGGTCCTAGAATACCTACCACATCCTGGCTGGCACCCACTAAGGTAGATCTTATAGGCATGCAATATTCTAGCCAGTTTTTGCCTCTTCTTCTTGGACTGCTCTGGCCAGTTTTAAAGTTTGAAAGTTAGAAGACTACTCCCATACCTGTCCTTTCATTCTCCTCCTAATAATAATCGACAACATGAAAAAATATTATCTACCCTGTACCAGGTAATGGGTAACAGGTTTTTTTCAGGGATTCTCACACTGAATCATCACAACAACCTTGTTAAGTAGACAGGGGCCTATTTACAAAAAATAGCTTCTATGGCAATTAGTTTAAAATTGCTGAGTGATCTCTCACAGCTGAAGATGGCCAATAGAAACTGCTTATTAGCGCCCGTCCTCAAGTGGTGCCCAGGGCCCATGCCCTACTGCCATACCTTAATTACACCTCTGCAGGTGGATAGTCATATTAATCTCATTTTCAGAAAAGTAACTAGTCCAAGGTCACACAGCTGGTAATTGGTAGAGTTAGGCCTGGAATGCAAATAGTCTGACACCAGAGTACATACTCTTAAAATCACTACACTAAAATGCTTATAGCCAGAGATTTAAGTGCTTCTGAATGGGGAATTCATATAGAATGTTCTGAAATCTGTGACTTTTGAGAACCTTAGGAATAATTGTCAATAAATTATCTTCAATGTGATAATATATGCCATGGTGATATGTGTAGAGAATCAAAAGCAAGAACAATTCTTTTAATATTTGGTATTGAAATCATGTAAGTTTTTTTTGGTTTTTTCACAGATTTGATTTCCAATATTTGCATGAATTTCAGGTGAAGTGCAGGCCAGGAAGCCTGTCCTTTACCAGATACTAATACTCAATGGCTGATTATTTGGCGATGTTTAAGACTCTCTAAGCTTTTGAATACTAACCAAGATAAATGCTGTCTTAGTTAAAAATTTCCAAATCCTTTCATAATTCTGCAATAAGTAATTAGGTCACCATCAAGCCATTTTTGCAAACTAGAATAATCTCAATTCCCTTAAGCTATCATTATTATATATACCCTTTAAGTATTTGGGGACAATGGATATATACTAAGTTGTTGTACATAGGGTCGCTATGAGTCGGAACTGACTCAATGGCACCTAAGAACAAAAGGCATAAGTGTCTTTCCCACTGAACAGTATAAGTAGAAATGAATAGAGCTGGGCAGAGCCTAATGAGGACCTTACAAAAAAGGAGAATAATCTTTGCTATCCTGTTCCTTATTTCCATTGTTTTAATTATTTATGATATTCTAATATATACAATATTTTATGATTTTTTAAAATGCAGTTGCATTTCCTAGTTCATAATAAATTCCATCATTTAAATTCAAGATACTTGTTTTGTAATGTGTATTACTAATATATGAAGGTTACAGACTATCTGAACATGGGAAACCAGATATGCCTCATCCTCAAATTTGATATTATTATGAAGTGAGTTTTCCAAGTTCTTCTTAATCAGCAGAAAATGCTGGAAGTAATATCAGTCTGAGGGGAACAAACTAAATTTGCAATAATGATAGTGGCTGAGAGCATACCTTGAAGATGTTTTTGTTTCTGTTAATACCAAAAAAAACGATGGTATCAAATGATAAACGTAGCTTTGAGGGCTTGAACACTTTTCGCACCAGAAGCAAAAGTATATTACTAATTGGGTAGTTTGAGACAAGAAATCAGTAAAAAGAACTCTTCTAAGAAATTTATTTACATGAAATAATTTTCTTCCTCTGGTCATGTGGTAGGCCAGGTAATTTTGAAGAGTTGTCACTAATCGACAGTAGACTTTAAAATGAAAGATCTGAAAATTCTAGATAAATCTGATCAAAAGTAAAGATTTGTGGTGAATATTTATTTGCATTTACTGTTGAATAAGAGGAATTTTAAAATATTATCTTCCCCTAGAAAAGAGTGGATTAGATTTCATGAAAGCAAAACACCATCATTTTAAATGTCATACAGACAGATGCTAACCGCATAATTCCATAAACTAAATTATTATTATTTCTATCATAACAGGGGTTCAGATTCCAGTGGAACCTGTAGTCCAGGTAGATCTACAGGGTTGGATGAAGGGCTGGAGATTGTAAAAATTGGAATATAGCCAGGAGTCTCTTTGAATGGCTATCCAATGACTGAAATGGAGAAAGTAGGTCATAATGGAACTATGAGTCCAAGGAGGGTAAGGTGAAAAAATATAGCAATCAATGTTACTTATCCATAGTCCAAGAGAGTCAAAATCGAGATGGAATCCAATGGGAAGAAATGTCTGTAAATATAAGCAATCCAGGCATGGAGAATGGCTAGGACAAGGACCCTCAGCATACTCTCAGCATGGATGATAATTGTAGTATTGGATAACAGATGTTTGAGAAAAATTCCCAACATTGCAGAATCTTGGTTTGAGATGGACTTTGTTAAGATGGCAGTAGGTATCCTTACAAAGGCAAATGACAAGGCTGTATATAGGGTTCTGATAAATCACAGAATCCAAGGCTCACCTATGATAAGGATTATTTGACTCAGCTACAAGGATTAGAAGAATGCCATAACAAGGAATTTTCACAGGTCATTGTAATCGTATCTGTATTATCAGTTATATTTTTCCTGTATCTTCTCTTAAGTTCATTGGTGTGCCTGGGACATAAAACCACAATACAATCTCAATAGATCTGCTTATTTGTCTTCTTCAAAGATTGGGTAGCCAAGCCATTCCTTGATGACTCTTCTTAACGGTATTATCATAGGAGCTATGCTCTTACTTGACCCTCCAATACGATAAAGCCCTGCACTGATCATGGTGGATGCAACTTTAACCCTCTTCTGAGGATGATGCTGTGATAATCCACTAATTCTCCTCCCTGAGTACACTCCTTACCATGGAGACATGATGCTGGATGTTTCAGAAAATCTCAGGGCTGCCTGAATGGGTGAAGCTATTTTTCTAAGGCTTCTATTATACCTAGAAAAGAAAACAAAGCAGCATGGACATTTATATTTTTTTTTTAATATTTTATTGTACTTCAGGTGAAGGCTTACATAACAGATAGTTTCTCATGTAACAGTAACACACATGCTGTTTTATGACATTGGTTAACAACCCCACAACATTTTAACCCTCTAAATTCTCAAC
>NW_004443987.1:3612004-3654570 GCF_000243295.1 Trichechus manatus latirostris
CTTTATCTCTTCATTTGATGTTCTAGGGTTTCAGGATTGTTGATTCTCTGTTTGGCTTAGTTTTTCGGATCTTTGTTGTGGAGGGACGGCGTGGTGTTTCTGCCTAGAGCGCCATCTTCGACATTTATATTTTTGGATGTTGTTGTTTTTAGTTGCCATTGAGTCAATTGGGACTCATGGTGATCCCATGTGTGCAGAATAGAACTGCTCCATAGAGTTTTCAGTTCTGTGACCTTTCAGAAGCAGATCGCCAGGCCTATCTTCCAAGGTGCCTCTGGGTGGGTTTGAACCATCAACATTTTGGCTAGTCAAGTTGGGGGCTTAACTGTTTGTGCCACCCAAGGGCTCCATATTGGAATGAAGTATGATACAATGAAAAAAAAAAAACAAAACTTATGGGTTCTGGAATCAGCCTTTATTAGCCGTGTGACATTGAATAGGTTGCCTCAACTTTCTGGGTTTCTGTTTCCTTGTCTTTAGAAATGGGGATAAATATCCTCTATCTCACATCTTTGTTAGGATTAAACGAGATGGAATAAGATTAAATAAAATAATGGTGAGATTTCTGGTCCATAAATAGTTCTCAATAAATATTTGTTAAATTTAAACCAAAAGGTTGTGCTCCAAACAAAGCCAATTCTCTTCAAATGAGGGTCATTCTTATTTTCTACATACAACAAATTTTCTTTACTACATCATTATGCATTTACTATTGAATCATGCACAAAGACTGCAGAACTTTCCTAAGGAAAATTCAAGAAAATCCTAGCTCCTAGAGATGCAGTATAAGCAACATACTGATAAAACAGTGAACATTAATTTCCATAGATGTGTCTCGTACTGAGTGACTTATACATGTCCACAAGGAAATAAAAGGATCAATAGCTGTCCTTTCATGGAACTAAATCAAGGAAACAAATATGCTGTGGTACTTAACTAAATTTGCCAAAATATAAATGTAAGAATTCAGCCATTTCTGCCCAGTTTATAGGGGGAAAAGAAAGACACAAAACTTTTTCACTTATCAAACTGTACCCTAATTTTAGAGATTTGTTGTTGTGTCAAACTTTTTTGAGGAAATTTTTAGTAACCCTCAGATGAGAGCAGACTAATCTGAGAGTCTTCCTCATAGGCACTCACAAACACACACAGACTCTTAAGGGCTTCTTAAGGCAAAATAGTATACAAATTCTAGTTTCGTAGGGGTTCATGGCCTAAGAAAGGTTCAGAACTACTGACCTCACTGTTTGGTCCTCTATTTCACCCTTTTTCATCCCAGATTTATCTCAGTGAATGAAGCAATGAGGCATAATTGCAAGAGAACATTTTGTGACTTGCTATGAGCATACGGTTCTTGTGTGAGGTGGATCTATTCTAATTATTTATTAAGTCAAGGGTGTAGGGAATTCTTGTTTATTGTAATGAATTCAAATTTAATTGCTGTTGGAAAATGATATGCCTGCATCTTCAGAAATTTCAAAATAAGAGTTTATGTAGTTTTTGTTTGGAAATTTACTTCCTTGAGAAATCGTTTTTGATTTTATAGCAAAATAATCCACCTGAGTCTCCAACCAGGACAGAATGACTTCTCAAAGGGTACAGTAACATTTCTATGATGCATAGCTTTTAAAGAACAAAAATGCAGTTCTGTCTCTGTATCCCTAAACAATGCATCATATGCCAACCTAAACAAAAGAGTTTTCATGTTTTACATTACTCTGGATATGGCTAAATAGCAAACTAATCAAATCTTCAATCATTTTTCTTTTAATAGTCATTTATTAAGTACCTAGTACATACCAGACACTGCTTTAGCCACTCTGCTCTCCCCAATGACCGCATCTAAAAGAAATTTAATGGAAGGAAATGCATTTATACTCACTAAAACAATGCAGGATTAATAGTTCTGGACATTCAAAAATTTAACAGACAGAGACTTCTGGGCAACATGGCACTATAGACAGAAGCACCATGCCATCCTTCCACAGCAAAGATGCCAAAACCTAACTCAAACAGAGACACACGTCAATCCTGAAACCCTAAGCATCAAACGAAGAGATAAAGAACACAGCCAAGCACCAAATAGAATAAGAAACTGACAGAGAACAGAGCACGAGGAGAGATACATGCAGAGGTCCCCTATCAGCTACCGCAGCACAGATCTGCAATCTTGGACTCTTACCGGAGATCACTGAACAGGGGGTACAAGAAAGCAGCTTCATGGAGATTCCAGCAGGAGACAGAACAACTGGTAACCAGCCATATATGCTTTCCCACCCCCCACCCTTCTTCACCCCCGACTTGGCCTCCTCTGTTTCCTGCTGCCACAGTCTCTTGGCCGGGAAGCACTGGCTTCACTCCGGTGTTGTTTTGATTCTACCCGCCCACACTGGCCAGCTTCCTGAGTGCCATTTGTTGGCTGCTGGTGTTGCTTTTTTCTGCTTCTTTAGATTTCTACCTTACCTCTCACCACCTCCACCTCCTTTCTCTCAAATACCTGGCTCCATGTGCCATCTTTGCTTCTTCCTGAAAGGCTGTGAAACACTGCTCGACTGTGAAAATGCTTCCTGGCCCATGCTGTCATGCTGGTGGGATACCCAGGGATCTTTTTTGTTTGTTTGTTCTGATTTGTTTGTATGTTTTCTTTTTCTTTTTCTTTTTGGTTTGGGATCCCCTTCTAGTCCGGCAGTATTGCATGGCTTCGGAGCTACTCCCTTACTCTGCACAGATGCACAGTGACATCCCTGGGGGCATTTCTTTTTTTCTCGTTTTTTGTTTTGTTTTGTTTTTCTCTGTTTTGTTTTCCTCTCTTTCTTTTTCCCTTTTTGTCTTTCTTCATTTCCAGTTTCTCGTCTCTCTATACTTACTTTCTCTTCCTATCTCCTGAATATCTGGCCCTGTGTAACACATTTACCCCTTCTGGCCAGGCTGTACTTCACAGCCTGGGAGAATCTTCCCCAGTCCTAGCAGCTGCACTGGTGGGATCCCTGGGGGCTTTTCTTTTCTTTCCGCTAATTTTTATTTATTTATTTTTCTTTTACCCTTCTTTTTTTTCTTTATGTTTCTCTCCATTTCTCAGTCTCTCATCTCTCCACTCCAACAGCAAGTTCCCCTAGCACACTTTTTTCTTTATTTGTTTGTGTGTATGTTTTTGGCTCCTGTTCCTCTCTCCTCTTTCCCATACCCATGGTAGCTCCACAATCACAATCTCCCCCCTCCTTCATGCTTACCTGCACCGTGTGCTGAACATCACACCCCCGAGCATCACAGGCACAGCCTAATAGAACCTGCCCTGCACTGATTCCTAGCCTGCCCTGTCAGCCCTAGTATGTGCCACAAACAACTCACACCAGCAACTCCCCTTCAGCTGGACCTGCCCTGCTGTACAATACCTGCTTATTGGAGAAGGAGGTGAAAAGTATTGTGCCCACAGATGAACAAGCAACAAAGAACCCACAGCCCATCTTCTCAGATATAAGCAAATAAAACAAAAAAGCAAAATGAAACAAACAAATCTACAATCAATAAATGAGGAAAATAACTCCTGAATGCCCCGAAGACAGCAGACAATGTCAAAACATACACAAAAGCAGGACAGGATGGTTCCAGTTGGTGTCCAAAATACAACAACAGATGACTTTCCAGTAGAAGAAAAGGCACCAGAACTATGTGATAGGGAATTCAAATTTCTAATACTCAGAAATATCCAAGAGTTGAAGCAAAAAGCAGATGAAAATGAGGAAAAAATAGACAAATTCATGGAAAGGCAGACAAATTCATGGAAAATATGTCAAAAAAATGGAAGAATTCAAGAAAATAATACAGGAACAAAAAGCTAAAATAAATTCACCACCAGAAATCATACAAAAACAACAATTAGAAATCCAAAAGATAAACGACAAGATTTCAGAAATGGACAGTGTCATAGAAGGGCTGAGGAGCAGGTTTCAAATGATGGAAGACACGATCAGCAAAAATGAAGACAAACAATAGGATACAACTCTGTTTGAGGAAAATTCAGAAAAAGGAAGGAAGAAAAATGAAGAAACCTGGAGAATTATGTATGATACAATCAAAAGGAAAAATCTGCAAGTGATTGGAGTTTCAGAACAGGGGGAGAAAACAGAAAACACAGAGAGTATCACTGAAGAATTGCTGACAGAAAACATCCCCAATATCATGAAAGATGAAAAGCTGACCATCCAGGAAGCTCAATGAACCCCATATAGGAGAGAACCCAAAAGAAAGTCACCAAGGCCTATCATAAAAACACTCGCTAAAACAAAGACAAACAAAAAATCCTGACAGCCGCTTGAAAAAAAAAAGTCACATACAGAAGAGAAACAATAGAACTAAACTCATATTATTTGGCAGAAACCATGCAGGCAAGAAAACAATGGGATGACATATATAAAACCTTGAAAGAAAAAACTTGCCAGCCGAGAATAATATATCCTGCAAAATTCTCCTTCAAATATGATGGTGAAATTAGGTCATTTCCACATAAACAGAAATTAAGGTACTATGTAAAAAGCAAACCAAATTTACAAGAATTATTAAACCGAGTCCTTCGATCTGAGAACAAACAACATCAGACCACAGGCTGAATCTAGGACACAGGATCATACCAGCCAGATACCAACCTAGGAAGTGAACGCTCAAGGACTATCCAAATCCACATGACTTACAACAGGGAACCAGAGAGGTTAAGCTGTAAATGACAACAGCATCAGAACAATAAAAGAGGGGGATAAACGGTGTAGGTATAGAGCCTTCTAATGGAGAGGAAGAAAAGGCAATACCAAGTAATAATAGACTGATTCAATCCTAGGAAGATAAGGGTAAATTTCAATGTAACTATAAAGAAAGTTAACAAACCCGGTCTTAAAAATAAAGAAGAAAAATATGAAGTCTCAGTAAAAACAAAACCTACAAAAACAAAAGAAATGAAGAAAAAATCCACAAACAAAAGGAACTCAGCACAGGAAAGTAAGAGGAAGAACGAAGAAGTCACCACCACAAAATAAAGCTCTACAAAAAGATACCAATAAACTCACACCTATCAATAATTACAGTGAATGTAAATGCCCTAAATGCACCCATAAAGAGATGTAGAGTGACAGAATAGATTAAAAAAAAGGATTCATCAATATGCTGTCTACAAGAGGCACATCTTATATCAAATATCAAAGATGGAAAAAATATATCAAGCAAACAGCTACAGAAAAAGAGCAGGAGTGGCAATACTAATCTCAGATAAAACAGACTTTAAAACAAAATCCACCATCAGAGATAAAGAAGGAAATTATATAGTGATTAAGGGGATGATCCATTATGAAGACATAACCATAGTAAACATCTACGCACCCAATGACAGGGCTCCAAAATATGTAAAACAAACTCTAACAGCAAGGAAGAGAGAAATTCACAGTTCGACAATAATAGTAGGAGACTTCAACACACCACTCTCGGTAAAGGACAGAACATCTAGAAAGAAACTCAACAAAGATATAGAAGACTTAAAGGGCACAATCAGCCAACTTGACCTCATAGACACATATAGAAGACTACACCCAAAAGCTGCAAAGTACAAATTCTTTCCCAATGCACGTGTAACTGTCTCCAGAATAAACCACATCTTAGGTGACAGAGCAATCCTCAACAAGATCCAAAGTATTGAGATAATACAAAGTATCTTCTCTGAGCACAATACCATCAAGGTAGAAATTAACAACAGGAAGAGCAAGGAAAAAACATCCATTACATGGAAACTGAATAACACCCTGCTTACACATCCCTGGGTAATAGAAGAAATCAGAGATGGAATAAAAAATTCCTAGAATCAAACGAGAATGAAAACACATCATACTGAAACCTTTGGGACACAGCAAAGGCAGCCCTCAGAGGACAATTTATAGCAATAGATGCACATATCAAAAAAATAAGAAAGGGACAAAATAAAAATATTAACTACAGAACTAGAACAAATAGAAAGAGAACAGCAAAAACAGCTCACAGCCATAGAAGAAAGAAAATAATAAAGATCAGAGCAGAAATAAATAAATAGAGACTAGAAAAACAATGGAAAGTATCAGCAAAACTAAAAGCTGGTTTTTTGGAACAATCAACAAAATCAACAAACCACTGGCCAGACTTCAAAAAGAAAAACAGGAGAGAATGCAAATAACCCAAATAAGAAATGAAATGGGTGACATTACAACAGACCCAACTGAAATAAAAAGGATCATAACAGAATATTATGAAAAAACTATACTCCAACAAATTTGAAAACCTAGAGGAAATGGATAATTTTCTAGAAACACACCACCTACCTAAACTACCACAAAGTGGTGTTGAAAATCTGAACAGAACCATAACAAGAGAAGAGATTGAAAATGTAATTAAAAAAAGTCCCTCTCCCCCCCAAAAAAAACAAACCCTGGCCCAGATGGCTTCTCTGGATAATTCTAACAAACATTCAGAGAAGACATTATTACCAATGCTACGGAAACTATTTCAGAACATAGAAAAGGAAAGGATACTTCTGAATTCATTTTATGAAGCAAGCATAACCCTGATTCCAAAACCAGGCAAAGACACCATGAAAAAAGAAAATTACAGACCAATATCTCTCATGAGTATAGATGCAAAAATTCTCAACAAAATTCTAGCCAATAGAATTCAGTATCATATCAAAAAGTAATAAACCACAACCAAGTAGGATTCATACCAGGTATGCAAGGATGGTTCAACATTAGAAAATCAATCAATGTAATCCACCACGTAAATAAAAGGAAAGAAAAGAGTAACGTGATCATCTCAATTGATGCAGAAAAGGCATTTGACAAAGTTCAACACCCACACCTGATAAAAACTTTCAATAAAATAGGTATAGAAGGGAAATTTCTCAACATAATAAAGGGCATCTATGCAAAACCAATGGCCAACATCATTCTTAATGGAGAGAGGCTGAAAACATTCCCCTTGAGAACAGGAACAAGACAAGGATGCCCTGTATCTCCACTCCTATTTAACATTGTGCTAGAAGTCCTAGTTTGAGTAATAATGCAAGTGAAAGATATAAAGGACATCCAAATTGGTAATGAAGAAGTTAAACTGTCCCTGTTTGCAGATGATATGATACCATACATAGAAAACCCTAAAGACTCCATGAGAAATCTACTGGAACTAATAGATTCAGCAGAGTAGCAGGATACAAGATAAACATACAAAAATCAGTTGGATTCCTATACACCAATAAAGAGAATGATGAAAAGGAAATCAGGAAAACAATACCATTTATAATAGCCCTTAAAAAAATAAAACACTTAGGAATAAATCTAAACAGGGATGTAAAAGACCTATACATAGAAAACACTACTGCAAGAAACCCAAAGGGATCTACATAAATGGAAAAACATACCGTACTCATGGATATGTAGACTCAACATAGTGAAAATGACAATTCTACCCAAAGCAATTTACAAATACAATGCAATTGCAATCCAAATACCAACAACAGTCTTTAAGGAGGTGGAAAAACTAATTATTAACTATGTATGGAAATGGAAGGAGCCCCAGATAAGTAAAGCTCTATTGAAGAAGAAGAAAGTAGGAAGACTCACACTACCTGACCTCAGAACCTACTATACAGCTACAGTAGTCAAAACAGCCTGGTACTGGAACAACAACAGATACATTGACCAATGGAACAGAACTGAGAACGGCAGATGTAAATCCACCCACCTATGGTCACCTGATCTTCGACAAGGGCCCAAAGTCCATCAAACAGAGAAAAGACTGTCTTTCTCACAAATGCTGCTGTCAAAACTGGATGTCCATCCGTAAAAAAAAAATTAAACAGGACCCTCACGTCATATACAAAAACTAATTCAAAATGGATCGAAGACTTAATATAAAGCCAAAAACTATAAAGTTCATAGAAGAAAAAATAGGATCAACGCTAGTGACCCTAAAGCACGGCATTAACAGGATATAAACCATAACCAACAACACATAAACTCCAGAAGATAAGCTAGATACCTGGGATTTTCTAAAAATTAAACACTTATGCTCATCGAAATACTTCACCAAAAGAGTAAAAAGAGAACCTACAGACTGGGAAAAAAAATTTGGAGCATTACAAGTCAGACAAAGATCTAATCTGTAAAATCTATAAGAAAATCCAACACCTCTACAACAAAAAGACGAAGAATCCAATTAAAAAATAGGCAAAGGAAATGGACATTTCACCAAAGAAGACATTCAAGCGACCAACAGACACATGAGGAAATGCTCCGAATCACTAGCCATTAAAGAAGTGAAAATTAAAACAACAATGAGATATCATTTCACCCCAGCATTACTGGCATGAATCAAAAACGCTGGAAATAACAAACGTTGAAGAGGCTACTGGGAGATCAGAACTCTTATGCACTGCTGGTGGGACTGCATAATGATACAACCATTTTGGAAAGTGATATGGCGCTACCTTAGAAAGTTAGAAATAGAAATACCATACGATCCAGCAATCCCACTCCTAGGAATATATCCTAGAGAAATAAGACCCGCCACACGAATAGTCATATGCACACCCATGTTCATTGCAGCATTGTTCACAATAGCAAATAGATAGAAACAACCTAGATGCCCATCAACAAATGAATGGATAAACTATGGTACATACAAACAATGGAGTATTAGGCAACAATAAAGAACAATGATGAATCTCTGAAGCATCTCATAACATGGATCAAACCAGAGGACATTATGCTGAGTGAAATAAGTCAATCAGAAAAGGACAAATATTGTATGAGACCTCTACTATAAAACTCATGAAAAAGTCTACACACAAAAAGAAACAATCTTTGTTGGTTATGAAGGATGGAACAGCTGAGGGGGAAACTAAATAGAGAATAGATAAGTGGTAACTTTGGTGAAGGGTAATACAGTACACAATACTGGGGAAGCCCGCAAAACTTGTACAAGGAAAGGTCATGGAAGCCCCGTAGACACATCCAAACTCCCCGAGGGACTGAATTGCAGGGTGAAGGGCTGTGGGGACCATGGTCTTGGGGAACATCTAGCTCAATTGGCATAACACAGTTTATAAAGACAGTGTTCTACATTCTACCTTCGTGAGTAGTGTCTGGGGTCTTAAAAGCCTGTGAGCAGCCATCTAAGATACTCCACTGGTCTCACCCCTTTGTGAGCAAGGGAGAATGAAGAGAACAGGATACAAGGAAAAGATTAATCCAAAGGACTAATGGACCACAGTTACCAAGGCCTCCATCAGACTGAGTCCGGTACTGCTAGATGGTGCCCGGCTACCACCACTGACTGCTCTGACCAAGATCACAACAGAGGGTCCTGGACAGAGCTGGAGAAGGATGTAGAACAGAATTCTAACTCCCCAAAAAAGACCAGATTTACTGACCTGACAGAGACTGGAGAAACCCCCAGAGTGTGGCCCCTGTACACCCTTTTGCTCAGTGGTGAAGTTGTTCCCGCTGTTCACCATTCAGCGGGCTATGGAACAGCACCATAAAACAAAATGGGACTAATGAGGAGCAGCAGCACAGGGACAAGGACTAGAAGGCAGGAGGGGACAGGAAAGCTGGTATTAGTTAACCCAAGGTTGAGAAGGGACAGTGTTGACATGTCATGGGGTTGTTAACCATTGTCATAGGGCAATATGTGTACTTACTCTTAAATTAGAAACTATTTGTTCCATAAACTTTCATCTAAAGTACAAAAAAAAATTATCTATGTGAGATCAAATTGACAACAGCAACTCAGGGGGTTTGATGCGAAGCCTAGTGGGCAGTGAGTTGAAGATAATGGTGATGGAATAATTGGAAAGGGGGGACAACTGGAAGAATGTAATCGATGTCACTGAATTGTACATGTAGAAATTTTTGAAATGGTGTACTTTGGCTATGTATATTTTCACCAAAAACAAAAAAAGGTCCTCCAATGTCAAGAAGGGAGATTCTTGACATTTCATGGGGTTGTTAACCAATGTTATAAAACAGTATGTGTACTGACTGTTTAATGAGAAACTATTTGTTCTGTAAACCTTCATCTAAAGTACAATAAAATAAAAAATGGAAAAAAAAAAAAAGACCAGACTTACTGGTCTGACGGAGACTGGAGAAATCCCAAGAGTATGGTCCGTGGACACACTTATAGCTCAGTAATCAATTGACTCCTGAGGTTCACCCTTCAGCCAAAGATTAGACAGGCCCATAAAACAAAATGAGACTAAATGGGCACACAAGCCCAGGGGCAAAGACTAGAAGGCAGTAGGGGTCAGGAAAGCTGATAATGGGGAACCCAAGTTCAAGAAGGGGAGAGTGTTGACATACTGTGGGGTTGGCAACCAATGTCACAAAACAGTATGTGTGTTAATTGTTTAGTGAGAAACTAGTTTGCTCTGTAAACCTTCATCTAAAGTACAATAAAAATATATATATATAAAACAAAAAAATTTAACAGACAACCTAATTAAGTGCAGCTGTTTGAGCATCTGCTCCTTTTACCAGAGATTGTCAAAGATTAGAGTGCATGAGAGTCACAACAGAAATTGTTTGAAATGCGTGTTCTTTGGACCCACTCTTAGAGCTTGTGATTCATTAAGTTCAGGGTGGGGAGTAGTGATCTCTTTGTTCAAAAACACTTGAAGTGAGTCTCATGCAGTTGTCTATTAATAAAATTTTGGGCAAAATAGGGGGAAAACACCCTACCTCACAGACTCTGTCACTACAAGAAGCTATCAAATGCTCAATATCATTCATTATAGATTTATCTTCCTTCAAAATGACAAGTTTGAATTTTCAGTTTCTGTTGGGGTGGAGGAAGGGTATAGAGAACTAAAAAGAGTGTCACTCCCAACTTTACAAGAAAACAAAGCCAGAAAGTCAGCAAGTTCACAACTATTCTTGGACTAATCAGAGTGCTAAGGTTGCAGGCAGCAAACTGGCCCGAAGTCTAAAGATGCAACCCAAAAACATTAAGAGTTCTACTAATGTGATTAGTGAATTGGTGGAGTTCTGCTGCATGTGCACTAGCAAGAAAGGGTGAAGCTCCTGATGGTCACAAATATAGGAGGAGTACACACTCTCTTGTGGCTTTTTTCTTCAGTGTTACACTGGAGACTTGCTGAAAAAATTAAGAAGAATACTGAGAAAGGCTTGTGGTGTAGAAATGGGAAGGGGTATAGCAGTCACTGAAAGAGGAGGATGAAGCTCCATGTGGACCTTTCTCTCCATTATCCTTGAGGAACAAAAGCCTTAATCTGCAGAGGGTGGGGATGGGGAAGAGCAACAAATAACCCTTAGGGCACTGATGAAAATCCATTCAAGCTGATGGAGGGAGATAAGAGGGAAGAAAAACAAAAACCCTACCACTAGGGAGGGTGCAAAATACTTGCTGAAGTCAGAATTCAGGGGCAGGGACTCTGAGAAGTGTCCCCAAGACTCAAGGACATGGTGCCTGTATAAGACTGAGATTTAATCAGAACAACTGAAAACATCTCCCAGCCCCCACAGTGAGGCTAAGAAGGGTGGAGTAACAAGTAATTGGCAAAAAAGAACATTTTTAAGGAGTGTCGCAAAATAAAGACCAAAAGCAGAAGGTAAAGTAAAACCAGTTGCCATCCAGTTGATTCCAACTCATAGTGATCCCATGTGTGTCAGAGTAATACTGTGCTCCACAGGGTTTTCAATGGCTGATTTTTCAGAAGTAGCTCACCAGGCTTTCTTCCGAGTCACTTCTGGGTGGACTTGACCTCCAACCTTTCTGTTAGCAGCATTAACCATTTGTACCATCTAGGGACTCCAAAGGTGGAGTAAATGTTGATAAAATCTCTCTGGCAAACCAGCCCTCACCCTAAAGACAAGGTATCACGAGAAGAATTTAAGGCCTGTTGTACATGGAGAGTAACATAGCAACAACTAACCTCAAGTACAAACCAACTCCTAATTAGATTAACTCAAACCCCTGTACTGGAGGCCTAGCAGAAGGAAAGACATGCACATATTTAGGCACAAAAATTATTTACCTTAGTTTCTGTTCTCCTACACATGACTGAATATGTAGTCTTCATTTTCACTCTAAATTTAGAGCCTGTTTCATATATCCCTTATTTTAATGTAGCTATAGTTTTAAGAAATTATTCAAAATAGCAGTTAATACTGTACTCAATAGTATAGTTTTCACTATTAAAATGAACTTCTTCCTTGTTTATAGATCTATTACCAGAAGCTAGAAAATAATCTTTGCTTCTCCACCTGTTTAGTCACCATCAGGCTTGGCAAACATTTGTTTAATCCCATGTTTTGAAGTGAATTGAAATTAATGTGATAATGTTTAACAACACCAAATCATATGATTTAGCAAATATTTATGTTCCAAACAGCAACAGTAATACTAATGACATGAACACAGATCAGGGACTGACATTTTAATTCTGTTGCTCTTCCAACCAAGGGCAATAGCCTCATTGGCTGCTTTCCTTTTTGACAGTAGAATAAGGGGATTTTCCCTCTAAAGTGGCAAAAAAGAAGAAATTTGCCTCCCAGTGTGACACTAGAAAAAATTTAATTAGAATAAATTTCCCTGTGAGATTACGTATTTGATTGCAACAATTTTTCAGTCAGGGAAAAGTGACCCAATGCTTATTTGGTTAGGCACATAAAAGGCTAGATATGTGGGGTCTAGAGAAGTGACTGAAAAAATAGAAGGTACTAGGGAAATCTTGGAGCAATTTTAACTCTAATTCTGTGTACCCAGAGCAAAAATGAAAGATGGGTAATGGGAAATTCAGGCCCTCCTACCTTTAATGCAGTCATAACCTCATAACATATTGTTGTAGAACTCATAGGCTTTGGTTATCTGAATAACCAAAGCAATGAAATAAAGGTTGACCTCTCTCTTTCTCACCTGTAACAGGTGGGATCAATAAACTTTATCCAAATGGCTTACTAACTTATTTACTTTACAAAAGGACAAGTACATTTTTCTCATTCCAATAGTATAGTTCATTAATTCAGTAAAGATTTGCTGAATACATACTGTATGCCTAGCAACTAACGACAGTTGCTTTGTAAGAACAGGTCTCCTTAGCAGAAAAGTAGTAACAAATAAAGCACAGAAAATCACAAGGCTTACAATAAGAACATATTTATGAATTGAATTAAATTTTATTTTAAAGGCATAATACTCTCAAAATCAGTTGTTGACATGTAGGGAAAAAAGTTCCTGACTGGCATAGAACATTCTCAAATGTTCTGGTCTTCACCACTCTAATAATTAGAAAATGGGATCTTGTAATAGTTTTAATTTTTCTTATTATGAATAAGGCTGACCACTTTTTCATACCTGTAAAAGTTATGAATACTTAGTGTTCTTTTAAATACCTGTTCTTCTCCTTTATTCATTATTCTGTTAGATTTTATTTTCCAGTTTATCATTTGTCTTTTCTCTTTTTTATTCAGTCATTATTGGTCATTACTGGCATTTCTGCCACATTTTGTATCATGCTTTCCTATTCTGGTATTAAAAAAAATAGTATCTCTTTTGGAGGGAAACTGCTAAATTTGTTTATTAGTTTTCAACATATAATCTATTTATTACGGGGTACAGCCTGAGGTAGAGATCCAACAATGTTTTTTTCAAATGGCTAACCAATTATCGTCAGTCTGTTACATGTCTCCTCATGTGGTGGTACTAAACAACTTTACTTGCTGTTAGTTGCCATCGAGTTTATCTCATGTGGCGAACCCATGTTTTACTTACTATACCCTTAAAAAACATTTTAAAAATAGGGTAGAACTGGCTATCTCCCCCAAATTTCTCTTTCTTTTTTTATTTTATAATTTTCCAAGCAGTTTGTGCATTTTATTTTTTATAAAATTTAAAATCAATGATTCTAGCTTCAAAATTCCCATTGGTACGTTTATTAGGATGATGTAAAATTTATCTACAACTTTTTTGTCAGTTTGTTGTACTTTTGTGGCTTGTGTGTTTCTGTAATGCTGGAAGCTATGACACCAGAATTTCAAAAACCAGCAGGGTCACTGTCTTAGTTATCTAGTGCTGCTGTAACAGAAATACCACAAGTGGATGGCTTTAACAAAGAGAAGTTTATTTCCTCACAGTCAAGTAGGCTAAAAGTCCAAATCCAGGGTGTCAGCTCCAGGGGAAGACTTTCTCTCTCTGTTGGCCTTCTCATCAATCTTCCCCCTGGCCTAGGGGCTTCTCCGAGCAGGAACCCTGGGTCCAAAGGATGTGCTCTGCTCCCAGAACTGCTTTCTTGGTGGTATGAGGTCCCCACTCTCTGCTAGCTTCCCTTTCCTTTTATCTCTTGTAAGATAAAAGTTGGTGCAGGCCACACCCCGGGGAAACTTCCTTTACATTGTATCAGGGATGTGATCTTAGTAAGGGTGTTACAATCCCACCCTAATCCTCTTTAACATAAAATTACAATCACAAAATGGAGGACAACCACACATTACTGGGAATCATGGCCCAGCCAAATTGTTACACACATTTTTGGGGGGACATAATTCAATCCATGACAGTCACCCATGGTGGAGAAGTTTCAGGGGAGCTTTCACACTAAGACAGACTAAGAAGGATGTGGCAGTCTACTTCTGAAAAAATTGGCCGTTGAAAACCTTATGAATAGCCACAGAACATCGTCTGACATAGTGTTGAAAGATGAGCCCCTCAGGTTAGAAGGCACTCAAAATACAACTGGGGAAGAGCTGCCTCCTCAAAGTAGAGTCAACCTCAGTGACATGGATGGAGTAAAGCTTTCATGACCTTCATTTGTTGATGTGGCATGACTCAAAATGAGAAGAAACAGCTGCAAACATCCATTAATAATTGAAATATGGAATGTATAAAGTATAAATCTAGAAAAATTGGAAGCTGTCAATAATGAAATGGAGCCCATAAAGATTGATACCCTAGATATTAGTGAGCTGAAATGGACTGGTATTGGCCATTTTGAATCAGACAATCATATTGTCTACTATGCCAGGAATGACAAATTGGAGAGGAATGGAGTCACATTCATCCTCACAAAGAACATTTCAAGATTTATCTTGAAGTACAACACTGTCGGTAATAGGATAATAGCCATAGGCCTACAAGGAAAACCAATTAATACAAATATTATTCAAATTTACACACCAACCACTAATACCAAAGATGAAGAAATTGGAGTTTTTTTTACAAACTTCTGCAGTATGAAATTGATCAAACATGCAATCAAGATGCACTGATAATTATTGTTTGGAATATGAAATTTGGAAACTAAGTAAAAGGATCAGTAGTTGGAAAACATGGCCTCGGTGGTAGAAACAATGGCAGAGATTGCAGGATAGAATTTTGCAAGACCAACAGCTTCTTCATTGCAAATACCTTTTTTAAACAACATAAACGACAACAAAACATGTGGACCTTACCATATGGTGTACACAAGAATCAAATCAACTACATCTGTAGAAAGAGACGATAGAAAAGTTCAATATCATCAGTCAGAACAAGGCCAAGGGACAGCTGCAGAACAGGCCATCAATTGCTTATATGCAAGTTCAAGTTGAAGCTGAAGAAAATTAAAACAAGTCCACGAGAGCCAAAGTACTACCCTGAGTATATCCCACCTGAATTTAGAGACCATCTCAAGAATAGATTTGACACATTGAACACTAATTACTGAAGACCAGACGAGATGTAGGATAACATCAAGGAAATCATACAGGAGGAAATCAAAAGATCATTAAAAAGACAGGAAAGGAAAAAAAAAAAAGACCAAAATAGATGCCAGGAGAGACTCTGAAACTTGTTCTTGTACATAGAGCAGCTAAAGTGAATGGAAGAAGAGATGAAGTAAAGAGCTGAACAGAAGATTTGAAAGGGCAACTCAAGAAGACAAAATAGAGAATTATAATAAAATGTGCAAAGACCTGAATATAGAAAATCAAAAGGGAAGTACACTGTCAGAATTTCTCAAGCTGAAGGAACTGAAGAAGAAATTCAAGCCTCAAGTCAAAATGCTGAAGAATTGTATGGGCAAAATATTGAATGGCATAGGAAACATCAAAAGAAGATGGAAGGGATACACAGAGTGGCTATACCTGAAATATTTTGATGATGTTCAACAATTTCAGGAGGTAGCATATGAAGAAGAACCGATGGTATTGAAGAAGTCCAAGCTGCACAGAAGGCATTGGTGAAGAACAAGGCTCCAGGATTTGACAGAATATCAACTGAGATGTTTCAACAAAGGATGCAGGGCTGGAAGTGCTCACTCATCTATGCCAAGAAATTTGGAAGGCAGCTACCTGGCCAACCAACTGGAAGAGATCCATATTTGTGCCCATTCCAAAAAAGCGATCCAACAGAATGTGGAAATTATTGAAAAATATCGTTAGTATTACAGGCAAGTAAATTTTTCTGAGGAAAACTCAAAAGCATTTGCAGCAGTACATCGACAAGGAACCGCCAGAAATTCAAGCCGGATTCAGAAGAGGACATGGAACGAGGGATAGCATTGCTGATGTCAGATGGATCACGGCTGAAAGCAGAGAACACCAGAAATATGTTTACCTGTGTTTTATTGACTATGTAAAGGCATACAAATGTGTGGATCCTAACAAATTATGAATAACATTGCGGAGAATGGGAATTCCAGAACACTTAATTGTGCTCATGCGGAACCTGTACATAGAGCAAGAGGCAGTGGTTCGAACAGAACAAGGGGATATTGTGTGGCTTAAAATCAGGAAAGGTGTGCGTCAGGGCTGTATCATTTCACCACACTTATTCAATCTATATGCTGAGCAAATAATCTGAGAAGCTGAACTATATGAAGAAGAATGAGGCATCATGATTGGAAGAAGACTGATTAACAACCTGTGATATGCAGATGACGCAACCTTGCTTGCTGAAAGTAGAAAGAATTTGAAGCATTTACTGATGAAGATCAAAGACTACAGCCTTCAGTATGGATTGCACCTCAACATAAAGAAACAAAAGTCCTCACAACTAGACCAGTAAGCAACAACATGATAAACGGAGAAAAGATTGAAGTCATTAAGGATTTCATTTTACCTGGATCCACAATCAACACCCATGGAAGCAGCAGTCAAGAAATCAAACGATGTATTTGCATTAGGCAGACTTGCTATAGAAGACCTCTTTAAAGTGTTAAAAAACAAAGATGTCACTTTGAGGACTAAGGTGTGCTTGACCCAAGCCATGGTATTTTCAATCACCTCATATGCATGCAACAGCTGGATAATGAATAAGGAAGACGAAGAAGTATTGATGCCTTTGAATTATGGTGCTGGCGAAGAATATTGAATATACCATGGATCGCCAGAGGAACATATAAATCTGTCTTGGAAAAAGTACAGCCAGAATGCTCCTTAGAAGTGAGGATGGCAAGACTTCGTCTCACGTAATTTGGACATGTATCAGGAGGGACCGGTCTCTGGAGGACATCATGCTTGGTAAAGTAGAGGGTCAGAGAAAGAGAGGAAGACTCTCAACAAGATGGATTGACACAGTGGCTGCAACAATGGGCTCAAACATAGCAACGATTGTGAGGATGGCACAGGACCTGGTTGTGTTAAGTTTTGTTGTACATAGGATTGCTATGAGTCGGAAGTGACCCCATGGCACCTAACAACAACAACAGATTATGGATTAATTTTGGGGTGAAAGCCATCATTATAAGATTGATTTCCTTAAAAGTAGCTGTTTTGTTATTATTATTATGATTATATTGTGATTACTGAGGTGAAATACTATAAAATAGAGCTATATAGGTCTTTGATAAAAAATAATGAATTAAGGAAGAAAATTTATGTTTCTGTAAAAAAAAAAAAAAAAGACAGTGCCCTGCTTTACTTGGCTACAGTCTTTTCTATGTTCTTTCCATTGAATCATTCCTCTGTTTTTACTTATTTTAAACTTTTATTTTCAGCATTCCTTTAATGACTGAGTTTCACTGTGAAGTTGAGTTGTATTATGCTGTATTGGATAGTGTTAGTATAAAAATTAATTGAATTGTTTTGTTTTCCATCTAAGTCTAAATTTAGGTAAATATTAGGTTTTTCTTTATGTTTCAAGGATATATTAAGCTTAAAAACTGCACTAGTCCTACATTCATAATTAGAACTTGATATTTTAAAATAAGTTTGTCATTTTAAGAAGAGATTCTTCCATTTGAATGTTTTAAAAAAATCATTTCTAAATTGTTGGTTTCAAGAAAATTAGTCTACATTCAAATATAATAAGCAGAGTATGCTTTCTAAGGAACAAAAGAGCATAACCCTTATGATAACCATTTGATTTTATAGTCTACCAAATCAAGTGTGTTTCAAACTAGTCTCTTGTGAATGTATATAGACAAAATTTTATATTTCAGTAGATGATTTTCATTGATTTGCCTGGAGCAAAACTAAATGTTCAGCTAAAATATGATGGGAAAGTCAGTTAAGCTATAAAAACCTAACAAGTTTATATCCATTTAGAAGAATGACCTTAAGAAAGTACTGGAATTATTAAAAACCTAATGTTTTGTTTAATGATAATATGTTGAATGTAGTTTTTGATGCTCTATCCTTTTTTCATAATGAGATAAAAATAGAGGAGAAATTTGCTAAATCATCATTATAACCAAAAGGTAAAATTTTTGTTTTTTTTTAAATATTCTATTTCAGTGTACTCTGTGGTTTTTTCATAGACTTTCCAAATAATCATACACTTTTTTAGTGAATATAAAACAGTAGACTTTCATTTGCAAACCTTTTAAATCAAGGTCTCATTAAGCATAAGGACTATACATTGTTTTCTGTGTGAAAAGGAGCACATTACATTAGGAGGACATATTCCCTCCTAATCCAGCTAACACTAACAATTTAGAATTGAATGTTAGCACTTCCTGAAGAAGCAATCATTGATATATAGGAAAATGCCAGTCTTGAAGATAACCAGCTCCTATACAAAAAGAGCTTTCATCGGATTAAATCAATACGTTGGATTGCAGCCCTAAGTGAATAGTCAATGCCTAAAATTTAGAGCAAATGTAAAAGTGATCCATAGAGATAATACCATTAACACCTTTATACCAAAATTCAGTTCGGTCTTGCAATTAAGCCATAAATAGAGTAAGTTTATATTAACCAGTCCTGAATCATAATTTTAGTTCTTAGTCTAAATATTAAACTCTTTTTGTTATCTTTATACTCTTTATTAGTCATGAGAAAGACATTTATTATTACTCACTATTTCTATTCCCTTGTCCAGTGCAGTATTTTGGTAAACACAATTGGTGCTTAATCAATTCTTGTTGATAATTTTCCATTCAGTAATATTATGTTTGTTGGTCATTTTCTGTAAGAAAATGCTGTACTATCATTCTGCTATACTATCAGGCCAGCAGTATGTAAAAGAGCATTATTTAAGCAACTATTAGAATTAGAAAAGTTAGTGCCTATGTCTGTGTTTTCAGAGTTATGATTTTACGTTTCAATCAATTAAATTTTATAATTATGGTAGATTAGTCCAAAGTTTAACAAAGGCCATATTTGATAAGAATCACTGACAGAGCAGAAAGCATAAATATGTTCAGTTATGTAAATAAAACTCACAGCTCAAAAAAGTGTTAAACATGGGTTGTGTATGTGTATACATGTTCACACACACATATACACAACTGCAGTGACAAGCAGTAAAAAGAAGAGATATACAACTCATAATATTTCTAAAAAAGCTTTTATTAAAAAAGATGACTAATAAAACATTTTAATTCTTAGGTGTGATAGTTAAGGTTGTGTGCCAACTTGCCTGGGTCATGATTCTCAGAGGTTTGGAAGTTATGATATAGTTCACCAGTTATGTAATAATTTAGTTTGGCAGTTGTGATCTGATGTAACCACTTTCATTATGTGATCTGATGTGATCAGCCAATCAGTTGTAAGAGGAGTTACCTCAGAGTTGTGGCTTGCTTCCAATATATATGGACATATATTGGCAAAGCTCACTGGTTTTGCTGGCTCTGGATCCTGCATCCGGCTCATCATCATCTTACTTCTAATTCTTGGGAGCTGAGCCAGAAGCTTGCTGTCTGACCTGCCGATCTTGGGTTTGTCAGCCCTTGCAGCTACGTGAGTCAGAAGAAGCCTCCAGCCTGACGCCTGACACACAGACTCAGGGCTTGCGAGCCTCTACAATCATGTGAGCCATTTCTTTGAGATAAATCTGTATCTATCTATCTATCTGTATATACTTCACTGGTTTTGCTTCTCTAGAGAACCCAGCCTAAGACATTTCGTACTGAGTGTGGTTTTAGAGAAACAAGATTGTTAACAATGAGTTTTCTGAATCAGTTCTTAAGTCTGGTTAGTGTTAAAGATGTTAATGAATCTGATTCCAGTAGGAAAGAGGGCATTGCTAATCCATGGCATGTGGTGGCAATATAAACATGCAAATTAGCACCACCAATAGATCAAGTATTGGTGAGAGGTAAGGCTCTGGGTGATTGCATGTTTGATACTTTTCTACAATTTTATCAGAATGACAAGTATAAGGCAACTGGATGGTTGATCCTACTTTTGCTAGACAAAGTGGTGAAAGAAAGAAATGAGCTCAGGGCTTCATAGTCACAGCTTAAGTGCTGCATAAACAATCTCAAGTTGCCATTTTTGCCATGAAAGAAAGCCTTCTTTCTTGTAGTAATGAGCTGATATTACCAAAAACTAAACCCAGAGTCTCATCATAAGAGTGGCTGAATTGAATTCCCAACCTTGAATGGTGTCTGAAGTTAAAGTGAGGGCACTGAATGGGAAGAAATGGGATCCTGAAACTTGGCATGGGGATATATGGGCAGATAATCAGGAACCTGGAGACACTTAGCCCCTAAATTCCTTTGAATCACTCCTGCCAACAGAACCAGCTCTCTCACTCCCATCTGAAGAGACTACTCCATCTTTTTATGTTAAGCCACCCTCCCCAGTAAAACTATTAGCCCCTATACCCACATCTGATGAGATTAACCCAGCTGTGTATGAATAGCCTTTGTGATATCACCTGTGGTGGCCTCTGAGTCACCACCTGGAGAGGTGTCTGAGTAATTGCCTGGGGCATCGCCTGAGGCAGATGCCTTACAGGACATTGCTGAATTTTCTCAGAACACATTCACGCCACCCATTTTTGCTTCTAGACCTATAACTAGACTTAAGTCCCAGAGAGCCCCAAAAAGTGAAGTACAAATTGTGACCCAAGAGGAGGTATGCTACACTCCAAAATAACTGCTTGATTTTTCTAATATGTACAAACAGAAACCTGGGGAATATGTGTGGGAATGGCTATTAAGGGTGTGGGATAATGGTGTAAGGAACATAAAGTTGAATCAGTCTGAGTTTATTGAGATGGGCCCACTAAGCACAGATTCTTTGTTCAATGTTTTAGCTTACAAGGTTAGAAAAGGATCTAATAGTTTATTTGGTTGGTTCACTGAAGCATGGATTATGTGGTGGCCTACACTAAATCACATTGAAGTGGTAGATCTGCCTTGGTATACTGTAGAAGAAGGTATCCAAAGGTTTAGGGAAATTGGCATGTTAGAGTGGATTTATCAGTTTAGACCAACAGACCCACACATGGATTGTCCAGAGGACGTACTTTTTACTACTACAGTAAAGAACAAATTTGTGAAAGGAGACCAAAAATCCTTCAAGACTGCTGTGATAGCTATTTAATGTAAGTCAGATTTGACAGTGGGAACTGCCCTAAATGAATTAAGACACCTAACTACAATGGGTCTGCTTGGAGCCCATGATGGTAGGGGCCAAGTGGCAGTACTCAATTGACAAAGACAAGGTGGACATGGTAACCGTAAAGGACAAGGGAGTCAAAACAGTAATCAGAATAGTCTGATTCATATGGACTCATGGCATTGGCTAGTCATGGTTTCCCTAGGAGTAAAATAGATGGGGAATCTACTAACTATTTATGTGATTTGTACAAGCAGAATAATTCTAGGTCAAGTGAACGGCAGTCTAACTTGAATCACCAGGATAGATAGTCACAGTCCATCAATCAATTCCCAGACTTGACCCAGTTTACAAACCCATGATCCCTTCAATGAAGGGGAGGTTAGGTCCCCTTGAGGAAGAATCCCACTTCAGTGTCAAATTTTACAGTGCTTACCTTTCTCCCAGCCTTCCCCAATGTGATCTACAGCCTTTTACAAGAGTGACTGTTCACTGGGGAAAAGGAAATAATCAGATTTTATGGTAACACTGGACACTGGCTTTGAACTGACACTAATTACAAGAGATCCAAAATGTCACTGTGGCCCACCCATCAGAGTGGGGGCATATGGAGGTCAGATTATTACTTGAGTCTTGTCTCAGATTCTTCTCACAGTGTGTCCAGTGGGTCCCCAAACCTATCCTGTAGTGATTTCCCCAGTTCAAGAATGCATAATTGGAATGGATAATCTTAGCAACTGGAAGAACCCCCACATTGGATCCCTGACATGTGGAATAAGGGCTATTATGGTAGGAAAAGCCAAGAGGAAACCATTAGAACTGCCTCTATCTAGGAAAATAGAAAACCAAAAGCAATACTGATTACTTGAGGAACTGCAGAGATTATTGCCACCATCAAGGACTTGAAGGCTGCAGGGATGATAATTCTCACCACATCCCCATTCAACACGCCTATTTGGCCTGTGCAAAAATCAGACGGATCTTGGAGAATGATAGTGGATTATCGTAAACTTATCTAGGTGATGACTCCAATTGCAGCTGCTGTTCCAGATGTAGTTTCATTGCTTAAGCAAATTAGTACATCTCCTGGCACATGGTATGCAGCTTTTGGTCTGGCTAATGCCTTTTTATTGATTGCGATTTTGAAGAAACACCAGAAGCAGTTTGTCTTCAGCTGGCAAGGCCAGCAATACATCTTCACTGTTCTACCTCAGAGGTATAGCAATGCTCCAGACCTATATTATAATTTAGTCCACAGGGAACTTGATGACTTTTCCTTTCCACAAGCATCATGCTGGTCTGTTACATTGATGACATTATACTGACTGGACCTAGTACGGAAGAAGTGTCAATGACTCTAGACTTATTGGTGAAACAATTTCATGCTGAAGAGTGAGAAATTAATCTGATAATAATTCAGGTGCCTTCCACCTCAATGAAATTTCTAGGAGTTCAGTGTTGTGGGGCATACTGAGGTATTCCTTCTAAAGTGAAGGATAAGTTATTACATCTGGCCCAACCTACAACTAAAAAGGAGGCACAATATCAAGTGGGCCTCTTTGGATTTTGGAGGCAACATATTCTTTATTTGTGTGTGCTATTCCAGCCTATTTATCAAGTGGCTAAAAAGCTGCTAGTTTTTAGTGGCTGCCCAGAACAAGAGAAGACTCTGCAACAGGTTCAAGCTGTTGTGCAAACCACTCTGCCACTTGGACAATATGATCCTACTGATCTAATGGTTCTTGAAGTCTCAATGGCAGATAGAGATGCTGTTCGGGTTCTTTGGCAGGCTCCTATTTATGAATCACAGCGAAGACCCTTAGGATTTGGGAGCAAAGCCCATCCATCCTCTGCAGATAACTACTCTCCTTTTGAAAAACAGCCTTTGGCTTCTTACTGGGCCTTAGTTTAGAGACTGAAAGCTTAACCATGGACCACCAAGTCACCATACACCCTGAGATGCCCATCATGAATTGAGTGTTGTCTGACCCCTCAGAGCCAAAAAGTCAGATGTGCACAGCAGCATTCCATCATTAAATGGAAGTGGTATACACAATATCAGGCCCGAGCAGGCAAAAGTAAGTTGCATGAGGAAGTGACACAGATGACCATTGTGTCCAGTCTGTCACATTACCTGTGCCCTCCCAGTCTGCACCTATGGCCTCATGGGGGAGTTCCTTATTATCAGTTGACTGAGGAAGAAAAAACTTGTGCCTGGTTTACAGATGACTCTGAGCCATATGCAGGCATCATTCAAAAGTTGTCAGGGGCAGCATACAGCCTCTTTCTGGGAACTCCATGAAGGACAGTAGTGAAGGGAAATCTTCCCAATGGGCAGAACTTTAATCAGTGCACCTGGTTGTTCACTTTGCTTGGAAGGATAAATGGTCAGATATGTGACTGTATACTGATTCATGGACTGTGGCCAATGGTTTGGCTGGATGGTCAGGGACTTGAAAGGAACATGATTGGAAAATTGGTGACAAGGAGGTATGGGGAAGAGGTATGTGGATAGACTTCTCTGAATGGATCAAAGAAGTGAAGATATTTATGTCTCATGTGAATTCTCACCAAAGGGTGACCTCAGCAGAGGAGGATTTTAACAATCAAGTGGATAAGATGACACACTCTGTGGAAACTAGTCATCCCGTTTCTCTAGCTGCTTCCGTCAGTGCCCAATGGGCTCATGAAGAAAGTGGCCATGCTGGCAGGAATGGAAGTTATGCATGGGCTCAGCAACATGGACTGCTGAGTGCCGAATCTGCCAGCAGCAGAGACCAACACTGAGTCCCCAATATGGCACCAATCCTGAAGTTGGTCAGCCAGCAATCTGGTGGCAGGTTGATTTCATTGGGCCGCTTCCATCATGGAAAGTGCAGTGTTTCGTTCTCACTAGGATAGACACTTACTCTGGATATAGAATTGTCTTCCCTGCACACAATGCTTCTGCCAAAACTACCATCCGTGGGCTCACAGAATGCCTTATTTACTATCATGATATCTCTCACAGCATTGCCTCAGATCAAAGGACTCACTTCACAAAAATTAAGTGTAGCAATGGGCCCATGCTCATGGAATTCACTGGTCTTCCATGTTCCCCATCATCCTGAATCAGCTGGCTTGATAGAAGGATGGAATGGCCTTCTTAAGACTCAATTATGGCAACAGCTAGGTGGCAATACCTTGCAGGGTTGGTGCAATGTTCTCCAGGAAGCTGTATATGCTCTAAACCAACACCCAGTACATGGTACTGTTTCTGCCATTGTCGGGATTCACGATTCCAGGAATCAAGGTGTGGAAATGGAAGTGGCACCACTCATTATTACCGCTAGTGCCCCACTCACAAAAGTTTTTCTTCCTGTTCCCAAAACCTTATGCTCTGAAGGTCTAGAGGTCTTAGTTCCAAAGGAAAGAATGTTCCACCTGGAGAAACAACACGGATTCTATTGAACTGAAAGTTAAGAATGCCACCTGGCCACTTTGGGCTCCTCTTGCCTCTGAATCAACAGGCAAAGAAGAGAGTTAGCATATTGGCTGGTGTGATTGATCCTGGCTGAAACCACCAAAAAAACCCGTTGCTGTTGAGTCAATTTCAACTCATAGCAACCCTATAGGACAGAGTAGAACTGCCCCATAGGGTTTCCAAAGAACAGCTGGTGAATTTGAACTGCCGACCTTCTGGTGAGCAGACAAACACTTTAACCACTGCACTATCAGGGCTCCTGACTACCAAGGGGAAATTAGATTGGTGCTGCATAATGGAGGTAAAGTAGAGTATGTCTGGAATACAGGAGATCCCTTAGGGGGTCTGTTAGTACTACTACACCCCATGATTAAAATCAATGGAAAATTACAGCAACTGAATTCCAACATGACTACTAATGACCCAGAACCTTCAGGAATGGTTTTGTTACCCCACCAGGCAAAGAATCACAATCAGCTGATTGGCTTGCTGAGAGCAAGGGGAATACTGAACGGGTGGTGGGTGAAGGTAATTCTAAATACCAGCTATGACCATGTGACCAGTTGCAGAAATGAGGTCTGTAATTGTTATAAGTATTTCTTCTTTGTATGTGTGCATCAAATATTTTTGTTTTCTTCTCTTATAAAATATAAGATGTAAACAGGGCTAATCCGTTTTTGGTTGTATGCGTGTTAGTTGTGTCATGTTAGATGAAAGTATGATTTTATAATTGTCTTTATTTGAAGATTATGTATGGTTTAAGGAGATGTATACATGTGCCCAGTTGACAATGGGTGAACTGTGATGGTTAAGGTTGCATGTCAACTTGGCTGGGTCATGATTCTCAGTGGTTTGGGAGTTAAGATGTAGTTTAACAGTTAGGTAATAATGTAGTTTGGTAGTTGTGATCTGATGTAATCGCCTCCATTATGTGATCTGATATGATCAGCCAACCAGTTATAAGGGCAGTTTCCTCGGGAGTGTGGCTAGCATCCAATATATGTAGATGTTCTGGCAAAGCTCACTGGCTTTTGCTGGCTTTTTGCTGGATCCTGTGTCTGTCTCATCATCATCTTAAACTCTGGTTCTTGGTAGTTGAGTCAGAAGCATACTGGCTGTCTTGCCAATCTTGAGTTCATCAGCCTTTCCGGATACGTGAGTCAGGAGCAGCCTCCAGCCTGACAACTGACCCACGACTTGGGGCTTGACTGCCTCTACAATTGTGTGAGCCATTTCTTTGAGATAAATCTCTCTTGCTCTCTCTCTCTCTCTATATATATATGTATATATATGGTTCACCGGTTTTACTTCTCTAGAGAACCCACCCTAAGACTCTAGGTGAACTGGTAATTTAAACATTCAATTTTCATTTTGTTGTTGTTGTTAGTTGCAATCGAGTCCGTTCTGACTCATAATGTCCCTATGTACAACAGAATGAAACACTGCCCGGTCTTGCACCATCTTCAAAATCACTGTTATACTTGAGCCCATTTTTGCCGCCACTGTGTCAGTCAATCTCATTGAGCGTCTTCCTCTTTCGCTGACCCTCTACTTTAACAAGCAAAACATCCTTCTCCAGAGACTGGTGTTTCCTGACAACATGTCCAAAGTATGTTCCATTCTTGCTTCTAATGAGCATTATGGCTGTACTTCTTCCAGGACAGATTTATTCATTCTTTTGGCAGTCCATGGTATATTCAATACTCTTCATCAACACCATAATTCAAAGGCATCAATTCTTCTTTGGTCTTCCTTATTCATTGTCCAGCTTTCACATGCATATGAGGCAATTGAAAACACCAAGACTTGGGCCAGGGGCACTGTGATGGTTAACATTGTGTGTCAACTTGGCTGGGCCATGATTCTCGTGTTTATATGTGATCACTCCCATGACTGAATATGCTGTGAGTAGCCAATCAGTTGAAAGGGAGTTTCCTTGGGGGTGTGGCCTGGATCCAAATATAAGCATACTTTCTGGCTTTTTGCTCCCTCTGTATCCTGAGGCTGCCTCCTGTTCATCTGACCTCCGGTTACTGGGACTTGAGCTATCAGCTTAACTGCCTACCTTGTGATTTGTCAATCTTCACAGCCTGTCAGTGGAGCCCTGCTCTCCGACCTGCTGATCTTGAGTTCACCAGCAACTGCAGTTACCTGAATTGGGAGAAGCCTCTATCCTAATCCTTGGACTTGGGATGTTCCAGCCTCTACATTTGTGTGAGCTGTTTCGTTGATATAAATCTCTCTATATATATTTATTTGCTTTACTAGTTTTGCTTCTCTAGGGTACCCAGCCTAAGACAGGCACTTTAGTCCTTAAAGTGACATCTTCACTTTGTAATCCTTTAGAGAGTTATTTTACAGCAGATTTGCCCAATGCAATAGATCTTTTGATTTCTTGACTGCTGCTTCCAAGACCGTTGATTGTGGATCCAAGTAAAATGAAATCCTTGAAAATTGCAACATTTTCTCGGTTTATCATGATGTTGCTTATTGGTCCATATATATTTTTGTTTTCTTTATATTGAGGTGTAATCCATACTGAAGGCTGTGGTATTTGATCTTCATCAGTAAGTGCTTCAAGTCCTCTTCTGTTTCAGCAAGCAAGATTGTGTCATCTGCACAGCACGGGCTGTTAATGAATCTTCCTCCAATCTTGGTGCCTTGTTCTTCTTCATATAGTCCAGCTTCTCGGATTATTTGCTCAGTATACAGATTGAATAAGTATGGTGAAAGGATACAACCCTTACACACACCTTTCTTAACTGTAAACCATGCATTATCCCCTTGTTCTGTTTGAGTAACTGCCTCTTGATCTAAGTACAAGTTCCTCATAAACACAATTAAGTAGTCTGAAATTCCCATTCTTTGCAATGTTATCCGTAATTTGTTGCCATCCACACAGTTAAATGCATTTGCATAGTCAATAAAACACAAGTAAACATCTTTCTGGTATTCTCTGCTTTCAGCCAGGATCCATCTGACATCAGCAGTGATATCCCTTGTTCCATGTTCTCTTCTGAATTCGGCTTGAATTTCTGGCAGTTCCCTGTTGATGTACTGCTGCAACCACTTTTGAATGATCGTCTGCAAAATTTTACTTGTGTGTGATATTAATGATAGTGTTTGATAATTTTCCACATTCTGTTGGATCACCTTTCTTTGGAATGGGTACAAATATAGATCTCTTCCAGTCAGTTGTCCAGGTAGCTGTCTTCCTAATTTCTTCGCATGGATGAGTGGGCACTTCCAATGCTGCATCCGTTTGTTGAAACATCTCAATTGGTATTCTGTCAATTCCTGGAGCTTTGTTTTTTGCCTATGTCTTCTTTACAACTTGCACCTCTTCCTTCAGTATCATCGGTTCTTAATCATATGCTACCTCCTGAAATGGTTGAACATCGACCATTTTTTTTTTTTGGTATAGTGACTCTGTGTATTCCCTTCATCTTCTTTTGATGATTCCTGCATCTTTTCATATTTTCCTTGTATAATCCTTCAATATTACAACTCGAGGCTTGGATTTTTTCTTCATTTCTTCCAGCTTGAGGAATGCCCAGCGTGTTCTTCACTTTTGGTTTTCTATTTCTAGCTCTTTGACATGTCATTATAATACTTTACTTTTTCTTCTCGAGCTGCCCTTTGAAATCTTCTGTTCAGTTCTTTTACTTCCTCATTTCTTCCTTTTGTCTTAGCTACTGTACATTCCAGATCAACTTTCACAGTGTCCTCTGACATCATTTTGGTCTTTTCTTTCTTTTCTGTCTTTTTGATGACTCTTGCTTTCTTCATGTATAATTCCTTGATGTCATTCCACAACTTGTCTGGTTTTCATTCATTAGAGATTAATGAGTCAAATCTATTCTTGAGATGGCCTTTAAATTCAGGTGGGCTATACTCAAGTTTGTACTTTGGCCCTCGTTGACTTGTTCTAATTTTCTTCAACTTCAACTTGAACTTGCATATGAGCTATTTATGGTCTATTCCACAGCCCTTCCCTGGCCTTGTTCTGACTGATAATATTGAGCTTTTCCGTTGTCTCTTTCCACAGATGTAGTCAATTTTGTTCCTGTGTATTCCATCTGGTGAGGTCCAAGTGTACAGTCATGGTTTATGTTTTCAAAAAAAGATATTTGCAATGAAGAAGTCGTTGATCTTGCAAAATTCTATCACGTGGTCTCCAGTGTCATTTCTATCACCAAGGCCATATTTTCCAGCTACACCAATCCTTCTTCTTTGTTTCCAACTTTCACATTCCAATCATCTGTAATTATCAATTCATCTTGATTGCATGTATGATCAATTTCAAACTGCAAAAGTTGGTAAAAATCTTCAATTTCTTTATCTTTGGCCTTAGTAGTTAGTGAATAAATTTGAATAGTAGTTGTATTAACAGGTCTTCCTTAATGCGTATGGATATGGGTTAGAAGGACAGCGTTATACTTCAGGATAGATCTTGAAATGTTCTTTTTGATGATGAACGTGACACCATTCCTCTTCAATTTATCATTCCTGACACAGTAGACCATATGACTGTCTGATTCAAAATGGCCAATATCAGTCCATTTCAACTCACTAATGCCTAGGCTATTGATGTTTATGCATTCCACTTCATTTTTGATGTGGAATTTTTCTATATTCATACTTCATACATTCGACGTTCCTGTTATTAATGAATGTTTGCAGCTGTTTCATCTAATTTTGAGTCATGCCACATCAGCAGATGAAGTCCTGAAAGCTTGACTCCATACATGTCACTGAGGTTGACTCTAATTTAAGGACTCAGCTCTTCCCCACTTGTATTTTGAGTGCCTTCCAACCTGAGGGGCATATATTCCAGCACTACACCAGACAATGTTCCTCTGCTATTTATAACATTTTCACTGGCCAGTTTTTTCAGAAGTAGACTGCCATGTCCTTTTTCCTAGTCTGTCTTAGTCTGGAAAGTGTGCTGAAACCTGCCCACCAAGGGTGACCTTGCTAGTATTTGAAATACTTGTGGCAAAACTTCCAATATCACTGCAATATGCCAGCCATCACTGTACGACAAACTGACAGACACATTTTAGTATTTTGAACAAACTATTATCTGCAGTTGCATTTTCTTTTCTTGACTTTAACTCTTAATTTTATTATGTGAACAATCAACATACAAAACCTTTCCTCAATGTTTTTCTTGTTCTAAATTAAAACAACATGAAAAATACACTAGTTTATTTTTTTCAGGGTGAAGGAAGAGTGATTATGTTAAGCAATAAAAAGTGTAACCCAGTTTTAAGTAATTAAAGTTACAGCTCACACTGTTTTGACCAATCAGCTGTAAATAGTGGTGTTTGGCAAAGTCAATTAGTACATCCTTAATTGCCTAGTCATTTTATATTTAATTATCATATCGATAACACCAACATACCCCTATGGCTAAATTGATAATTATAGTACCAACTAATTAAAACCAAAATTAAAAAGGTAGCCTGGTAAGTGTTCTATCCATGAAATGAAAATTCAGGGAGAAAAAGTAGGTAAAAAGAGGACTTGCTTTTGTATTTTATTCTGTTAGTAAACATGTGCAACTGTCATTAGAAGTGAATAATTTAGAAAATGTGGTGAATTTCATCTATTTATATATTTATAGGCAATACAAAACAAAATATACATATATGTGTTATTAACTGTAAATAAAAGATAAAACATTATCCCTTGAACTCTTTGACTCTGGTTAAAGTTTATTAATTTAAAATTTTATGACTCTGACTTGCTGGAGATTCGGAGCTGAGTAAGGTCTCTGTCTCAGATATCATATACTGTAGTGGGAGGGGACAAGAGAGAATCAAATAAATGCTGTATAATAAGTACTATAAAGGAGGCATGGGAGAAAATGCTGTGGAAGAACTAATCTGAAACCCCACCCATTGCCTTTGAGTGGATTTCGACTCATAGTGACCTTATAGAACAGAGTAGAACTGCCTCACATGATTTCCAAGGAGCTGCTGGTGGATTTGAACTGCTGACATTTTGGTTAGCAGCCAAGCGCTCAATCACTGCACCACCAGGGCGCCTTAGAGGAACTAAAAAGGGAGGAAATAACTTTATGGGAGTGTCTGGTCAGGCATCATAGGAATGGGAGAAGTCATTGTACACAAATGCAAAGGCATAAAGATATGAAAGGGGATGGTATATTCAAGGAAGTTCAGTACAGTTGGAACCGAGTTTGCGGGGCTGGGGATAATGAAGTGATTTTTGTGATATGAAATAAGGCTATAAAGATATTGGATTGCTTCAAATTGTGAAGAACTATGTATGCAACAAGGCATCAGTGGTTCAGTGGTAGAATTTTTGCTTTCCATGAGGGGAACTGAGTTCAATTCCCTGCCAATGCACCTCATGCACAGCTACCACCCATCTGTCAGTGGAGGTTTTAGCATTGCTATGATACTGAACAGGTTTCAGGAGCTTCCAGACTAAGATGGACGAGGAAGAAAGTCCTGGTGATTTACTTCTGCAAATCAGTCAGTGAAAACCCTGTGCATCATGACGCTCCGATCCGTGATTATCAGAGGATGGCACAGAAGCAGGCAGCGTTTCTTTCCATTTTGCACAAGGTGACTAATAGCAACAACAATTTAAAGAAAAAGATTTTGTAATGTATATTGAAATCTTTATTTTCCTTTTGAATTGCATTTTTGGCAAGTTACAATATCAAATAATTTTATTTAAAATTGTTTTCTGAGTTTATAAAACAGTTCTACAACACAAAAAGACAGAAAAGAAAGAAAAGACTAAAATGAATGTCAGAAGAGACTCTGAAACTTGCTCTTAAACATTGACTAGCTAAAGCAAAAGCAAGAAATGATGAAGTAAAAGAACTGAACAGAAGATTTCAAAGGGCTGCTTGAGAAGACAAAGTAAAGTATTATAGTGACATGTGCAAAGAGCTGGAGATAGAAAACCAAAAGGGAAGAACATGCTTGGCATTTCTCAAGCTCAAAGAACTGAAGAAAAAATTCAAGCCTCGAGTTGCAATAGTGAAGGATTCTACAGGGAAAATACTAAATGACACAGGAAGCATCAAAAGAAGATGGAAGGAATACACAGAGTCATTATACCAAAAAGAATTGGTCGACGTTCAACCATTTCAGGAGATAACATATGATCAGGAACCAATGGTACTGAAGGAAGAAGGCCAAGCTGCACTGAAGGCACTGGTGAAAAACAAGGCTTCAGGAACTGACAGAAAATCATGGAGATGTTCCAACAAATGGATGCAGTGCTGGAAGTGTCCCCTCATCTATGCCAAGAAATTTGGAAGACAGCTACCTGGCCAACCGACTGGAAGATATCCATATTTTTGCCTATTCCCAAGAAAGGTTATCCAACTGAATTCAGAATTATTGAACAATATCATTAATATCAAATGCAAGTAAAATTTTGCTGAAGATCATTCAAAAGCAGCTGTAGCAGTACATCGACAGGGAACTGACAGAAATTCAAGCCAGATCCAGAACAAGACGTAAAACAGATTCAGAACAGGACGTAAAACAAGGGATATCATTGCTGATGTCAGATGAATCCTGGCTGAAAGCAGAGAATACCAGAAAGATGTTTACCTGTGTTTTATTGACTATTCAAAAGCATTCGATTGTGCGGAGCATAACAAATTGTGAATAACATTGAGAAGAATGGAAATTCCAGAACACTTAATTGTGCTCATGAGGAACCTGTACTCAAATCAAAAGGCAGTCATTTGAACAGGAAAAGGGAATACTGTAGGGTTTAAAGTCGGGAAAGGTGTGTGTCATGGTTGTACTCTTTCACCATACCCACTCAATCTGTATGCTGAGCAAATAATCTGAGAAGCTGGACTATATGAAAAATGGGGCATCAAGATTGGAGGAAGACTCATTAACAACCTGCGATAAGCAGATGGATACAACCTTGTTTGCTGAAAGTGAAGAGGACTTGAAGCACTTACTGATGAAAATCAAAGACTACAGCCTTCAGTATGGATTACACCTCAACATAAAGAAAACAAAAATCCTCACAATTGGACCAATAAGCAACATAAAGAGAAATGGAGAAAAGACTGAAGTTGTCAAAGATTTCATTTTACTTGGATCCACAATCAACACCCATGGAAGCAGCAGTCAAGAAATCAAAAGATGCATTGCATTAGGCAAATATGCTACAAAAGACCTCTTTAAAGTGTTAAAAAGCAAAGATGTCACCTTGAAGACTAAGGTGTGCTTTACCCAAGCCATGGTGTTTTCAATCGCCTCATATGCATGTGAAGACTGGACAATGAATAAGGAAGATCGAAGAAGAATTGACGCCTTTGAATTGTGTTGGCTAAGAGTATTGAACATACCATGGACTGCCATAAGAACGAACAATTCTGCCTTGGAAGAAGCACAACCAGAATGCTCTTTAGAAACCAGGACGGCGAGACTACATCTCACATACTTTGGCCATGTTATCATGGGAAATCAGTCCCTGGAGAAGGACATTGTCTTAGTCATCATCTACTGCTGCTGTAACAGGAATATCACGACTGGATGACTTTATTCTCTCACAGTCTAGTAGGCTAAAAGTCCAAATTCTGGGCGTCAGCTCCAGGGGAAGGCTTTCTCTCTTTGTCGGCTCAGGAATAAGGTCCTTGTCATCAGTCTTACCGTGGACTAGGAGCTTCTACATGGAGGAACTCTGGTTCCAAAGGACCCACTCTGCTCCTGGCACTGCTTTCTTGGTGGTATGAGGTCCCCAACTCTCTGCTCACTTCCCTTTCTTTTTATCTCTTCTAAAATAAAAGGTGGTGCATTCCACACCCCGGGGAATCTCCCTTTACATTGGACCAGGGATGTGACCTGAGCAAGGGTGTTACATCCCATCCTAATCCTCTTTAACACAGTCTAATCTTGCCTCATTAACCACAGGCAGAGATTAGGATTTACAACACATAGGAAAATTATATCAATCACAAAATGGAGGACAAACACACAGTACTGGGAATCATGGCCTAATGAAATTGACACATATTTTGGGGGGACACAATTCAATCCATGACAGATATCATGCTTGATAAAATAGAGCGTCAGCGAAAAACAGGAAGACTCTCAAAGAGATGGATTGACACAGTGGCTGCAACAATGGGCTCAAGCATAACAACAATTATGAGTATGACGCAGTTCAGGGCAGTGTTTTGTTCTGTTGTACATAGGGTTGCTATGAGTCGGAACCAACTCGACAACACCTAACAACAATAGAACATGCCAATTCACTATATTTTGATATCGTAGAATAATTATATAAGATGTCACCATTTGAGGAAGCTGGGTGAAGGGTACATGGGACTTTATGTTCAGTACAATGCTGTTAACTAGATACAGACTTTTGTCTCTAATTTTTAAAGGCAGTTTCGGTTGATTTCCTATCGTTTGTAACAGAGGACTGACCAATACAGTGTGGCCTAACGTAAAAATGAAACAAGTAAAATAATATTTTCCAGTATTTTGGGTATGCCATAAAAGAAAGGAAAATGTTCTTTATTTTTTTTCCTTTACCATGTAATTGACCTGAAAGTAAAGAAACAAAATTCTTCAGAGACTAGAAACAAAAATGTTCACGTACTTCAAAATAAGAGAGAAAAGTAGCCTCTTTTTACTTTTGGTATCATTTCGTACCTTGTGACTACAGCTTAGTAGGTAACCGATCACATGAGTGGAGAACAGTCCCAAAGTCTGAGACTCAAGCAGGAAGTGGAGTCTATTTTGTGCATTAACGTACGTATGGCAGTAACAAATGCTGAGGTGCAAGGCAAGAGTAACGCTGGCTGTGGTGGTTAAGGTTATGTGCCAACTTGACTGGGCCATGATTCTCAGTGGTTTTACAGTTATGAATGATGTAATTTGGCAGTTATGTAATGATGTAGTCATCCTCCATTTTGCAATTTGATATGGTCATCCTCCATTTTCACATAACACCAATTTTCACCTGTCTTTGGAACCTAAGTATGTCATTAAGTGAGGAGTGAGTGTACTACACAAAGCAATGTATAGATTCAACACAATTTCTATTAAAATTACAACAGCCTTCTTTTCAGCAGTGAAAAAGCCATTCCTCAAATTTATATGGAAAAGCAAGGGGCCCTGAGTAACTAAGACAATCTTAAAAAAGAAGAACATGTTAGGAGGACTTACACTTCTCAATTTTAAAATGTACTATATAGTAATCAAACAGTGTGTTACTGGTATAATGACAGACCTACAGACCAATGGAATAGAATAAAATGTGGCATATACATATAATGGAATAGTATTCAACCATAAAGAGAAATTAAGTTCTAATACATACTACAACATGGATGAAGCCTGAAAACATGCTGAACGAAGTGTCAGACATAAAAGGACAAATATTATATGATCCACTTATATGAAGTATCTAGAAAAGGCAATTGCACAGAGCCAAAAGTTTATTAGTGATTACCAGGAACCAGAAGGAGGGGGATTGAAAGCTATTGCTTAAGGGATATTAACTTTCTGTTTGGGGTTATGAAAAACTTTTGAAAATGTACAGTGGTGATGGTTATACAACATGGTGAATGTGATGAATGTCACTGACTTGTAAACTTAAAAATGGTTAAAATGGCAAAATTTTTTTATATATAGTTTATAACAATAAGGTAAAACAATAAACAAAACACCTGGTGATTGGCCCAGGGACCATAGTTTGCCAGTCTCTGCCCTAGAAAATAATATATATGCACTTGACTTATTGTGGTCTAGTATGAATTAATACTCTTAACTCTTCTTAAACAATAGCAGGACCATGCTGTTGTTGTTGTGGCTGTCAAGTTGATTTAAACTCATAAGACCCTATATGACAGAATAGAACTGCCCCATAGGGTTTTCTAGGCTGTAATCTTTATGAGAGCAGATCTCCAGGTCTTTTCTCCTGTGGAACGGTTGGTGGTTTCAAACTGCTGACCTTTAGGTTAGCAGCTAACGTCTTAACCGTCGTGCCATCAAGGCTCCTCAGTAGGATCATAGAACACTGTAAATTTGTTCAACATTCTCTTACCCTTTTTATCATAGCTATTTTGTATTTAAGCTCTATATATTTTTAACTTTGTTTTTTAATAATTACAGATTCACAGAGAGTTGCAAAGAAAGATATAGGGAAGCCCTGCACACCCTTTACCCTACTTCCCCCAGATTTGACGTCTTTCATAACTGTAGTACAATGCTAAAACCATGAAATTGATATAGGTATAATCCACAGTTTATTCAGATTTCACAAGTTAAACACACACACGTGTGTGTGTGTGTAATTCTATGCAATTGAATCACATGTGTAGCTGTGTGTAACTACCACCACAGTCAAGATATAGAACTGTTCTATCACCACAAGGCAACCTTATGCTACCACTTTACAACCACACTAACCTTCCCATCCTTCCCCCAATCCCTAATCTCTTGCAACCACCAATCTTGTCTCCATCTCTATAGCATTCTTCTTTCAAGAATGTTATAAAATGGAATCATAAAGTATGTAAAGTTTTTAGATTAGCTTTTTTCACTCAGTATAATTTCCTTGAGATCTATTCAGGTTGTTGCATGTATCAATAATTTGTTCCTTTTTGTTGTTGTTGAGCAGTATCCCATGGTAAAAGGAGCTTTGGTGCTACAACAGTTAAGTGCTCTGCTGCTAACTGAAAAGTTAGTGGTTCGAACCCAGGAAAAAGACCTGGCCATCTGCTCTCATAAAGATTACAGCCTAGGAAACCCTATAGGGCAGTTCTACTCCGTCACATGGGGTCACTATGAGTTAGACTCGACTCGAGGGCATCCAAACAATAATATCCCATGGTATGGATGTACTAGAGTTTGCTTAACCATTTACACATTGAAAAGCATCTGGCTGTATACAGTTTTTGGCTATTACAAATAAAACTACTACAGTCATTTATGTACAGGTTTTTGTGTGGACATAAGTTTTCATTTATCTGGGATAAATGCCCAGGAGTACAAATGCTGGGCTGTATGGTAGTTTCATGTTTAGTGTTTTAAGAAATTGTCAAACTGTTTCCAGAGTAGCTGCACCACTTTACATTCCCCTCAGCAAGTTATGAGGAGTGACCTAGTTTCTATGCATCTTCATCATCATTTGGTGTAGTAACCATTTTTTTATTTTAGCCATTCTAATAGGTGTGCATCAATGTTTCATTGTGGTTTTAATTTGCATTTACCCAGTGGCTAATAATTTTGAACTTCTTTTCATGTGCTTACTTGACATCTGTATATCCTCTTCAGTGAAATGTGTATTCATGTCTTTTGACTATTTTCTAATTGAGTTGTTTGCTTTTTACTGTTGAGTGTTGAGAAATCTTTATATATTCTAGATATGAATCATTTTTCAAATATGTGGCTTGAAAATATTTTCTCACAGTATTAGAAAGGTCTTTTGCAAAAAAAATAATTTTGATGTAATTTAATTTTTCTAAGACATTTTTGCCTATCCCTAGATCCCAATGATATTCTTGTACATTTTTTACTAAAAGTTTTATAGTTTAAGTTTAACTTTCAGTTAGTGGTCCATTTTGAGTTAATTTTTGCATAAGATGCGAGATTTAGGTTGAGGTTCACTTTTGTGTTCAAGTATTCATTGTTAGCATATAGATATACAATCATTCTTATTGTAACCTACAACCTTGCTGACTTCACTTATTAATTATAGGAGATTAATTTTGTAGATTTCTTGGGGTTTTCTATGTAGACATCCGTGTCATCTGCAAATAGGGATGGTTTTATTTTTTTCCTTTCCAATCTCTATGCTTTTTATTTCCTCTTCATGCCTTACTTCAGCTTGCTAGAATTCCCAGCATTATGTTGAATAAGAATAATAACCTTGTCTTCCAGTTTTAGAGGAAAGCATTGTCTTTCACCATTAACTATAATGTTAACTGTAGATTTTTTTAGATGTACTTTATCAATTTGAGTAAGTTCCCCTATGTTTCAAGATTGCTAACAGTTTTCATAATAATGGGTGTTGAATGTTGTCAAATGCTTTTTCTGCACCAAATGATATGATCATATGATTTTTCTTATTTAACCTGATGATATTGTGTATTTTATTGATTGGTTTTTCAAAGATGAACCAGCCTTCCATACCTGGAACAAATCCCACTTGTGCATAGTATATTATTCTTTTTATGCATTGCTGGGATTGTTTGGTTAATATTTTACAGAAAATTTTTCATCTAAGTTCATGAGAGATCTTGGTCTATAGTTTTCTTGTGTGCACTGTCTTTCTCTGATTTTGATATCAGGGTAGTACTGAACTCATGAAATTCATTGGAAAGTGTTCCCCCCTCTTCTATTTTTTGGTAGATGGTGTAAATTTGATGTTAATTATTCTTTAAATGTTTGGTAAAATACTCCAGAGAAGCCATTTGAGCCTAGGGATTTCTTTTAAGGGAAACTTTAATTACAAATTCAAAGTATTTAGTGGTTGTAGGATTATTCATGCATTCTATTTCATTTTGATTGAATTTTGGCAGCTTTTTATTTTTGAGGAATTGTTCTATTTCCTCAAAGTTGTTGAATTTATCTATGTAGAATTGTTTATAGTATTTCTTTATAATACTTCTGATGACTTTGTGATCTATAGTGATACCCCATGTTTTAATCCTGGTACTGGTGATTTGTGTCTTCTCTCTTTTTGTCAGTCTTGCTAGAGTTTTATGCACTGTATTTTGTTTTCAAAGAACCAGCACTTTCTTTCATTGATCTTCTTTATTATATTTCTGTTTTTAATTTCATTGATTTCTGTTCTTCTCTTCACTATTTTCTCTTTCTGCTGGCTTCACATTTATTTTGCTCTTCTTTTTCTAGTTTCTTGAGGGAGAAACTTAGATTATTAAATTGACATATTTTCTCTTTCCTCATGTTAGAATTTAGTGCTATAAATATTACAATCAGCATTGCTTTAGCTGCGTCCCACATATTTTGATGCATTTTCATTTTATTCAGTTCAATGTATTTTCAAAATTTCTTTTAAACTTCCTCTTTGACCCATGAATTATTTAGAAATGTCGTGGTTCATTTCTAAATGTTTGAAGATTTTCCTGTCATCTTTTTGTTTATTTTTAGTTTGATTCCATTATGATCAGAGAACATGCTCTGTGTGATTTCAATATTTTAATTTTTTTGAGTTTTGCTAATGATTCAGGATATTGTCTATCTTGGTGAACATTACATGGGCACTTGAAAAGAATGTGTACTCTGATGTTGGGTGAAGTGTTCTATAAATATCAAGTATATCATGTTGGCTGACAGTGTTCTTCAGTTCTCCAATATTTTTGCTGCTTTGTTTTTCTTTTTTCTTAGTAGTCTTACGAATTGTTGTAAGTGGAGTTTTTTTTTCTCCTTTTTTTAAAATCATACTTTATATGAAGGTTTACAGCACAAATAGTTTTTCATTAAACAAATAGTACACATATTGTTTTATAACAATGGTTAACAACCCCATGACATGTAAATACTGTCCCTTCTCAACCTTGGGTTCCCTATTACCAGCTTTCCTGTCCCTTCCTGCCTTCTAGTCCTTGTCCCTGGGCTGTTGTGTCCCATTAGTCTCATTTTATTTTATGGGACTGTCTAATCTTTGGATGAAAGGTGAACCTCAGGAGTGACTTCATTACTGAGCTGAAAAGGTGTCTGAGGGCCACACTCTCGGGGTTTCTCCAGTCTCTGTCAGGCCTGTAAGTCTGGTCTTGTTTTGTGAGTTAGAATTTTGTTCTGAATATTTCTGCAGCTCTGTCTGGGACCCTCTATTATGATCCCTGTCAGAGCAGTCAGTGGTGGTAGCCAGGCACCATCTAGTTGTACTGGACTCCATCTGGTGGAGGCCGTGGTAGTTGTGGTCCATTAGTCCTTTGGACTAATCTTTTCCTTGTATCTTGTTCTCTTCATTCTCCCTTGCTCCAGAAGGGATGAGACCAGCAGAGTATCTTAGATGGCTGCTCACAGGCTTTTAAGACCCCAGACGCTACTCACCAAGGTAGAATGTAGAACATTTTCTTTATAAACTGTGTCATGCCAATTGAGCTAGATGTTCCCTGAGACCATGGTCCCCACAGCCCTCTGCCCAGCAATTCAGTCCCTCAGGGAGTTTGGATGTGTCTATGGAGCTTCCATGACCTTTCCTTGTACAAGTTGTGCTGGCTTCCCCAGTATTGTGTACTGTCTTACCCTGCACCAAAGTTACCACTTATCTATTGTCTATATAGTATTTCCCCCCACCCCTCCCATCCCTCGTAACCAACAGATATAGTTTCTTTTTGTGTGTAAACTTTTACGTGAGTTTTTACAGTAGAGGTCTCGTATAATATTTGTCCTTTTGTGATTGACTTATTTCACTCAGCATAAAGTCCTCCAGTTTCATCCATGTTATGAGAGGCTTCACAAATTCATCATTGTTCTTTCTAGTTGCATAGTACTCCATTGTGTGTATGTACCATAGTTTGTTTATCCATTCATCTGTTGATGGGCATCTGGGTTGTTTCCATCTTTTTGCTATTGTGAAAAATGCTGCAATGAACATGAGTGTGCGTATGTCTATTCGTGTGATGGCTCTAACTTCTCTAGGATACATTCCTAGGAGTGGGATTGCTGGATCATATGGTATTTCTATTTCTAGCTTTCTAAGGAAGCACCATATCATTTTCCAAAAGAGCTGTATCATTTTGCATTCCCATCAGCAGTGCATAAGAGTCCCGATCTCCCCACAGCCTCTCCAACATTTGTTATTTCCAGTTGTTTTGATTCGTGCCAGTAATGCCAGGTGAGATGGTATCTCATTGTCATTTTAATTTGCATTTGTCTAATGGCTAGTGATCACCAGCATTTCCTCATGTGTCTGTTGACCGCTTGAATGTCTTCTTTGGTGAAGTGTCTGTTCATTTCCTTTGCCCATTTTTCAATTGGATTATTTGTCTTTTTGTTGTAGAGATGTTGGATTTTCTTACAGATTTTACAGATTAGACCTTTGTCTGACTTATAATGCCCCCAAATTTTTTCCCAGTCTGTAGGTTCTCTTTTTACTCTTTTGGCGAAGTCTTTTGATGAGCATAAGTGTTTAATTTTTAGAAGATCCCAGTTATCTAGCTTATCTTCTGGAGTTTGTGTGTTGTCGGTTATGGTTTGTAGCCTGTTAATGCCGTGCATTAGGAACTCTAACTTTGATCCTATTATTAATTCTATGAACTTTATAGTTTTGGGCTTTATATTTAGGTCTTTGATACATTTTGAATTAGTTTTTGCATATGGTGTGAGGTATGGGTCCTGTTTCATTTTTTTGCAGGTGGACATCCAGTTTTGCCAGCACCATTTGTTAAAAAGACTCTCTTTTCTCCATTTGATGGACTTTGGGAACTTGTTGAAGATCAGGTGACTGTTGGTGGATGGATTTACAACTGGGTTCTCAATTCTGTTCCATTGGTCAATGTACCTGTCGTTGTACCAGTACCAGCTGTTTTGACTACCATAGCTGTATAGTAGGTTCTGAGGTCAGGTAGTGTGAGTCCTCCTACTGTATGCTTCTTCAATAGAGCTTTACTTATCCGGGGCTTCTTCCCTTTCCATATGAAGTTAAAGATTAGTTTTTCTATCTCTTTAAAGATTGTTGCTGGTATTTGGATCGGGATTGCATTGTATTTGTAAATTGCTTTGGGTATAATTGTCAATTTCACAATGTTGAGTCTACCTATCCACGAGCATGGTATGTTTTTCCATTTATGTAGATCCCCTTGGGTTTCTTGCAGCAGTGTTTTGTAGTTTTCTTTGTATAGGTCTTTTACATCCCTGGTTAGATTTATTCCTCAGTATTTTATTTTTTTAGGGGCTATTATAAACGGTAATGTTTTCGTGATTTCCTTTTCATCATTCTCTTTATTGGGGTATAGGAATCCAACTGATTTTTGTGTTTATCTTCTATCCTGCTACTCTGATGACTCTTTCTCTTAGTTATAGTAGTTTTCTTGTGGAGTCTTTAGGGTTTTCTATGTATAGTAGCATATCGTCTGCAAACAGGAACAGTTTAACTTCTTCATTACCAATTTGGATGCTTTTTATTTCTTTTTCTTGCCTTATTGCTCTAGCTAGGACTTCCAGCACAATGTTAAATAGGAGTGGTTATAAAGGTCATCCTTGTCTTGTTCCTGTTCTCAAGGGCAATGTTTTCAGCCTCTCTCCATTAAGAATGATGTTGGCTGTCGATTTTGCATAGATGCCCTTTATTATGTTGAGAAATTTCCCTTCTATACC
>NW_004443987.1:3655316-3670673 GCF_000243295.1 Trichechus manatus latirostris
CTTTGCTGTGTCCCAAAGGTTTTGGTATGATGTGTTTTCATTCTCGTTTCTTTCTAGGAATTTTTCGATTTCATCTCTGATTTCTTCTATTATCCAGTGGTTTGTAACCAGGGTGTTATTCAGTTTCCTTGTAATTGATTTTTTTTCATTTCTCTTCCTGTTGTTAATTTCTAGCTTGATGGCGTTGTGGTCAGGGAAGATACTTTGTATTATCTCAACGTTTTGGATCTTGTTGAGGATTGCTCTGTGGCCTAAGAGCAAGTGGAGTTTTGAAGTCCCAAATGATAACTGACTTTTGACTATTTCTCTTTTCAACTCTAATAGTTTTGCCTCATGTATTTTGGAGTTATGTTGTTTGTCACATTCACATCTAGCATCTGTCTTTTGATGAATTGATATTTTTATCATTGTGTAGTTTCCCTCCTTGTCCCCAGAAATTTCCTTTGCTCTGAAATCTACTTCATGTGGTATTTATGTAGTTACATGTGTTTTCTTTTAAAATTATGATTTATCTCTTTTCATCCTTTTACTTTCATACAACTTTTGCTGCTATGTTTGAAGTTAGTTTCTTATAGACAAATAATTGTGTCATGGTTTTTTATTTAATCCACTCTGCCAATCTCTGCCTTTTAATTGCTGTATTTAGTATTTAGACTGTTTAGATTTAAAGTAATTATTGATGTGCTGGGGCTTAATTCTGCCATTTTATTGTTTTGTCTTTGTTTCCTCTCTAATTGCTGTTTTTTTTTGTTTTTGTTTTTTTCTTTCTGTGAGTTATTTGAACATTTTTTACATTCAACCTTGATTTATTTATTCTTCTTTTGAGTCTATAGCTTTGTATAGTTTTCTTAGTGATTGCTCTGTGTAATACAACATACGCATATAACTTATCACATCCTCCTGATGCTGATATTTTGCCACTTCAAGTGAAATATTAAAACTTTACTTCTCTCTTGGTCTCTTTACCCTCCGCTACCTCTGCTGGCACTGCTGCTATGAGTATACTGAGCTCACCACTGCCACTGGATGTGGGTCTCTTCACTAGGTCTGTTTCCCAATAATTTGACCAGAGAGAGCAGGCTTTTCTTGGTGTTGTGTTTTGTTTTATCTATACCTACCTGTTGGTTGTTTAGAGTTTCATGTGTCTGTGCTGCCCACTCTGGGATATATGGGTGATTGAAAAAAAACAAATAAGGAAAAAGAAAACAAGGAACTCACTGAGGTGCCATTCCTCAAATCCTAAGATCCTTAATCAGTCTTCATTTTTCTTTCCACCTTTGAGATTCCTTTTATTCTTGTTGAATTATCTCCAGGATATTTATATTTGAGGACAGGAGTAGAAAAAAGTGAGTATATATCAACTTCATATATATTTAATGGAGCCCTGGTGGCACAATGGTTAAAGTGTTCAGCTGCTAACTAAAAAGTTGGTGGCTCAAACCCACCAACAACTCTATGGGGAAAGATGTGTCAGTCTGCTCCCATAAAGATTACAGCCTTGGAAATCCCATGGAGCAGTTTATAGAGTTGCTATGATTTGGAGTCATTGATATAAACATACAGACAGAGAGAGAGAGATCAATATAGATATAGCTATATGGTTGGAAGGTTAGGGTTAGAGTTATATATATCAGTATATATTATATTTGTATATGTTCATATATATTAAATACATATTAAATCAATATACATTATTATTATTTATTGAAGTCACTGTTCGTTTATATTAACACACATATTACCTGTTCTGTTGCCATTTATTTTTTCTTATATTTCCAACTATTATAGTAACCTAGTACAAAATACCACAAAGTGAGTCACTTTAAAGATCAGAAATTTATTGTCTCATGGTTTGGGCGACTAGATGTCCACATACACAGCATCAGTAGTCTGCTCTAGGGGAAGATCCTTCCTTGTCTCTTACAGTTTCTGGTAGCCCTGAGTATTTCTTGGTGTTCCTTGGCTTTTAGATGCATCTTCACATGGTGTCTCTCTTCACCTGTGTAACTCTGTCTCTGCGTCTTTTCTCCCTTTATAAGACACCGCTCAGAAAAGATTAGGATCTACTTTACTTTGATATGGAAACCTTGGTGGTGCGGTGGTTAAGAGTTAGCTGCTAACCAAAAAGTCGGCAGTTTGAATCCACCAGACACTCCTTGGAAACCCTATGGGGCAGTTCTATCCTGTCTATAGGGTCTCTATGAGTCGAAATGGATTCAATGGCAATGGGTTTGGTTTTGGTTTTGGTTTTACTTTGATATGACCTCATGTTAACCTAACTGGATTCAATGGCAATGGGTTTGGTTTTGGTTTTGGTTTTACTTTGATATGACCTCATGTTAACCTAACTGATAAACCAAACCTGTCACTTTTGAGTCAATTTCAACTCATAGTGACTTGTTTTCAACAGCCTTAGTACAATGAAGGTAGGTACAGTTTTTTTTGTAATTATTTTGCTTGGGTTTGGTAGTATTTCTTGAACCTGTAGCCTGAAATTTTTAATCCATTTTGGAAAATTCTTAGACATTGTCTCTTAAAATATAATTTTTTCCTCTTTCTGTTTTTTGGTTCATTCTGGGACTGTAATTACACATACACTAAATATTTTCCTTTTGCTTCACATGTCTCTTATGCTCTCTTCTGTATTACTTGTGCTTTTTTTATGATTTAGTCTGGGTATTTTCTGCTGACTATTTTTTTTACTTTTGCATGCGAAAGCTGGACAATGAATAAGGAAGACTGAAGAAGAATTGATGCTTTTAAATTATGGTGTTGGCGAAGAATATTGAATATACCATGGACTGCCAGAAGAATAAACAAATCTGTCTTGGAAGAAATACAGCCAGAATGCTCCTTAGAAAAGAGGATGGCAAGACTTCATGTCACGTACTTTGGACACGTTATCAGAAGGGACCCGTCCCTGGAGAAGGACATTATGCTCGGTAAAGTGGAGGGTCACTGAAAAAGTGGAAGACCCTCAATGAGATGGATTGACACAGCAGCTGCAACAATGTGCTCAAGCATTGCAAAGAGTGTGAGAATGGCACAGGACCAGGCAGTGTTTCATTCTGTTGTACCTAGGGTTGTTATGAGTCAGAACTGACTTAATGACACTTAACAACAAACATTTTTTAATTCACTAACTGTCTCTTATGTTGTAGGTAATCTGTTGTCATACTTAGTTATTTAGTTCTTAGTTATTTTAATTTGATAATTTGTATTTTATTCTTTTTCTTAAACAAATTTCAGTTTTCTGGTGAAATTATTTTGTCATCTATTGTCTTGAACATACTAATCATGACTATTTCAATTTATCTATGATAACTGCAAAAACTCAACTGATCTTTGAATCTATTTGTATTATCTATTTTATCTTTGAATCCTATTTCTTAGCATGTCTGTTGTTTTATCTTGAGTATTAGGCAATGTGTATGATAAATATTTGAGGCTCTGTATGATGTTATCTTTCTCCAGAGAACATTTCCTTTATCTTCTGATAAACAGATAAATTGGTAATGTCACCTTAATCTGATAAGGGACTGACCTTACAGGAGTTTTAGTATCAATTTTCTAAAGGGTTCACCTAGTTCTGATTCATCTCTACTTCTAGGGTGAAGCTCTCCTTGGGGATGCATCGAAATACTGAAGTATCAGTGGAGCATTTGCTCTTTGGTGGGTGATGAACTACAATTTTTGTCTCCTCAGGACTAAGACCTTTTGGAAATTTTCTCTCTGCCCTTCAAAACCTTTTTTCTTGTTTCTTATTCTCCTGTTTTGCACAGTTAAAGAATTTGGCAAATGCTTAAAGAGGAAAAGTGGCAGCAGCATGCAAGGCTCAGTTTGATGCACCACCTTTCTCACTGGGTTCTTCCTGGCTGTTCAAGGCAGTGCTGAACTCCAATTTTTGTCTCTCTTGACCCAAAAGATTGCCAAAAGTTATATTTGTTTCTCTGTGTCTTGGCAGCAGCCCTGTGTTCTGGCTCTGTGCCAGAACAGCAGACTAAGAATAAGCAAATGTTAAAGAAGTCAAGCTCACCACTCTGTGACTCCTTTCTCTCTGTTACCCCTCAAGTACTTTTTGCTCAGCAGTTGTTTGATACTTTCAAATATATTCTTTAATGTTTTACCCAGCTATTCTGATTGTTATGAGTGGTCTGCCTTGAGGTACTCTGTCATAGCCAGAAGGAGAAGTCTCAAAATTTGCTTATTTTTATATAGTTTTGAGTGGTCCTCTGTTATCCTTTCCTAGAATGATACCTCATTCTTTGTAACAAATTCTCATATCAATCAAACCATTTTTATGTATATATGACTGTAACATTTATTAACCATGTATCTCAATTATTTTGTAAAGACAGGCATTTTATAATTTGTTGACCTCTTTTACTTGTCATTGTTTCATGCATGTCAAAATACATTTTCCAAGTTTAGCATTCAGAGGGAAACTTGACAAGTTCCCCCATTTGTTTTCATCAGCTATAAATGTATACTGTTTGTAAGAATACATAGTGACTAGTTATAACACAAGCACAGCTTAGATTTGGACCATTAGCCATACACTGATGTAATGAACCTAATTGCAGAATTATAAAGTAATGTAAATTTCATGGAACTTCATATATAGTGGATTTATGTTTAGTACAGTTCTGAAATGAATTCATTCAGCCGGAAGAGATTCTGGTAGAGTCAGTTAGCCATCCCTCCCAGCCCCCCCCCATTACCTTTAATTATGATGAAAAATTAGAAAATGGGAAGGTAAATATGAAATATCTCCCATTTGAGGAATATACTAATAAGCAAAAGACAAAAAGTCGTAAGATGAGTTCAAATTAAGTCAAAATTACTGATAAAATAATGAGGGAATGAATGAATGAGTGGCCAAAGTGTAGAAATCAAGCAACAAAACTTCTCTCCCATCCTTAGTATATTTCTCTTCTTGTAAAGATTTAATGTTTAAAATTAATGTTAATTAAATACCATATATGGTCTTTTAGTTTGGTATCTTATTTAACCTGAAATACAGAGAATTTTGTGGAGTAAAAGCTATCAGACACTCATCCTGAAAATAATATAAGTGTTTTGAGAAGAATTTTATCTTTTATTATTATTTTTAAGCAAGACATTCTGATCATACTATAAAAAGCTTACTTGAGTCATTCTGCCTTCTTCTATTACATAACTATAAATATATATACATATATGTATATCTCATTTATGTATTATGTGTACAGTATATATTATACTCTTCATATGAATGTAAATCAATTTTCTAGATATAGAATCACATATCCTTTCTATTTCTGTTAAAATTACTTCAGAAATTTTAAGTCAAATTTTCCTATGACAGTTACTTTTTATGACAGAACTATTACAGCAAAATAAACAGTGTCACTGGTGAAAGGAATGTCAAGCTGCTTTTGAATTGGCTAAACAGCAACTGATGTCCTCAAGGATTCTTCTGTATTATGACCCTACCCTGCCAATCTGTTTAGCTACTGACGCTTCACCATATGGGATCAGAGCGGTGATTTCTCACATAATGCCAAATGACCTAGAAAAGCCTGTAGCATTTGCATTGTGAACACTTGCTAAAGAATTAGGCACAGATGGGGAGGCTTTACCTTATATGTTTGGATTTGTTGTCATTAAATTACTGAATGCCACTTCTTTGTATACTCTGGTCATCATGGGAAAATCCCTAGTGCTGAGACTCTAACTTCTGTTGGGGTCTTTCTCAATGTGAAATGTTCCACTTTTGCTTGAGCTTGGTAGTTTATAGGGGTGCACGTGATTCTATAAATATAAAGGAAAAAAATAACTTTGCGAGCATAATTAGCCAAAAGTGTCCTAAGAGAGATAGTGAGGGAGAGAGACCTTTGATATAGATATGACAATAGAAAAAAGTAAAGAATTTGATGGGTCTTAATAATCACTTTTCTACACACCTGCTCATATAGAATAGTTATTTCACAGTAACATGTGAAAAAGCATCTTAAATAAAAGCAAATGGTACAGAGGATGCCAAGGGGTATGTGCAAGACATCAGGATAAAACAATTTCAAAGTGTTTACAAGATTTTCAGTGAGAGCAAAGTCAATAGACACAGTGAATACTATTTGACTTTATAGACGATTAAGGGCAAATGTTGAGTGCAATGCACGGAAAAACAGATACCTAGCTTCAACGAGGGGAATGGAAGTCATTCCTCTACATAATGCTATATATCATGCTGAAAATAAGCATGTCAGAGGCTAGGTAACAAAGGAGATTGCTACTGACATTAAAGAGGAATCAGTCTGAAGCTTTTCTTAGGGTCAGAAAAGCAACAAAAATGTGAATGGCAATTAACAGACATGAGCTTTAGTTGAGTTTAATTAAAATAAAGGGTGGGGGAGAAATGAGTGCCTCTGAATAGCACAGGAGGGGCAGCTAATTGAGAGACTCACAATAAATATTATCTGGCTTTGATTAAGAGGCCATCGACATTTTTTCACCTATTGCTCCATGCTCTCCCTTGTTAATTTTCTTTCATTTTTATGTTGGTTTGCTGATGAATGTATTTTGTTCCTCCTTTCATCATCTGTCTCTAAATGATGCACAACCACCTGAACTTGGTCTCTGCTTATAAACAGACAACCACTCAACAAATTTTCACAATAAAATTATAACCTTGAAAAGTATATCCTTCAGTGAAAAGTGGCCTGTGTTCTTCATTTTCAATAATCCTGAGATCTTCAGGATATCAGAGTTTGTAAACAAACAAACAAGCAACAACAACAAAAAAGTTCATTTTGTCCAGTTCAGAAATGCTGCCAATCACTAGTGATGAGTAAACTACCATTTCATTTTCAGATAGCTTGGTGATGTCTTGTTCTACATGATTTTGCATCTAGTGAGCCTGCAAAATGCATGCGTTCCAGTTAAATACACACTAAATCTTCTCACTCTGCTGTCTGATGGGTGATTAGGTAGTTTGTTTTTGGCCTTGGGTTAAGGTCTTACTCTCTTTCTCTGATGAGAATATTATCTGTTGAATTCTGATTATGCATATAATTCCGGCCAAAGTTTTCCAACAAAGATTATAGTCAATTTTTAATTGGACCATTTTAGAATAAACAAAACAATATTATCTTAAAATTATCTGCGGTAGCCATGATTAATGGAAATATTGCAGTTTAATAAACAGTGTTCTTTTTATTTTTTAAATGAATCAAACTCTAAGAGTGCAACTATCAAAAAAAAGCCGAGAAATCATTGTACTTTGTCCTTTCTGGAGTTAAATAAATTAGCTCTTTTCCTAAGCTTACCTGACAGTTTGCACTTCCCTTAGAATGCTGTCTTTCGTTGATGCTTTCTTGTATAAAAGAAACTCCTTTAAGTGAAAAAGTTAACACTTTATGCTCAAAGAAGCTGCTTTAAGGAGCAAACTACTTGCTGGAAACACTGGTTGGAAAAGGAAATATAGACAACATTATGAGGATGAGAAACCTGCCCAAGTGGAAATTGTTGCTTAGAGAAAAGATGGTTTGCATGGGGAAGAAGGAAAAAAACCTAAAGGCATAAGCTCATCCACTTTTAAATTGAATAGTAGTCTTCTTAAAAGGAGGTTGGTGACAGAAAGAAAAAAATCAGAAGAACTAGACTGTGCTTCCCATATACATACGTTATCTTAAATATTCTTTTACAATAGCTCACCAAGGGCCAAAGTTATGTGTTTCCAGGGCCTGCCCTGATGTAAATATTTTAGCATGTAGTACATGCTTAAAATTACAAATTTATTTGCTAAAGAGATAACTGGATGCTGCCAGAATGCAAAAGAATAGCTTGGGTGTAGAATTAAACATCTGTGTGCAAACTCTTAACTCTTAAATTCAAATTACAGGATTTTTAGAAAATGCATTCTTCCAATACATCAGCCAAGGTTCCATTCCACAGTCTGTAGATACAGTAGCCACACTGCACTTTTTTAAATGACATAGAGGCATCCTAGTTTCAGTCTTAGGCATCTGGTACATTAGGCATCCCAAGGAAGCTGGTTGCTATATAACAGTCCCCTCTACTGTACACAAGAGGAAAATAGAGAGCTAGGGAACAATGAGCTACGACATGACACTTCTGGGTAAATTTGGGTCAATGGGGAAATCTTTGGCCAAGTAATCGAGTCAAAAGGCCCAGTATCCGTGTGTATGCATGTATATGGAGATTAATTTACATAACTCTACCTTATCATACTTATTTACAGAGTTTTCCTGATCACTTTAATTATGTCATTGATTCAAGAAAGCCCTTCCTGCAGGACTAAGTACCTGATTTGAGTGTTATGCATTGATTCATATCTAGTGTTTTGGGAATGGTTGTCAATTATATTGCTTGTCAATCATGTATAGAAATGTATTTTTGAGATAAATTTTCTTCCCAAATTATGGTTATATATGTGTGTTTAGAATAAATCAACTAAAGACTGGTTTTAACGCCTGACTTTTTCATACTTTGTGACCTAAAGTAGACCCTTTAATAACTTGAGGCATATTTAAGTCACGTATATACATATACATCTTCCTGGTAGCAGTGCAAAGAGAGTTAATGTTTATAAAGCACACTGGAATTCTAAGATGAAAAGTTGAAAGAAAACACAAATTATTTAACATCCAAATAAACATGCTCATCATAAAAGGTTTAAGACTAATGAGCAGCAGGCAGTTTATTCCTAAAGGTCTTTCTCAGCTTTAGTTATTATTAAAGGAAGAAAGTAAAGTTATTGGCAGAACTAGTTACTTTAAAAGGGTAACTTACTCAAGTGCAATTGTAATTACACACACCCACACACACACCTTAAGGCAAACAATTTAATTTTTCATCAGGAAATAACAGTATGCCTCAATGCCAGGCCCCTAATTCTAATACTGTCTCTAACTCACTGATGTTTTGGACATACCATCATTTTACCCAAATAATGTGTGCATTCTACATTTGCTTACCAACCACGCCCTCTCCCTGTGAAGTATTTTCGAAAGTGCTTTATGCTAATTTTATTACAGTAATATGTAAAAAAAAAATTGGCATAGTGGTACTTATGAAGATACCTCGCAGGCTGAGGGCAGGGGACAAACAAATGTAGAAAGTGTGCATTGTTTGGGTAAAAATATGGCAATACAACTCAAGAAAATGTTTAAACTCAGAAGAAAATATTCTTTGAGGGTTATTAACTAACTAGATAGTAGACAAAAATTATCTTAGGTGAAAGGAAGGACAGCACACACTACAGGGGAAGTCAGCACTGGACTAAACCAAAGCTAAGAAGTTTCTTGAATACAACCAAACACTTCAAGGGACAGAGTAGCAGGGGAGGGGGTCTGGGGACCATGCTTTCAGGGGACATCTGGGTCAATTGCCATAACAGAGTTTCCTAAGAAAATGTTCTGCATCTTACTTTGGTGAGTGGCGTTTGGGGGTCTTAAAAGCTAGCAAGTGGCCATCTGAGATGCATCGATTGGTCCCAACCCACCTGGAGTAAAAGAGAATGAAAAACACCAAAAACACAAGGAAGGTATTAGCCCAAGAGACATAAAGGGCCACATAAACCAGAGACTTCATCAGCCTAAGACCAGAAGAACTAGATTGTGCTCGGCTACCACCAATGACCACCCTGACAGGGAACACAACAGAGAGTCCCTGATGGAGAAGGAGAAAGGTGGGGTGCAGAACTCAAATTCTAGTAAAAAGACCAGACTCAGTGGTCTGACTGAGACTGGAGGAACCTCAGAAAGCATGGGTCCCAGACTGTCTGTCAACCTAGAACTAAATTCCCAAGGCCAACTCTTCAGACAAAGATTAGACTGGACTATGGCACATAAAATGATACTTGTGAAGAGTGTGCTCCTTAGCTCAAGTGGGTACATGAGACTAAATGGGCAGCTTCTGTCCGGAGGTGACAGAAGAAGGCAGAGAGGGTCAGGAGCTGGTTAAATGGACACGGGATATCCGGGGTGGAAAGGAGGAGTGTGCTGTCACAGTATAGGGAGAGCAATTAGGGTCACATAATAATGTATGTATAAATTTTTGTATGAGAGACTAACTTGAATTGTAAACTTTCACTTAAAGTACAACAATAAAAAATACGGTAATACTATTTAGCAAGACTTAATTTAAAATGCATGAATTACAATAACAGCATCCCTCTGAATACCATATTGAGAGATAGGTAACCATCTGCCAGAAGTTTGCTTGTATCTTCTGCAATTACGTAGGTTGTTGTTAGATACTGTCGAGGCAGTTCTGACTCATAGAGATCCTATGTACAACAGAATGAAACACTGCTTTGTGGGGCATAGCGCACTCTAAAGTAGTATCTGCTTATAAAAAGCTCTCAGGAACCAGTTAATGCCTATTCTACATTGTTGTTGTTAGGTGCTGTCAAGTCGGTTCCAACTCATAGCAACCCTATGTACAACAGAATGAAACACTGCCAGGTCCTGTGCCATCCTCAAAATCGTTGCTATCTTTGATCCCATTGTTGCACCCACTATGTCAAATCATCTCATTGGGGGTCTTCCTCTCCTTTGGTGGCCCTTTACTTTACCAAGCATGACATCCTTCTCCAGGGACTGGTTCCTCCTGATAACATGTCCAAAGTATGTGAGACGAAGTCTCGCCATGCTTGCCTCTAAGGAGCATTCTGCTGTACATCTTTCCAGACAGATTTGTTCGTTTTTCTGGAAGTCCGTGGTAGAGTCAATATTCTTTGCCAACACCATAATTCAAAGGCATCAATTCTTCTTTGATCTTCCTTATTTACTGTCCGGATTTCACATGCATATGAGAGTACTGAAAATACCATGACTTGGGTCAGGTGCACCTTAGTCTTCAAAGTGACATATTTGCTTTTTAACACTTTAAAGAGGACTTTTTCAGAAGATTTGCCCAATGTAATGTGTCTTTTGATTTCTTGATTGGTGTTTCCATGGGTGTTGATTGTGGATCCAAGTAAAATGAAATCCTTCACAACTTCAATCTTCTCTCCATTTATCATAATGTTGTTTATTGGTCCCGTTGCGAGGATTTTTGTTTTATGTTGAGGTGTAATCCATACTGAAGGCTGTAATCTCTGATCCTCATCAGTAAGTGTTTCAAGTCCTCTTCACTTTCAGCAAGTAAGGTTGTGTCATCTGCATATCGCAGGTTGTTAATGAGTCTTCCTCCAATCCTGATCCTCATTCTTCTTCATAGAGTCCAGCTTATTGGATTATTTGCTCAGCATACAGATTGAATAGGTATGGTGAAAGGATACAATACTGACGCACACATTTCCTGACTTTAAACCACACAGTATCCCCTTGTTCTGTTCGAATGACTGTGTCTTGATCTTGTACAGGTTCCTCATGAGCACAATTAAGTGTTCTGGAATTTCTATTCTTCACAATGTTATCCATAATTTGTCATGATCCACACAGTGGAATGTCTTTGCATAGTCAATAAAACACAAGTAAACATCTTCCTGATATTCTCTGCTTTCAGCCACGATCCATCTGACATCAGCAATGATATCCCTGGTTCCATGTCCTCTTCTAAATCTGGCTTGAATTTCTAGCAGTTCCCTGGTGATGTGCTTCTGCAACCACTTTTGAATGATCTTCAGCAAAATTTTACTTCTGCGTGATATTAATATTATTTGATAATTTCTACATTCAGTTGGATCACCTTTGCCATTACTACTAGACAGCAATATATCAATTAAAGGTCATTTCAAAGTACCCTAATTTGTCTTAATATAAGCAATTTATAAGTTTCAGGCAAAGATGTTTTCAAACTGTAATCTCTGTGTAGTGGGTCCCAATCTGCCCTTTTTTCCCCCCTTGCAGAGGAGTGATTGGGTTCTTTTCTTCTCTGGAGCAACTTGAGATTTCTGCCTCTGCTATACTGTCAGCACAGACTGCACAATGACATGGTAGACAGGTAACAAGTCAGACAGGAAAACAAAAGGGCACGTAAGTTAACTACAACAACAACAATAACAACAAATATTCAAAAGTGTCTGTCTTCTTTCCACTATATCAAAGCCACAAAGAATACTGCTTTCGGCTTTGTGAGAAAGCCATATGTGTAACCATAAAATTCAGGCTGTTATCAGTCAAATAAACCCCTTTCATCAGCTTTCTGAGAAACATGCTGCAAACCTAAAGACACAATTTACTTCCTTGAAGTGAGTGAATGTTTTATTCTCTCATTTTGACAATGACATAGGAATTTCCCAGGTGAACAAGCCCTCCTATTAAAACTTGCTGTCTTACCAGATCTAGGTTTGAAGAAAGGAAAGATGCAAGCTTTGTGTCAGTGAAGAAATGTGAATAAACTTTGGCTTAGACCTCAAGAAAAGAAACTTTGTGTTTATGCTCAACCCCTTTTCCATTTGCAATTATTGTTCTTTTAGGTTTGCATTTGAGCAGGCAGATGGAGAGTGGATTTTAGGGAACCATTTGTCGAGAAGTCTAAATGGAAAGTTGTTAATATTTAGATGAGTTCAAGTTTTGTGTCTTGATTTTTAATTTCTGAAATGAGATTGTCATAACATTTAGTATCCATACATAATAGGGCTGTTGGGACAACTGGGTTAATAACTTAATGGGCTTTGAGATCCTTAATTAAAAGGTATGATGTAAGAAAAAGTAATGAGTGCAATTACAGTTATTAAACAGGAAGAATCCGAATTTTCTTCTGTGCAATAAATCTACAATGTAGACCAAATTTTCAAAAGAAGGTGTAATGGGTATGCTTACCAAATTTCATGTACATGCATTATACCCTCAGAAGCATGTAATTGTGTATGCAAAGTGGATAATTGCATACAAAATTGCCCATTTGTGTGTGCAATTACCCATTTTATTCGCACAAATGCTTGTTTGAAAATCTGGCCCTAAAACTCTAGCAGTAGAGGAAAAATCAGCTTGCACACATGGTTTCTGAAACAGAAATTATGGCCTGCCTTGACTATGTAACTGCTGTCAAGTATTTAAGCTGTCTTCTTTTCAGAGTTGATTCAGAATGTATTTCCAGACTGCATAACAACACAGTAGTATGACAGATATTTTTTTAAAGATAAACATAGAAACTTTTTATCCAGCTGCCACTGAAGATGCTGATATAGCTTCTAACACTAGCAGCCAGTGATGAGGGCTGTGTAATCACTGCTGGGTATAAGAGGCTATTGTAGGTAGAAGAAAAAGGAATCATGTTTGATCAAAATTGTGAAGCATTACGTTTTAAAGATCCCCACTTTTCCATGGTATTGGATGACTGTAAATAGCTAGTTAAAGTATAGGTCTATTTAAAGATAGACTGTCTTTTCTTTGATTGTTGACTAAAAACTGTCATTTATATAACTCTGAGATTTCGTCATTATCCAGACCCATCTATGACCTAAGTAGCCTCTGTAGTATATACGGGTCTATGTAAAAAGGCTCAAGTAAATTAGAAGAAAATCAGAATGGTGGGGGTTGGAGTGGTGTGCTTTAAAAATTAGCTTATAAGCTTAGGACTTGAATTTAGGCCATTATTTATTCTAGCTGTTTCTTTCAACAGAATAATTTATTGTTATGGAAGTTAATCTCCAAAATTCCGATTTCAGGCCTGGAGACAGGCCTGGATATGTCTTCTTCGGAGACCTCTAGCTATACTGCTATTCCCCTCTCCTCAACTCTGTAGTGGCTTCCCCTTGTTCTCACTGAGACCACATTTACTCTCTACCAAAGAAGTCTTTCATTAGGATATTTCAAACTTCCCACAGTGTTTCCTTTCACGGTTTTCTTTTTGCTTACTATCTGAGTTCATCCATGTCAACCTCATTACTCCTTTCATCTAGTTTTCTCATTTTTAATTTTATGCCTTTTACTAGGGAAATCCCTATCATCCCAAATCTGACGCCCATTCTTCTTCATTTTCAAGATCATATATTATGTTACTAAACTTCTCCAGATTAAACAGAAGTGAGAATACCTTCCCTCCACAATCACTTTGTTTGAATTTGTGAGGTAAAACTTCTTCTCACAGAAATCACAAACATTACAAGTGGTGTAACCTGTATTACTGTAGATTCTTGCCACTGATGAGTTTATCCCATTTTAAGTTGTATGTATAAAAAGTTTCAGTTTCAGTTGTTTTAATGCAAACTCTTGTGGAGGTAGGAAGGTGGGGAGATAAGATGACTTCACATATTACCTGCCTCCGGAAAATACACTTTTTTATTTCAAAGTCCCTTTATCATTTACAATGAGTTTCTAAATATATCATCACTTTCGCTCCTCCCAACAACTCAAGTGGAGGGTAGATGAGGTAATATTAGTGTCACTTTTAGAGATGAGTAAACTGAGCCTCAACAAGATTCTTGCTTGACTAAAATAATATGGCTAATTAATGGTGGGGCCATGATTCCAATTCAGATTTTGTAAATTTCATAGCTAGGTTCTTTTCCCTCCACAGTGCTTCCAACATTTTAGTAACTGAGTATACACAGAATGAATAATGGACAATAGCGTATCCTTACCCTCTATCAGAGTCATCACAAATCCCTGAAGAATAAAACTTCTAAAGCTAAGGAAATATCTTGAAATGAACTAATGTTCAGCCTTTAAAAGGAGAAGCTTTATTCAGAAATCATACCTCTTGCCATTATTTGCTGAGGACTTTTTTGCAAGCAGAGATATGAACATAATTTCTATAGGTTCTCTCACTCCCAAGTATAAATCTTTTTCAAAGTCAAAGCCTAGACCTCAAACTACAAGTTATATTACATGACGCACGAAGTCACATGCTCAATCAGTACTTTAACATAGTAAAGAGGGTGAAAATGTGCTTCTAACCTGGTAACTTCAACTATTGTTAAAATAGTTTCCACAGATATGATAAAAAAATTATTCTTGAGGAAATACAAAATCTAATAACCCATCAATGTAACAGAAATCACTAGTGGATGTGAATATCATGACTTGGGTGCCATTTTCAAGTTTGAGACACAATTTCTTTTGCAATGTGGACAAAACACCAACACAGGAATGCAAAATAAAGCTACTTAAGATCTGCAGAATATCCTCTAATGGTGTTTAAGGAAAGAAGTTTTTTTTTTTTTTTTTTACATATATATCACAATTTATTCATTTTGGATTTTTTTTCCCTTTCTTTTTCTTCCAAGAATCACAACCTAGTGCTTTCTTGTGTAGCTTAAATACCAGTGGAAGTGGGAAGAATCCTTTTTGCTATGAAATATTTTAAGTACATAGAAAACAGTAAAGATTATTATACCACCTGTATATTACCATCAGCTTTGTCAATTCTTATTGTTTTGCCATATTTCTTTGAATTATTTTT
>NW_004443987.1:3678319-3686008 GCF_000243295.1 Trichechus manatus latirostris
CATTTGATGTTCTAGGGTTTCAGGATTGTTGATTCTCTGTTTGGCTTAGTTTTTCGGATCTTTGTTGTGGAGGGACGGCGTGGTGCTTCTGCCTAGACCGCCACCTTGCCCGAGTCTCAAGCAAAGAAGTTTTAATGATCATAATACGTAGATTATATTTTCTTGATTTAAAATGTAATGTTTATTATAGAGTTGAATAGTTTACTCCTGCCAATAAATTTACAGGAAATTACTATTTAGATAGGAAATCAACACATTTTTAGCATACCAATTACAATTAAGAAGAGTAAATTGACCATGTCTATTTATTTTTTAAAATTGCCTACAGAAATACTTTTAAAAATTTGCATAGAGTTTTTACCCAGATTCTGAACGTAAACGTGTATGCATTTCCCAGTGGGTGTTAAGATAAATTGTGACAGCATGTAATATTTTCTTAATGGCACTTTGAAAACTCTTAGATCTCAAGAGAACATCTTTTTAAAGGAATAAACATTTATGAAAGGAAAAGTATCATTCAAGTATTATCATATTTATATTTGAATTATCTGGCTTAAAATCATGTTTTTTGAATAAGATAAGGTACAAATAAATAAATGCATTTAAATAATACAGTAACTATAATATACAATGGCGGGTTATATATACATCAGAGCCTAGTTGGCACAGTGGTTAAGAGATTGGCTGCTAACCAAAAGGTCAGCAATTCAAATCCACCAGCCACTCCTCGGAAATCCTCTGGGGCAGTTCTACTCTGTCCTATAGGGTTGCTGTGAGTCAGAATCAACTCCACGGCAATGGGTTTGGTTTTGGCTTTATGCATACATCAAGATTGTTATATGAATCTGTGATTTGGTGAAAAATGATCTAAGCCCAATGTCAGAGACTAATTTGTAAATAAAAATAATATTAATTACATATAATGTAACTATGTCACATTACAAGATAGTACCCTTGAAATAATTGCAGAGTGTTAAGTTTGTTTCTTTTGTTGTTGTTGCTGGCTGACCTCCAGTCAATTCCGACTCATAACCACCCATGTGACAAAGTAGAACTTCCCATAGAATTTTTTTGGCTGTAATCTTTACAGAAGCTGATCACCAGGTCTTTCTCACATGGAGCCATTGGGTAGATTTGAACTGCCAGTGTCATACAAATATAATTATTCACCAAGATAAAAGTAGTTGAAGATAACACCAACTGTTGCTGAAGAAAGTAGTCATGTGAGCTTGCTAAAATGTTCTTTTATTAATTCTCATTGGGTAGTTAAATTAAGAAGCCCTGTATCAATTATAAGTCAGAATGGGATAACAGTTAAAAAAAAAAACATTTTTTTGAATCCACATCAAGTGGTTCTATTGAAATTGAAATCAGGAGTGGCTTAACTTAGTTGTAAAGGACACAGTAATAATATGACTAGGATTCATTTATGTTCTCCCTATCTCCATGACAGCAGCCCTTATACCAACAAATTTGGACTCTGAGTAAAAAAGGAGTAGGATGATCGGTGCAAATCTATTCCTATAACCGAAAAACACAGCTCAAAGCACACATCTTACTGATGGTTCAGAAGCATTTCTTTATACAGAAAGCATCGTGTTATTGTTTGAATAAACAGAAATACAGGAAGCCTACAGAAAAGCACAACATCACAAAGATGAAATAACAGAAGGATTTTGCAAGCTTAGGAAATTCTTAATGTTTTTATTAAATATAATTGGAATTGTTTTGTAAATATGAGATTACAAAAGGCATAAAGAACATTCATGGGGTGAAAGTGAAAGCTGTAATTTAGCTCTTGTCATCTTTCATATGTGTTTTGTATAGTGACTGTGAGGGATTTGGTTTCTAGCAAAATTGCTTAAAATGAGAATGTATGGGGTTTTATCTAGATTTGGGTGGTGGTGGTAGGGCTGTTAGTAACAAGGGTATAGCCTAAACGAAAAAACACAAGAGAGCCCCTAAAACCCCTGTCACATGTCACCAACTGTGGTTATGGAACTATGTTGCTGGTTTTATCACATCATCATGTGTCCACATGTGATGAAAAGAGATCTTTCGAGTGTGGCACATCAGTTAAACAGTAAATTTCCCCTGTCCCAGTCAACATTCCCTTCTCACTCTTTCTCGCCTTTCACCCATATACATTGAGCACACACACAAAAAAGACCTTCCTAACTGGGGAGTAGTAGTGTCCCAGGCTGAGTTGTAAGTATGCTTTCCAAATTTGGCAGTGATTTCTGCTTTCGAAGCTTCTTGGTCTCTGAACGCATTTATTCTGCATAATCTATATTCAAAAACCTATGAACTCTTCCAGGCAACATGGTGCCATAGTCAGAAACACCACACTGTTCCTCCACAGCAAACATCTGAAAAACTAAGTCAAACAGAGTCACACGTCAATCCTGAAACCCTAAGCATCAAATGAACAGATAAAGAATTCATCCAAGCACTGAATGGACTAAGAAACTAACCAAGAACATGAGCGAGGAGAGATGCATGCTGAGGACCCCTATCAGCTACTGCAGAACAGATCTGCCATCTTGGACACTTATCGGAGATCAGCAAACAGGGAATATGAAAAAGTAGCTTCATGGAGCTTCCAGCAGGAGACAAAACAACCAGTAACCAGCGATATATGCTTTCCTAGCCCCCACCTTCTTCACCCCCACTCAGCCTCTTCTGCTTCTTGTGGCCACAGTCTCTTGGCCGGGAAGAACTGGTTTCACCCCGGTATTGCTTGGATTCCACCTGCCCACACTGGCAGGCTCCCTGAGTGCCATTTGTTGGCCAGTGGTGTTGCTTTTTTCTGCTTCATTAGATTTCTTCCTTACCTATCACCACTTCCCCCTCCTTTCTCTCAAATACCTGGCTCTGTGTGCCATCTTTGCTTCTCCCTGAAAGGCTGGGAAACACTGCTCGGCTGTGAAACTGCTTCCTGGCCCATGCCGCCATGCTGCTGGGACACCCGGCGCTTTGTTTATTTGCTCTGTTTTGATTTGTTTGTTTGTTTTCTTTTTCTTTTCTCGGCTTCAGAGCCCCTTCTACCCAGGCAGTACAAGGTGGCTTGGGAGCTACTCCCTTACTCTGTGCAGACGCACAGTGACATCCCAGGGGCATTTCTTTTTTCTTGATTTTTTTCTTTTCTTTTTTTTTGGTTTGTTTTCCTGGTTTTTTTTGTTTCTTTGTTTTGTTTTCTTCTCTCTTTTCCCTTTTTGTCATTCTTCATTGCCAGTTTCTCATCTCTCTATACTTACTTTCTCATCCTGTCTCCTGAACAGTTGGCGCTGGGAGACACCTCTACCAGCTCTAGCCAGGCAGTAATTCACGGCTTGGGAGCAACTTCCTCAGTCCTAGCAGCAACACAGGTGGGATCCCTAGGGGCTTTTCTTTCTTTTTTTCCTCTAATTTTTATTTATTCATTTTTTCTCCTTTAACCTTTTTCTTTTTCTTTCATTTTTTTCTCCATTTCTCAGTCTCTCATCTCTTCACTCCAATAGCAAGCTGCCTTAGCACTCTTTTGTTTGTGTGTAAGTTTTTGGCTCCTGCTCCTCTCTCCTCTCTCTCCTCTTTCCCATACCTATCTTAGCTCCACACATCACAATCTCCCCCCTCCTTCCTGCCTACCTTCACTGTGTATTGAACATCACCACCCCAAGCAGCACAGGCATGGCCTACCAGAACCTGCCCTGCACTGATTACTGGCCCACCCTGTTGGCCCTAGTACGTGCCACAAACAACCCATCCTAGAAATTCCCCTTCAGCTAGACCTGCCCTACTGTACCATCTTGAGTGACTGACCCTGCCCGTTGGAGAAGACGGTGAAAAGTATCATTCCCACAGACATGCAAACAACAAAGAATGCACAGCCTGCTGGCCCAGACATAACCAAATAAAACAAAAAAGCAAGATGAAACAAAAAAACCTGCAATAAATAAATTAGGAAAATAGCTATCAAATGCCCCAAAGATGGCAGACAATATCAAAACATATACAAAAACAGGACAGGATGGTTCCAGAAAGCCTCCAAAATAAAACACCAGATGACTTTCTAGTAGATGAAAAGGCACTAGAACTACATGATAGGGAATTCAAATCTTTAATCTTCAGAATTATCCAAGAGTTGAAGCAAAAAGTAGACAAAAATGAGAACAAAACAGAAAAATTCATGGAAAATATGACAAAAAATGGAAGAATTCAAGCATATAATAAGGAACAAAATGCTAAAATAAATTCACAACTAGAAATCATACAAAAACAACAATTAGAAATCCAAAAGATAAACAACAAGATTTCAGAAATGGACAGTGTCACAGAAGGGCTGAGGAGCAGATTAAAAACGATGGAAGACAGAATCAGTGAAACTGAATACAAACAATTGGATACAACTCTGTTTGAGGAAAAATCAGAAAAAATAAAAATGAAGAAACCCTGAGAATTATGTGGGATACAATCGAAAGCAAAAATCTGCGAGTGATCAGAGTTCCAGAACAGGGGGAGAAAAAAGAAAACAGAGGATCATTGAAGAACTGCTGACAGAAAACTTCCCTAATATCATGAAAGATGAAAAGCTGACCATCCAAGAAGCTCAATGAACCCCATATAGGATAGACCCCAAAAGAAAATCACCAAGACATATCATAATCACACTCGCTAAAACCAAAGAATCCTGAGAGCAGCTTGAGAAAAACAAAAAGTCACATACAGAGAAGAAACAATAAGACGAAGCTCAGATTATTCAGCAGAAACTATGCAAGCAAGAAGGCAATGGGATGACATATATAAAACCTTGAAAGAAAAAAATTGCCAGCCAAGAGTAATATATCCTGCAAAACTCTCGTTCAAATATGATGGTGAAATTAGGTCATTTCCAGATAAACAGGAATTAATGGACTATGTAAAAATGAAACCAAACTTACAAGACTTATTAAAGAGACTCCTTCAATCTGAGAACAAACAACATCAGACCACACGCTGAATCTAGGACACAGCATAGTACTAGCCAGATAACAACCTAGGGAATGAACTCTTAAGGATTATCCAAAACCAAAAGAATTACAACAGGGAACCCGAGACTTTAATCTGTAAATGACAACAGCATCAGAACAATAAAAGATGGAATAAATGGTGTAGGTATAGAACTTTCTAATAGAGAGGAAGGCAAGGTGATACCAAGTAATAATAGACTGGGTCAAACCTAGGAAGATGAGGGTAAATTTCAGTGTAACCACAAAGAAAGTTAACAAACCTATTCAACAAAAAAGAAGAAAAACATAACGTCTCAGTAAAAACAAAACCTACAAAAACAAAAGAAATGAAAAAAAAATCCGCAAACAAAAGGAACTCAACACAGGAGAGTAAGAGGAACAAAGAAAACGTCAGCACCACAAAAACAAGCACTACAAAATGACAGCAGTAAACTCACACCAATCAATCATTAAACTGAATGTAAATGGCCTAATGCACCTATAAAGAGATGTAGAGTGATGGAATGGATAAAAAAACAAGATCTATCAATATGCTGTCTACAAGAGACACATCTTAGAACAAAGACGTAAATTTATTAAAAATCAAAAGATGGAAAAAATATATCAAGCAAACAGCTACCAAAAGAGAACAGGAGCAGCAAAACTAATCTCAGATGAAATAAACTTTGAAACAAAAGCCACCAAAAAAGACAAAGAAGGACACTACATAATGATTACAGGGATGATCCATCAGGCAGACATAACCATAATAAACATCTACACACCCAATGACAGGGCTCCAAAATACATAAAGCAAACTCTAACAACACTGAAAAGAGAAATTGACAGTTCCACAACAACAGTAGGTGACTTCAACACACTACTCTCAGTAAAGGGCAGAACATCTAGATAGAAACTCAACAAAGATACAGAAGACCGAAAGGGCACAATCAGCCAACTTGACCTCATAGACATATGTAGAACAATCCATCCAACCGCTGCAAAGTACACATTCTTTTCCAATGCACATTGAACATTCTCCACAATAGACCGTATCTTAGGCCACAGAGCAATCCTCAACAAGATCCAAAATGATGAGATAATACAAAGTATCTTCTCCGACCACAACGCCATCAAGGTAGAAATTAGAACATGAATAGCAAGGAAAAAAAATCAATTATATGGAAACTGAATAACATCCTGGTTACAAACCGCTGGGTAATAGAAGAAATCAGAGACAGAATCAAAAAATTCCGAGTCAAATGAGAATGAAAACACATTATACCAAAATCTTTGGGACACAGCAAAGAAAGTCCTCAGATGACAATTTATAGCAATAGGTGCACATATCAAAAAAGAAGAACGGGACAAAATCAAAACATTAACTACAGAACTCGAACAAATAGAAAGAGAATAGCAAAAAAAGCCCACAGCCACTAAGAGAAAGGAAATAATAAAAATCAGAGGAGAAATAAATGAAATAAAGAATAGACAAACAATGGAAAGAATCAACAAAACAAAAAGTTGGTTTTTATAAAGGATTAACAGAACCAACAAACCACTGGCCAGACTGACAAAAGAAAAACAGGAGAGGATGCAAATAACACAGATAAAAAATGAAATGGGGGACATGACAACAGATCCAAATGAACTAAAAAGGATTAGAACAGAGTATTATGAGAAACTATACTGCAACAAATTTGAAAATCTAGAGGGAATAGATAAAGTTCTAGAAACACATTACCTACCCAAAGTAACACAAAGAGATGTTGAAAATCTGAACAGACCCATAACAAGAGAAGAGATTGAAAAGGAAATAAAAAAAAACTCCCACCAAAAAATAAAATAAAATAAAATATAAAAAACCCTGGCCCCGATGGCTTCACTGGAGAATTCTACCAAACATTCAGAGAAGCGCTTACACCAGTACTAAACAAATTATTTCAGAACATAGAAAAGGAACGGATTCTTCCAAATTCATTGTACGAAGCCAGTATAACCGTGATACCAAAACCAGGCAAAGACACAACAAAAAAGAAAATTACAGCCTAATAGCTCTCATGAATATAGATGCAAAAATTCTCAACAAAATTCTAGCCAAAAGAATTCAGCATCATATCAAAAGAGTAATACACCACGACCAAGTAGGATTCATACCAGCTATGCAAGGATGGTTCAACATTAGAAAATCAATCAATGTAGTCCACCACATAATCAAAAGGAAAGAAAAGAATCACATGATTGTCTCAATTGACACGGAAAAGACATTTGACAGTCCAACACCCATTCCTGATAAAAACTCTCAACAAAATAGGTATACAAAGGAAATTTCTGAACATAATAAAGGGCATCTATGCAAAACCAAGGGCCAACATCATTCTAAATGGTAGAGGCTGAAAACATTCCCCCTGAGAACAGGAAGAAGACAAGGATGCCCTTTATCACCACTCCTATTTAACATTGTGCTAGAAGTCCTAGCTAGAGCAATAAGGCAAGAAAAAGAAATAAAGGGCATCCAAACTGGTTATGAAGAAGTTAAACTGTCCCTGTTTGTGGATGATACACTACTATATATAGAAAACCCTAAAGACTCCAAAAGAAAATTACTCAAACTAATAAAAAGTTTCAGCAGAGTAGCAAGATACAAGATAAACATACAAAAATTGGTTGGATTCCTATACACCAATAAAGAGAATGATGAAAAGTAAATTAAGAAAATAAT
>NW_004443987.1:3686108-3693990 GCF_000243295.1 Trichechus manatus latirostris
AGAAAGGAAATAATAAAAATCAGAGGAGAAATAAATGAAATAAAGAATAGACAAACAATGGAAAGAATCAACAAAACAAAAAGTTGGTTTTTATAAAGGATTAACAGAACCAACAAACCACTGGCCAGACTGACAAAAGAAAAACAGGAGAGGATGCAAATAACACAGATAAAAAATGAAATGGGGGACATGACAACAGATCCAAATGAACTAAAAAGGATTAGAACAGAGTATTATGAGAAACTATACTGCAACAAATTTGAAAATCTAGAGGGAATAGATAAAGTTCTAGAAACACATTACCTACCCAAAGTAACACAAAGAGATGTTGAAAATCTGAACAGACCCATAACAAGAGAAGAGATTGAAAAGGAAATAAAAAAAAACTCCCACCAAAAAATAAAATAAAATAAAATATAAAAAACCCTGGCCCCGATGGCTTCACTGGAGAATTCTACCAAACATTCAGAGAAGCGCTTACACCAGTACTAAACAAATTATTTCAGAACATAGAAAAGGAACGGATTCTTCCAAATTCATTGTACGAAGCCAGTATAACCGTGATACCAAAACCAGGCAAAGACACAACAAAAAAGAAAATTACAGCCTAATAGCTCTCATGAATATAGATGCAAAAATTCTCAACAAAATTCTAGCCAAAAGAATTCAGCATCATATCAAAAGAGTAATACACCACGACCAAGTAGGATTCATACCAGCTATGCAAGGATGGTTCAACATTAGAAAATCAATCAATGTAGTCCACCACATAATCAAAAGGAAAGAAAAGAATCACATGATTGTCTCAATTGACACGGAAAAGACATTTGACAGTCCAACACCCATTCCTGATAAAAACTCTCAACAAAATAGGTATACAAAGGAAATTTCTGAACATAATAAAGGGCATCTATGCAAAACCAAGGGCCAACATCATTCTAAATGGTAGAGGCTGAAAACATTCCCCCTGAGAACAGGAAGAAGACAAGGATGCCCTTTATCACCACTCCTATTTAACATTGTGCTAGAAGTCCTAGCTAGAGCAATAAGGCAAGAAAAAGAAATAAAGGGCATCCAAACTGGTTATGAAGAAGTTAAACTGTCCCTGTTTGTGGATGATACACTACTATATATAGAAAACCCTAAAGACTCCAAAAGAAAATTACTCAAACTAATAAAAAGTTTCAGCAGAGTAGCAAGATACAAGATAAACATACAAAAATTGGTTGGATTCCTATACACCAATAAAGAGAATGATGAAAAGTAAATTAAGAAAATAATACCATTTATCATAGCCTCTAAAAAAATAAAATACTTAGGAATAAATTTAACCAGGGATGTAAAAGACCTATACAAAAGAAACTACAAAACACTACTGCAAGAAACCCAAAGGGATCTACATAAGTGGAAAAACATCCCATGCTCATGGATAGGTAGACTCAACATAGTGAAAATGACAATTCTACCCAAAGCAATTTACAAATACAATGCAATCCCTATGCAAATACCAACAACATTCTTTGAAGAGATGGAAAAATTATTAACTTCATATGGGAAGGGAAGAGGCCCCAAATAAGTAAAGCACTTTTGAAGAAGAAGAATTAAGTAGGAGGACTCACACTATGTGACCTCAGAACCTACTATACAGCTATAGTAGTTCAAAACAGCCTGGTACTGGTACAATGACAGATACATTGACCAATGGAACAGAATTGAGAAGCCAGATGTAAATCCATCCACCTATGGTCACCTGATCTTCGACAAGGGCCCAAAGTCCATCAAATGGGGAACAGACAGTCTTTTTCACAAATAGTGCTGGCAAAACCGGATGTCCATCTGCAAAAAAATGAAGCAGGACCCATACCTCACACCATACACAAAAACTAATCCAAAACACATCAAAGACCTAAATATAAAGTCCAAAATTATAAAGTTCATAGAATGAAAAATAGGATCAATGCTAGAGGCCCTAATGCACAGCATTAACAGGATACAAACCATAACCAACAAGACACAAACTCCAGAAGATAAGCTGGATAACTTGTATCTTCTAAAAATTAAACACTTGTGCTCATCAAAAGACTTCACCAAAAAACTAAAAAGAGAACCTACAGAGTGGGAACCAATTTGGGGGCATTACAAGCCAGCCAAAGGTCTAATCTCTAAAATCTATAAGAAAATCCAACACCTCTACAACAAAAAGACAAATAATCCAATTAAAAAAAGGGCGAAGGAAATGAACAGATCCTTCACCAAAGACGATATTCAAGCGGCCAACAGACACATAAGGAAATGCTCGCTATCACTAGCCATTAGAGAAATGCAAATTAAAACCATGATGAGATACCATCTAACCCCGGCATTACTGGCAGGAATCAAAAATATTGGAAATAACAAATATTGGAGAGGCTTCGGGGAAATCGGTACTCTTACGCACTGCTGGTGGGAATGCAAAATGATACAACTCTTTTGGAAAATGATATGGTTCTTCTTAGAAAGCTAGAAATAGAAAAATACCATACGATCCAGCAATCTCTTTCCTAGAAATATGTCCTAGAGAAATAAGAACCATTACATGAATCGACATATGCACTCCCATATTCATTGCAGCACTATTCACAATAGCAAAAAGATGTAAATAACCTAGATGCCAATCAACAGATGAATGGATAAACAAACTATGGTAAATACACACAATGGAATATTATGCAACAATAAAGAACAATGATGAATCTGTGAAGCATCTCATAACATGCATCAAACTGGAGGACATTATGCTGAGTGAAATAAGTCAATCACAAAAGGACAAATATTGTATGAGACCTCTACTGTAAAAACTCGTGTAAAAGTTTACACACAAAAAGAAACTATATCTGTTGGTTATGAGGGATGGGAGGGGTGGGGTGAAAACTAAATAGACAATAGATAAGTGGTAACTTTGGTGAACGATAAGATAGTATACAATACTAGGGAAGCCAGCACAATTTGTACAAGGAAAGGTCATGGAAGCTCCATAGACACATCCAAACACCCGGAGGGACTGAATTGCTGGGCAGAGGGCTATGGGGACCATGGTCTCAGGGAAGATCTAGCTTAATTGGCATAACACAGTTTATAAAGACAATGTTCTGCATTCTACCTTGGGGTCTTAAATGCCTGTGAGCAGCCATCTAAGATATTCCACTTGTCTCACCCCTTCGGCAGCAAGGGAGAATGAAAAGAACAGGATACAAGGAAAAGATTAGTCCAAATGACTAATGGACCACAGCTACCATGGCCTCCACCAGACTGAGTCTAGTAGAGCTAGATGGTGCCCAGCTACCACCACTGACTGCTCTGACCGGGATCACAACAGAAGTTCCTGGACAGAGCTGGAGAAGGATGTAGAACAAAATTTTAACTCACAAAAAAAGACCAGATTTACTGGCCTGACAGACTGGAGAAACCCCGAGAGTATGGCCCGCGGACACCCTTTTAGCTCAGTGGTGAAGTCACTCCGAAGGTTCACCATTCATCAGGGGATTAGACAGCCCCATAAAACAAAACGGGACTAATTAGGCACAGCAGTCCAGGGACACGGACTAGAAGGCCGGAGGGGACAGAAAAGCTGGTGATAGGGAACCCAAGGTTGAGAAGGGACAGTGTTGACATGTTGTGGGGTTGTTAACCATTGTCATAGGGTAATAGGTGTACTAACTGTTTAATGAGAAACTATTTGTTCTGTAAACTTTCATCTAAATTACAAAAAAAAAGAAGAATTATCTATGTGAGATCAAATTGACAACAGCAACTCAGGGGGTTTGATGGGAAGCCTAGGGAGCTGTGAGTTGAAGATAATGGTGATGGAATACTTTGGAAAAGGATACTGAGAATAGCAGCACAACTGGAAGAATGTAATCAATGTCACTGAATTGTACATGTAAAAACTTTTAAAATGGTGTAATTTTGGCTATGTATATTTTCACCAAGAAAAAAAGTTCCTCCAAGGTTGAGAAGGGAGGGTGTTGTCATGTCATGATATTGTTAACCAATGTCATAAAACATATAATATGTTTACTGACTGTTTAATGAGAAACTATTTGTCCTGTAAACCTTCATCTAAAGTACAATAAAAAATTTTTAAAAATTTTAAAAAAAGAAATCAAAGGAAGAAAAACCATGAATTATTTTCTTACTTGGTGTATGTAACCTACTCCGTACTTGATCAATTCATTTCACTTATTACAATCCAAGATTTTGAGATTTTGTTAAATCACTTTTAATTATTCCCTAGTTTTTACACAGTTACAATTCTTTACTATTTTGTTCCCAATACCCTTCTAATTACTTTGTATTCTCATGTAAGCTACTTTCACAGACAGCAAGTAGTTTGAATTACTTTTATTTTATACACACACACACACACACACACATATACACAAAACAACGTCAAATCTGTTGCCGTTGAGTCGATTTTGACTCATAGTGACCCTATAGCACAGAGCAGAACTCTCCCCTAGGGTTTTCAAGGAGTGGCTGGTGGATTCGAACTGCAGACCTTTTGGTAAGCAGCCGAGCTCTTAACCACTGTGCCACCAGGGCTACACACACACACACACACACACACACACATGCGTAAGTATGTATATATATGTGTATAAAAGAATCACCCACCTCATTACAAATGGGAATTTTCAAATATCCTTTTTCTACTTTATATTCATAGGCTTGAATTTGTCTATTCAAAAAGGGAGGCTAATTATAATACACAAAATTGGAGGATAATAGTGTCAAGTATCCTAAATGTAGCCCTGATGAGTATCATATTTTATGCAAATAACACACGCCTTCTACATTTGTTATGGTGAGGTATTTTTGTAAGTGTGCTATGCTGATTTTTTTACAGTAACTGTTGCATAAAAATACAGTACTGGTGTCATAGATTGAATTATGTCCCCGCAAAAATGTGTGTATCAATTTGGCTGGCCATGATTACCGGTGTTGTAGGATTTTCCTATATGTTGTAAATCCTGCCTCTATGATATTAATGAGGGGGGATGGGCGGCAGTTGTGTTAGTAAGGCAGGGCTCAATCTACAAGATTCATTGTGTCTTCAGGCAATCTCTTTTGAGATATAAAAGAGAGAAGCCAGCATAGAGACAGGGGGACCTCATACCACCAAGAAAGCAGTGCCAGGAGCAGAGCACATCCTTTGGACTCAGGGTCCCTGCTCGGAGAAGCTTCTAGTCCAGGGGAAGATTGATAAAAAGGCCGACAGAGAAAGAAAGCCTTCCCCTGGAGCTGACATCCTGAATTTGGACTTTTAGCCTACTTTACTGTGAGGAAATAAACTTCTCTTTGTTAAAGACATCCATTTGTGGTATTTCTCTTATAGCAGCACTAGATGACTAAGACAGCTGGCTTCATCAAGTCATCATGTGTTCACATGTGATGAAAAAGATCTTTTGAGTTTGGCATAACAGGAAATCAATAAACCTGCCTTGAACCTATCAACATTCCTTCTCATTCTTTCTTCCTCACTCCTCACCCCATGACACACATACAAACACACATGCATGTACACACACACACACGACCATCAAAACTAGGGATAGTATTCAAGGCTGAATTGTAAGTATACTTTCCAATTTTGAGCAGTCATGATCCGTGAACTCCTGAGGGTTATTATTCTTTGGGGAGGAAAAGAGTATCAGTTATCTCTTGCCATAATAATGCTGCATAAAAACTAACCCAAAACTCAACAGCTTAAACTAATAACTATGCAATATTTCTTGTAAGTCAATATGTTGGCTAGGAAGTTCTTCTACAATCAGCTGAACTTGTCAGGGCTCATTTATGGAGCTGCAGGTCAGCTGGACATCTTTGCTGATCTTGGCTCTCTCGCACGACTGCGACTTTATCTGGGGCCACTAGCTGACTAGGCTGTGCTCCAAGTAGTCCCTTATCCTCCAACGAGACAACCTAGGTTTGTTCGTATGGCAGAGGCAAGGATCCTAAAAAAAAGTAGACTTGTGTGAGGCCTTTTGAGGCCTAGGCTTAGAGCAGGCCAAATTCAGTAACAAGGCTAGCCCAGATTGAAGGGGTAGGAAAATCAACTCTTACTTATTGATGGAAGGAGCGGTAAAGTCACACTGCTCAGGGCATAGATATCAAGAAAATTGGAGAGTTGTGCCATTTTTACAATCACTCAGCCACAAGAATATTCTGATAAAATAGGATCTCAAAGATTCAAGTGTCACCCAGAATTGTAGTCCCATAATTTTCACAAGGTCTGAACACCACCTGCCCCAGATATCTGCCTGACTTTTTCTCTTAATTCATTTAGTTTCTGCTTAAACTTCTCATTTGAGAGGCCTTTCCTAACCACTGTCCGCCCTAAATAAAACTGTAGACCCTCTTCACTCTCTATCCTCTTACCCTGCTTAATTTTTCTTCCTAGCACTTATGATCAACCACTTATTTGCTTATTATGTCTCCTCACACTAGAGTGTAAGTTCCTTGAGTCCAAGAACTTTATCCCACATGCTCACTGCTGAATCCCCAGCATCTGAAACACAATCTGCCAGAGTAAACGTTCAATAAATATTTGTTAAATGAATGTCTTAGTATATCAGGACTATTAAGGTCCCACAGACCCTGCCTAAAGAGCTAGGCATATAAAACCACAAAGCCTGTTGGTAGGCATACTTAGTTCTGACTTGGACACTGGAATGCAATCAAGCCATATCTCTGTTTCTTACTTCACTTGCTCAAATATTAATAATTCTCATCTACTGATCTTGTTATCTCTTTTGACCACGAAACAATATGCCATCCCAATTCATCCTGCTTTGACCCCTGTCCACAGCTAAACACTTAGTTTTATCTAACTGCAAATCTCTGCAGTTCTCAATTTGTCTCTGTAACAATGCTTCTTGCAGTAGAAAGTGATATGGAGTGGTGAAAAGACTTATCATTTTGACCTAGGTTCAAAGCTGACTTCAGCTTTGGTTGTGATTTGGGAAATGTTACTTAGCCTGCTGAAGCTCACTCTTCTCAAACCTGTAAGATAAACGATCATACCTACTACACGTAAGCTCAAAGCGGTCCCCTTAACGGAAACCCTGGTCCACAGAAGTGGATCGCCGATAGCCATGTTTCAACTACATGATCCATCCTTAGACAAATTTGATTGGCCCACATCCAATCCAGTTTTAACCAATCGACTTCTCTCCCCCATCTCATGCCCATTCTTGAAATTGGAAATGAAGTTTTTGGACTGGAGAGCTGTGGACTGAGTCTTTTTCTGTCACAGAGATCGAGAAATGAAGTAACAAAGAAATATGGTGAGGAGTAAGAAGAATAAAGTAGACCCTCAGTAAAATATTAGGGTAAGATATGGAGTGAAAGTTCTCCCTGGTTTCCTGACAGCTTCCAATTTTCTCATTCCAATTCTTATCTGAGGCCTTTCCATTCTTGCCTTTGGATGCAATGAAATGCTCCTGTATGCTAATAATAAATACCCTTTTTCTTTGTTAAATTAGCTTGTTTGTTTCACTTATTTGCAGCCAACAAACAAATACACCTACCTTCAGATTGTTGCAAATATTAAAAGAAATAAAGTTTGAAAAATGCTTAGCAAGCTATATGTTAATTATTATTATTTAAATCCATTGGAACTATACCTGACCCTAACCCTAATCTGCCAGTTGCTCCTTCTTGTGTCCCCTTTGACCCTGTTTATTGCTGACTTAGCTGAGAAGACTAGGCAAGTATTGCACTGAACTGTATGCAGATCTATATAATAATCATTGTATATATATATATACATATATATATACATATATATACATATATATACATATATATACATATATATATACATATATATACATATATATAT
>NW_004443987.1:3694090-3713164 GCF_000243295.1 Trichechus manatus latirostris
TCCTACCTCCCTAGAGACCTTGTTCCTACCCTTACAGCAGTCAAACTGGTTTGAACTCCAGCTCAGTCATTTGCTTGCTGTGTGGACATGGAAAAAATACTTATTCCATCTTGCCTCTCCTTTTTCTTCTGTAAAATGGATTTAACGGTAATACTCACTAAATAAATTGTTGTGAGGTTTCAATGACTTAACATGCAGAAAACATTTTTGAACAACTCTTTTATACAGGCCTAGTTTACTCCTAGAATACCCTGAGCCCTTCTCAGTCAACAGATAATCATCAACAGACTTAAGAACCCCTTTAAAATTCACTTCACAATTTGTTGATTGTATTAAATCCACAGATATTAACACATTTATTCTGATTATTGCTATTATTTATATTCCTTTAGTACTCATGTAGATATTCTATTGTTTTGCACTGCCTGATAGATTTACATTTAGAATATTCTTACAGTAAAAAAATCTCTCCTTAACTATGCTATAAATTACTGAAGGATAGGGTTTGTATCTGAGTTATTTACTTCCTCTCACAACTGTTATTAACTGTGTTCTATACTTGGTTCACAAATATTTTCTGACTGTTCACTTAATTTAAAGAAGTAATAAAATTATTATTTTGAAATATTATATAATTTAGACTTCATTGTCCCTATGTCACTGTGATGTCTTAAATCTGTACCAACAGTGAAAGAAATCAGACATTGTGATGTATTGATTTGTTTGTTTATTTGGGGTGTTCTTACTTTCTGTAAATACCACCTCAGAGATTTTTTTGCAGCTTTTTATCTTCACTGTGGTGTTCTTTTAACTGGACCGGGTTTTTATTGTATATAATTAAAACTGCTGTACTAGAAACAAAATTCCTTAGATTGGAATAACAGGGAAATGTACCCAATGGAGTTCCTAGTCCTTTAAATACAGATATTCCTAGAAAATGTAATCTGTAGTTATATATCTATCCCAACTAAATATTTTCTTTTAAAACCACAACCTTTTTTTAAAAAAGCTAAAAGCTGCTAGCTCACTGTCAGGCCTCACAGTAGCTTATAGCTTTTTTTCGTAAAGGGATTTACAGTGACTTTAGTTATTAGATCCTGATGTGGCTTAACAATATGTTGATTAAGTGTTTCTGCCCTGATAAAAGTGGTTAGTACTTTGAAGACTATTTGTTCTGTTGATCTGTTTGGTAAATTCTTTTATTTCTACTCTCTTAGTGAGATTATGACTCACTTTAAAGGGACATTGATACATGTAAAAAAATTAACTTTTTCATGTATTAGTTTCATATATTTGGATTTATATATAAATCTTATTCTATGTGAAGTTTATTTTTGCATTATTTAAGGGTAATAGTTTACAGTGTTATATGCTATTTTTGGTCTCTTAATCATTAGCAACCCACTTCAGTTTTTATATGATTTTAAAATAATCGTTCTTACATTGACATGCAACAGGGAGGAGTTTCATATGCAAGCAATAACATTAAGCATTTAGTTGAAGTCCAACCTATTTACCCAGAATTGTACCTTAGCTGCTCTTTCTTCACCGAGTCCAGGTATTCAGGGCTATATTTTTTCCCAACCATCTGGCATTTCAATGCCATAAATATATAATAATGTTATCTGATATATTACTCTAAATAAAATCACTGCAACAGCTTTCTAATACATTATAGCTCTCTACCATCATTTATGTACTTTTCCCATGGATTTTAATTTGATGGTTTGATCTATAAGCTCTAGGCATAAGAAGAAAGTGATTCAAGACAGTTCTTTGGACATACAGGGCATTTGAATAATACGTACCTATGTACTATAAAGTATTCTGGAAAGCTCATTCCATCTTGTATGGCCATATTTCTGAAAGACTAGTCATGTCTTTTGGTGTCAAATGTTTACATAATATAGTGGAGAAATATAAATACTTATTTTATGCGTGGGGGATGTAAATTAAAACCTTTCAGGAGGACAATTTAGCAATGTTCATTATAACTCATAATAATTCATTTAGGAATCTGTTCTTAGAAAATACCATATTTTTACAAAAATAATGAGTATTTATAAAAAGGATAAATATTCATTGTGGACTATTCAAAAACAAACAAATAAACAAACAAACCCGTTGCTGTCAAGTTGATTCTCACTCTTAGCGACCCTATAGGACAGAGTAGAACTGCCCCATAGGATTTCCAGGGAGTGCCTGGTGGATTCAAACTGCCAAGCTTTAGGTTAGCAGCCTTAGCTCTTAACCACTACGCCACCAGAGTTTTATATAGAATATTAGTAAAATCTAAATAAGCAAAAAGAAGAAAATAAAATTTATCCCAAATTCCTGGTATCAGAGGTAATCATTATTGGCTTGTTATTATACAGCCTGACAACATTTGAATAATCCCAAATTTTTACTTCTGTAAAAAACATTGAACAAAATCCTTACATAAAGTCTGTTACATATCCATGATTAATGTATTTTTACACAAATAACACATGCCCTCCCCCAGCAAGATATTTTCATAGGTGCACTATGCTTATTTTTTTACAGCTACATAGAAGAAGACTGGCATGGCAGTGCTTGTGGGGTGCCTCATGGGGAAGAGGGTGTAGCCTGCAAACAAAAGCAGAGGGCACATGTTATTTGCATAAAAATACAGTAATTGTGGATATGTAACAAACTGTATACAAGGATGTTATTCAATGTCGTTTACAGAAGTAAAAATCTGGAAATAGTTCAAATGTTGGAAGGCCATACAATAACAAGCCAATAATAATTACCTCTGGTATCTGGGATTTGGGGTAAATTTTATTTTCTTCTTTTTGCTTATTTGTATTTTACTAATATTCCACAATGAATTTTTTTTATAATTATAAATGGAAATATTCACTCAAATTCACACTGTGATAGCTTTTCTTCTCTTGATTACTGTATTTTTATGCAAATAACACACATTTTCTATGTTTGCCAACCGTGTCCTCCTCCGTGAGGTTTTTTCATAAGCATTGCTATGCCAATTTTTTTTTAACTATTTGTTGTAAAAAAAAAAAAAAAAATAGCATAGCGCACTTACGAAAATACCTTACAGGGGGAGGGTGCAGTTGTCAAACAAACATAAAAGGGGCATATTACTTGCGTAAAAATACGGCACTGGTTGAAATGCCCTTGGCATTTTGGTATTCCCTAAGTAAGAATACTGGGTGGTGCAAACAGCTAATGCACTAGGCTGCTAATTGAAATGTTGCCGGCTCCAGAGGTGTCTTGGAAGAAAGATCTGAAGATCTACTTCCAAAAACTCAGCCATTGATAACTCTATGGAACACAGCCTTACTCTGGCACACATGGGATCACTATGAGTCAGAATTGACTCCACGGCAGATGGACGGTAGTTAAGTCCCAATTTCTAATACCTAACTCACAATGATGTGTGTGTGTGTGTGTATAACCTTGACTAAGTCCTATAGCATCCCTGAGCCTCATTACCTGATCAGTAAAATTGGGTTAATAATAACTTATATGCCTGTATGCAAGTGCCTAAACCAGCTGATATCTTGAGTTCCCTGCTAGTTGTAAGATCTTAGATCATATGAAATTATGAAAAAAAAATCACAATTCATGGATTGCAAGGAGAAGGTCATCAGCCTTAATATACAAAACAACTCACAAAATGAGAGTAAGTCCCCATTCACCATTTGAAAAACATTGTTTTCTCAGAGCCAGTGGCTGATTTACCATGAAGTAAATTTACACTGGAAATGGTCCTAGTAATCTGTCCACATCGTTATATATATTTGTAAAATTTAAACACACAGAATATTTTAACTATAATCTACTATGATCACTATATTTTCTCATTTCAACTTTTCTTCCTTCACATGTGCTCTCCTGCCAGGTGGTACTAGAGTGACTGTGGCATTTTGAGGATACAGTCGAGGGGAAGTTGACTTGGGGGATATGTATGCCATTTTAACTGTACTGTGGAAAGACAATTTGAAATATTTCAGTAAAACAAATTAGAAATTATATACTCTAGATTCAGAATACATAAAAGATCTCTTTTATTATTATCTTAAAATTTAATAAAGAACTGAGAGAAAATTCAAATCAAAATAATGAATTATAAACAATAAAATAAAGTGATGAAATAATAAAAACTATTCTGACATCAAGAAGTGAATCATAAAAAAAAAAATCATATCAAACCAAAGCAGTAACTCAGTAAGAAAAAGGAAAAAACTTGAAATAAAAGTAATGAATAGGTCCTCGGAATTTTTGATAACTCAAAATTTGACCACAATGAAAAAATATTTTAATTTCTTGCTGATTTGATATGAATTACTGACATTGATAAAAGTTAACATAAAACTCAAAATTTATCAGTACAACAAGGATACTGACGACAAAGTGATAATGAGTGTTGTCAAGAAAACTTGAAATGCCCTTAAAATCTTACATTTGACATACAAAAAAATTTGATAGAAGTTTCCCAAATTTGACAACAATTCTAAAATTTATATGGCATTGCCAATAATGGGTTCTGTAGTTGAAAGAAACTTATTTAAATTATAAGAATTTTAAAAATAGTGATTAACCATATTATGAAGACTGATTTATCTTCTTATTCTCTCTATAGAAAATATTACAAAATCATTTTCATATATGGAGAAGATCCATGATTATGAAGCCATAAAAGTAGGAAAAAAGTATTATATAGATGTCAGAGAGTTAATTAATAAAAAATTCTACATCCTTTTTCTGAATTTTGTGATATTTGTGGTGTTTGTCAGCTTTTTAACATGTGTAAATTGTTGCAAGTTCTTTTCTCATTATGATTAAATATTAACTTTTGTAATTCACTTTGTATTTGTAATTGATACTATTTTTCTTAAAGAGGATCTCAAAAATTATTTAAGTTTCAGGTCATGCTATTTTATTTTTTGTCAGGAATTCTTCAGGTTGAAATAGAAGAATCTGGAAAATCTATAATCAACTCAATTTGGTTACTAGACCAGAGGAAAAAAAAAAGATATTTTTAAAAAGTAGAATCACCTACTACATCAGTGATTTGCACCTTATGTATTGGTAATTCTCTAAAGAAACTATAGTAAAAACAAATTGTTGGAGTTGTTAATGCATCTTTGACGCTGAAACGCCAAAACAAAAAATTAACAAAACAAGTCCTATAGCTCTTATGTTTTTCACTTTAGAATGGTCAAGGCTACGTAGAATGCAAAGTTGTTTAAAATTGGAGACTTATTTTACAATGAATTACATATAAAACCAGAAGTGTGGCAGAAGCGTGAATGCTAAGAAATGTCATAGTAACAGGTACAGGAGATTGTGCTACATATTAATATAAATACAGATTTTGACTGTTCGTTAAAATTGATTGAGAAGGAGGAGCCAAGATGGCAAAATAGTCAGATGCTTCCTGTCGTCCTTCTTACAACAAAGACCCAAAAGAAGTGAATCAGACATATATGACAATCTAGGAACTCTAAACATCAAAGACAAAGCGGAAGAAAAGGACCGAGCAACAGGTGGAAAGAGAGACAATTCAAAAGCAGCAGAAATGGGTAACTAGATTGCGGGATTGCCAATGCCCTGCCAGCTGAGTCTGCACAATGCACATAGGTTGAGGCAAACAGCAACATCTCAAGCTTAGGACAACCACATCTGGTGCAGCCAAGCAGCAGCGAATCTGCATGCACTTCCGGAACCAAACAGGAGTGACACCAGACCTGTGAAAGTTAAGTGCAAGCTCCCAACCTACTGCACACACTGGCAAAATAACCCTTCCCACCAGAAGCTTCATAGTGGAGAAGCACCCTTTTCTCCTTGCTTATCCCCCAACCCAGTCTTACATCAGTCCCGTGGCATTCAATAACAGGACGGGAACTCAGGGCCAGTTGGTAGGCCCTACCCTTTCTCCCAGACACTAGTGTACTGGGTCCACAGACTTGCAGCGCCCTTCACCTCTGCCCAGTTCCTTGTGGATTGATTCAGCACTGCACGCCCCCATTAGCATAAAATAACAGTGAATACACATGAAGCCCATTTTCACCTGCAGCACCCAAGGGGAAGCAGGAGATTTGTGACATTCCACACCAACCTGCCCCCTAAGAAGATGTCTCACCTACCCAAACCAGGGACCTGATGACCGATGGTACTACCCACTCCATATAGCCACCCACAGCAGGGATCTGAGAATTAGTGGTGCCTGTCAGTCCCTCCAGCCATTGGCACAATGCACCCAAGTGCCAGCTGCACTACCCTCCCTAGTACATTCTCTAGCGGACAGGGATATGTCCTCCATTCAGGCACCTGGGTGCAGCCATCAGCTCCCTACCTTGCCCCACACATCACCCCCCACTGCAACTAGAGACCTGTGCCTACTCCGAACACCCACACACAGCCCTCCTCATCCAGGATTATAGGTGAGAGTCTGAACCACATACTCAGTAACTCATGATCCAGACACCTGTGCCCTAAATAGCTGCACCCTTCAAGAACACTGAACAGACTCCTGTGCTCACACACCCAGTAGCTGCTCTGATCACCTGGAAACAGGAGGTGAGAGATTCAATGATGCCAACAACCGAAGTAGCTCACATACCCAGCCTACCTGGGCATATCAAAACAAAAATACAGGACACAATAAGCAAACATAAAATAAATTAATAACTTATTGATGACTTGGAGACAACAGTCAATATCAAATCACATAAAGAAGCAGGGTGAGATGGCTCCAGCAAGTAACCAAAATAAAAAACTAGAAAGCCTTCCGAAGGAAGATAAGGCAATGGAACTACCTGACAAAGAATTCAAAAAACGAATATACAGAGCTCTCCAAGAGATCAGGAAGGAGGTCATGTAAAACTCAGACCAATCCAAGGAACACACAGACAAAGCAATAGAAGGGTTCAGGAAAACAATAAAAGAACAAAACAACAGAATAAAGTGGCTGCCAGAAACCTTACAGAGACAGCAACTAGAAATCCAAAAGATTAACAATAAATTTCAGAATTAGAAAACTCAATAGAAGGTAATAAGAGCAGAACTGAGACAATGGAAGTCAGAATTAGTGAGACTGAAGATAAATCCCTTGACACCAATTTGTTTGATAAAAAATTAGAAAACAGAATGAAAAAAAAATGAAGAAAGCCTAGCACTTATGTGGGATACTATCAAGGGGAAAAACCTATGAGTGATTGGAGTACCAGAACAAGGGGTGGGGAGAACAGAAAACACAGAGAGAACTGTTGGAAATTTTCTGGCAGAAAACTTCCCCAATATCATGAAAGATGAGAAGATAACTATCTAAGAAGCTCAACAAATCCCATACAGGGTAGACCCCAAAAGAAATCACCAAAACATATCATAATCAAACTTGCCAAAACCAAAGACAAAGAAAGAATCTTGACAGTGGTTATGGATAAACAAAAAGTCACCTACAAAGGAGAACCAGTAAGACTAAGCTCTAACTACTCAGCAGAAACCATGCAGGCAAGAAGGCAGTGGGATGACATATATAAAGCCTTGAAAGAAAAAAATTGCCAATCAAGAATTATATATCCAGCAAATGTGTCTCTCAAATATGATGGTGAAATTAGGTCATTTCCAGATAAGCAGAAATTAAGGGAATTTGTAAAAAACTGACCAAAATTACAAGAAATATTAAAGGGAGTGTTCCTGTTAGAGAACCAACAACATCAGACAACAATCCAAGACTAGGGCATAGGAAAAATCAACCAGTTATCAACCCAGATAGGGAATTCCCAAAAATAAATCAAAGTGAAAAGACAGAAAATAGGGAACCAGAGCCTTTCATTATGTAAACAATGACAATGTTAAAATAAAAAAGAGAGAATAAACAACGTAGTCACAGAACTTCCATATGGAGAGGAAGTTAAGGTGATATCAAGAAATAAAAGACTGATTAAAAGTTAGAAAAATAAAAGTAAATTTCAAGGTAACCACAAAGGAAGCTAACAAACCTACTCATCAAAATAAATAAGAAGGAAAACATAAAGAGTCAGCAAACACAAAACCAACAATAATGAGATGAAAAGAAAATACATAAACAAAAAGAATTCACCACAGAAAATTAAGGGGAAAAAAGAAGCTGTCAACACCACAAAACACACACACACACACACACACACACACACACACACCCCAGAACGACAGAAGTAAACTCTTACCTATCAATAATACGCTAAATGTAAATGACCTAAATGCACCAGTAAAGAGACAGAGAGTGGCAGAATGGATTAAAAAACATGATCTGTCTATACGCTGTCTAAAAGAGACACACCTTAGACACAAAGACATATGCAAACTAAAACTCAAAGGTGGAGAAAAATATATCAAGCAAACAACAACCAAAAAAGAGAAGTGGCAATATTAATCTCCAGTAAAATAGACTTTAAAGAAAAATCCACCATAAAGGATAAGAAAGGACACTATATAATGATTAAAGGGTCAATACATCAGGAGGGGAAACACTGGTGGTGTAGTGGTTAAGATCTATGGCTGCTGATCAAAAGCTCAGCAGTTCGAATCCACCAGGCATTGCTTGGAAACCTTATGGGGCAGTTCTATGCTGTCCTATAGGGTCACTATGAGTTAGAGTAGACTCAACAGCAATGTTTTTTTTTTACACCAGGAGGACATAACCATAATAAATATATTTAAAAAAATTGCTGTCAGGTCAATTGCAACTCATAGTGACCCTATAGGATGAGTGGAACTGCTCCATAGAGTTTCCAAGGAGCACCTGGTGGACTTGAACTGACAACCTTTTGGATAGCAGCTGTAGCACTTAACTACTATGCCACAAGATTTCCAATAAATATGTCCACACCCAACAACAGGGCTCCAAAATACATAAAACGAACTCTAACATTGTCTTAGGCTGGGATCTCTAGAGAAGCAAAATCAGTAAAGTGTATCAATATATATATAGAGAGAGATTTATATCAAGGAAATGGCTCACTCGGTTGTAGAGGCTGGAATGTCCCAAGTCCATGGGTCAGGATAGAGGCTGATTCACGTATCCACAGGGGCTGGTGAACCCAAGATTGACAGGTCAAGGAACAGGGCTCTTGCTCACAGGCTACGAAGATGGATGCATCCCAATATCGGCAAGCAAGACCTATAGGTAATCTGCTAGCTCAAGTCCCAAGAACCAGAGGTTAGATGAACAGGAACCAGCTGCAGGATCCAGCACTAGGAAAAAGCCCTCAAGCCCTGCTAGAATGTCCACCTATATTGGATGCAGGCTGCACACCCAAGGAAACTCGCCTTCAACAGATTGGCTACTCAGAGCGGATCCCATCATGGGGATGATCACATATCAAATCTCAACAAGGAAATGATCACAAAATTATATGACTGCCAAAACACTGAGAAATGCCCCAGCCAAGCTGGCACACAAACTTAACCATTACAAACAGCATTGAAAAGAGAAATAAACATCTCCACAATAATACTGGGAGACATTAACACACCAGTTTCCGTGAAGGATAGAACATCTAGAAAGAAATTCAATAAAGATACGGAAGATCTAAATGTCACAATCAACCAACTTAACCTCATAGACATATACAGAACATGCCACACAACAGCAGCAAAATATATATTACTTTCCAAAGTACATAGAATATTCTCCAGAACAGACCACTTTCTAGGCCACAAAGCAAGCTTTAACAGAATCCAAAACATCCAAATATTACAGAGCATCTTCTCTGATCATAATGCCATAAAAATAGAAATCAATAATGGAAACAGCAAGGAACAAAATCAAATACATGGAAACTGAAAAACACCTTGCTTAAAAACTACTGAGTTACAGAAGAAATAAAGGATGAGATAAAGAAATTCATAGAATCCAATGAGAATGAAAACACATCTTACCAAAACCTTTGGGACACACCAAAAATAGTGCTTAGAGATCAATTTATAGCAATAAGTGCACACATCAAAAAAGAAGAAAGGGCCAAAATCAAAACATTAACCCAATAACTCGAACAAATAGAGAGCAGCAAAAGAAGCCCCGAGGCACCAGAAGAAAGGAAATAATAAAGATTAGAGCAGAAATAAATGAAATAGAGAATAAAAAAACAATTGAAAGAATAAAAAAGACCAAAAGTTTGTTCTTTGAAAAGATCAACAAAATCAACAAACTATTGGCCAAGCTTACAAAAGAAAAAGAAAAACAGGAGAGGAAGCAAATAACGGCAATAAGAAATGTTATGGGTGATATCACAACGACTCAAATGAAATAAAAGGGATCATAAAAGAATACTATGAAAAATTGTCCTCCAACAAATTTGAAAACCTGGAGGAAATGGAAAATTTCTAGAAACATACTATCTACCTAAATGAAGACAAACTGAGATAGAAAACCAAACAAACCCATAACAAGAGTTTGAAGAGGTAACAACAAAATCTACCAACAACAACAAAATAAAAACCCCTGGCCCCAACTTCTTCACTAGAGAATTTTGCCAAACTTTCAGAGAAGAGTTAACGCCAGTACTACTAAAGGTATTTCAGAGCATAGAAAAGGAAGGAATACTCCTGAACTCATTCTATGAAGCCAGCATAGCCCTAATACCAAAGCCAGGTGAAGACACCAAAAAAAAAAAAAGAGAGAGAGAGAGAGAACTACAGATGACTATCCTTCATGAATATAGTTGCAAAAATCCTCAACAAAATTCTTGTCAATAGAATTCAACAGCATATCAAAAAAAAAAAATGACCAAGTGAGATTCATACCAGGTATGCAGGGATGGTTCAACATTAGAAAATCAGTGTAGTTCACCACATAAATAAAACAAAAGAAAAGAACCACATGATCTTATCAATTGATGCAAAAAAGGCATTTGACAAAGTCCAACACCCATTCCTGACAGAAACTGTCAGCAAAATAGGAATAGAAGGAAATCCTTCACATAATAAAGGGCATTTATACAAAGCCAACAGTCAACATCATCCTAAACGGAAACAGATTGAAAGCATTCCCTTTGGGAGGGGGAACCAGACAAGGATGCCCTTTATCCCCACTCTTATTTCAACTTTGTGCTGGAGATCATAACTAAAGTAATAAGGCAAGAAAAAGAAATAAAGGGCATTCAAATTGTAAGGAAAAGGTAAAATTATCCCTTTTGCCAGATATGATCTTATACACAGAAAACGCCAAAGAATCCACAAGAAAACTACTGGAACTAATAGAAGATTTCAACACAGTAGAAGGATACAAGATTAACATACAAAATCAGTAGGATTCCTCTAGACCAACAAAGAGAACTTTGAAAAGGAAAATACCAAATCAATACCATTTAAAATAGTCCCCAAGAAGATAAAGTACTTAGGAATAAACCTAACCAGGGACATAAAATATTTATACAAAGGAAACTACAAAACACTCCTGCAAGAAACCAAAAGAGACCTACATGAGTGGAAAAACATATCATGCTCCTGAACTGGAAGACTCAACATTGTGAAAATGTCAATTCTACCAAAAGTGATCTACAGATACAATGCAATCCCAATTCAAATTCCAAAAGCATTTTTAACAAGATGGAGAAACAAATCAAGTTTATATCGAAAGTGAAGAGGCTCCAGATAAGTAAAGCACTGTTAAAGAAAAACAACGTGGGAAGCCTCGTACTCCCTGATTTTAGAATCTATTATACCGCCATGGTAGTCAAAACAGCCTGATGCTGGTACAACAACAGACACATAGACCAATAGAATAGAGTTGAGACTGAGACATAAGTCCATCCATCTATGAGTAGCTGATATTTGACAAAGACCCAAAGTCCATTAAATGGGGAAAAGCCAGCCTCTTTAACAAATGGTGCTGACATAATTGGATATCCATCTGTAAAAAAATTAAACAGGACACATACCTCACACCCTACACAAAAACTAACTCAAAATGGATCATAGACCTAAACATAAAATCTAAAACGATGAAGATCATGGAAGAAAAAATACAGACAACACTAGGCCCCCAATTCATGGTATAAATAGTATACAAACCATAGCTAACAATGCACAAACACCAGAAGAGAAACTAGATAACTGGGAGCTCCTAAAAATCAAACACTTATGCTCTTCAAAAGACTTCACCAAAAAAATAAAAAGAGAACCTACAGACTGGGAAAAATTTTTTCGTACAACATATCCGATAAGGGTCTAATCTCTAAAATCTACAGGACACTGCAACACCTCAACAACAAAAAGACAAATAATCCAGTTAAAAAATGGGCACAGGATATGAACAGACACTTCACCAAAAAAGACATTAAGGTGGCTAACAGACACATGAGGAAATGCTCATGATCATTAACCATTAGAGAAATGCAAATTAATACTACATTGAGATATCATCTCACTTCCACAATACTGGCACTAATCCAAAAAACAGAAAATTACAAATTTTGGAAAGGTGGTGGGGAAATTGGAACTCTTATTCACTGCTGGTGGGAATGTAAAATGGTACCACCACACTAGAAATAGAAAGACCATACAATCCAGCAATCCCACTCCTAGGAAGATACCCTAGAGAAATAAGCGCCATCACATAAATAGACATTTGCACACCTATGTTCGTGGCAGGGCTATGCACAAGAGCAAAGAGATGAAAACAACCTAAATGCCCATCAACAGATGAATGGATAAACAAATTATGGTACATAGACACAATGGAATATTATGTAACAATAAAGAACAATGATGACTCCACAAAACATCTCACATCACGGATGAATCTGTAGGGCATTATGCTGAGTGAAATAAGTCAATTACAAAGACAAAAATTGTATGAGACCACTAATATAAAAACTCAAGAGAAGGTTTACACACAGAAAAAAGCAGTCTTTGATGTTTACGAGGGTAGGGAGGGAGAGGGAGGAGAAATTACTAATTAGATAGTAGATAAGTGTCAACTTCCATAAAAGGAAAGATGACACACAATGTAGAGGAAGTCAGCACAATCAATCAATGCAAAAGTATATAAGTTTCCTAGACACAGTCAAACACTTTGAGGGATCAAGCAGCTGGGGCTAGGGCCTGGGGACATAGGATCAGGGGACATCTAGGTCAATTGACATAGCATAGTTTATAAACAGCATGTTCTACATTCCTCTTTGTTGAGTAGTGTCTGGGATCTTAAAAGCCTGTAAGCAACTATATAAGATACATCTATGGGACCCATCCCACCTGGAGCAAACGAGAATGAAGAAAACCAAAGACACAAGAAAAATATTAGCCCAAAGGACTAAAGGACCACATGAACCAGAGACTCCACCAACCTGAGACCAGTAGAACTAGATGGTGCCTGACTACTACCAATGACTGCCCAGAAGGGATCACAACACAGAGTCTCAGACGGAGCAGGAGAAAACTGTAGAACAGAATTCAAATTCACAGAAAAAGACCAGGCTTACCGGTTGGACAGAGACTGAAGGAACCCCCAAAACCATGGCCCCTGAACACTCTGCTAACCCAGAACTGAAACAATTCCCAAAGCCCACTTTTCAGACAAAGACTAGACAGGCCTATAAAAAAAAAAAAAAAACCCCACACACACACTTGAGGAATGTACTTCTTCGTTCAGTCAAATATACGAGACCAAATGGGCAGCTCCTGTCGAAAAGCAAGATAGGAAGGCAAGAAGGGACAGGAACAAGACGAAGGGACAAAGAGAACCTGGGGTGGAAACAGAGAGCATGCTATCACATTGTGGTGATTGCAACCAATGTACTAAGACAATATGTGTATAAATTTTTGAATGAGAAATTAACTTGAGTCATAAACTTTCAGCTAAAGCACAATAAAAAAAATGATTGAACATTTTAACTTTGGAAAACACATTGGAGTTTGTTTTAAATAGTTGCAGTCTTTCTTACATGCTATTTCCATCATCAGTGCACTTTGATTTCCTTTATATGTGTGTCATAGATTGAATTGTGTCCCCCCAAAATATCTGTCAACTTGGCTATGCCATGATTCCCAGTATTGTGTGATTGTCCACCATTTTGTCATCTGATGTGATTTTTCCTATGTGCTGTAAATCTTATCTCTATGATGTTAATGAGATAGGATTAGAGGTAGTTATGTTAATGAGGCAGGACTCAATCTACAAGATTAGGTTTTACCTTGGACCGGTCTCTTTTGAGATATAAAAGAGAGAAGTGAGCAGAAAGACATGAGGATCTCATACCACCAAGAAAGCAGTGCCAGGAACTGTTTGTCCTTTGGACCTGTGGTCACTGCACCTAAGAAGTTCATAGACCACAGGAAGATTGATGACAAGGACCTTCCCCCAGAGCTGACAGAGAGAGAAAGTCTTCCCCTGGAGCTGGCAGCCTGAATTTGGACTTCTAGCCTACTAGACTGTGAGAGAATAAATTTCTCTTTGTTAAAGCCATTCACTTGTGATATTTCTGTTATAGCAGCACTAGATAACAACACAATGTGTGATCTTCAACTTACTACTTTAAATATTATCCATTCCATGTTTTTTTAGAAATAGTTAGTGTATCTTAAAGAAAAGTGAATTGATCCTTGGATGTAGTCCAACACTTCCCTAAAGAAGAATAGCTTGTTGTTGTTTTTAAGTGTTGCCGAGTTGCTTATGACTCACAACAGAATGAAATATTGTCCAGTCTTGCACCATCCTCACTATCATTGCTATGCTTGACCCCATTGTTGCAGCCACTGTATCAGTCCATCTCCTTGAGAGTCTTCCTTTCTTTTACTGACCCTCTACCAAGCATGGTGTCCTTCCCCAGGGACTGGTTCCTCCTGATAACATGTCCAAAGTATGTAAGATGAAGTCTCCCTATCTTTGCTTCTAAGGAGCATTCTGGCTGTACTTCTTTAAAGACAGATTTGTTCATTCTTCCGGCAATGCATGGTATAGTCAATATTCTTCAACAACACCATAATTCAAAAGACATCAATTCTTCTTTGGTCTTCCTTATTGTCCAACTCTGACATGCATATGAAGAGATTGAAAATACCACGGCTTGGGTCAAGGACACCTTAGTCCTCGAAATGACATCTTTGCTTTTTAACACTTCAAAGAGGTCTTTGGCAGCTGATTTGCTCAATGTAATACATCATTTGATTTCTTGACTGCTGTTTCCACGGGCATTGATTGTGGATCCAAGTAAAATGAAATCTTGACAACTTCAATCTTTTCTTTGTTTATCATGATGTTGCTTATTGGTCCAGTTGTGAGGATTTTTGTTTTATGTTGAAATGTAATCCATACTAAAGGCTGTGGTCTTTGAGCATCACCAGTAAGTGCTTCAAGTTTTCTTCACTTTCAGCAAGCAAAGTTGTGTCATCTGCATAACCCAGGTTGTTAATGAGTCTTCCTCCAATCCTGAAGCCAAGTTCTTCTTCATATAGTCCAGTTTTCTCGGATTATTTGTTCATCATACAGATTGAGTAAGTATGGTGAAAGGATACAACCCTGACACACACATAAGCATAAGACTTGACAATTATAAAGTCTCCCTCAGATTCTATACAATAAGCTTGCTAGAGCAATATAAATATGAAGGAAAAGTGCCTAGAAAAATATTCTGGGTTAGTGTTTGGGTTTTCAGTCAATTTATTTTATTAAGGCTTTAAATCTCTATATGCATTTGTATAGACTTTTTCGTCAAGTAGTCTGACACACTAGAAAAGACTACTCTGTAATTGAGCAATGGCTTTGACACAAATTCTTGGAATGCAAGAGGGTGAATATTTTACTTCTGTGATAAATGCATATCTTCACTTAGGCTCTGAGTCTTCATTGGCATATTTAATAACTTTATTAAATGACTACCACATCCAGGTCCACCTCTAACACTTGTGAGTCCTGGGGCAAGAGTGCAAATAAAGGCCCACATACCATAAGAGTAAACACAAGTTTTAAATTAATATAACAAATATATCATCATAATGACAAAATAAAAAAAATGTATAAAACTGTAATCTTTATGTGACTGAAAGTTGACAAAATACCAAAGCTGACAGTGTTTATCATTATTCTGATGTTAGGACAGCAATGCACAAATTAGTAATAAGTATATAATATTTCATAACTTATTATTCCATAAAACTTACTTTTCTTACCATTATTTCAGCAAAATAACTATATTGTTACCATTAAAATTTTCACATAATTTGTGGTCTGACACTCATGATAAAAAAATTAAAAAATAAAATGTCACTTTATTTAAAGTGTACAAAATTTGAATATATTTCATGAAAATGTAAATAAGTAAAATATATAAAATAAAAGATTAAGTTTAGTTTTCATATATGATGGTAATTATTTTTCATCCAGAGTATTAACAATATTCATTATAATGAAATTACAATTCAAATTATAATTAACAAATATTAAAATTTGATATCAATTTTACATGAATAAAACTGAAATTTATCTAAATTTATGGACATGAAAGTAAATTTTATTCCATATTTTTATTAAAAAAATTTTACATTGCTAATTCAATGTCTAATCATTATCGAACTTCACAGGCGTTATATCTAGACCTACATAATTACAAATTTAAGAATGATATGAATTGTTGAACATTACAAAATATTCCTTTGCTGTCATGTGTGAATACCATGCTAATTTGAATATTTCCAAAGCCATAAATTTAAACATGAACAGAAGCAATAAAATGGACACGTAGAACTATAGAGAATTTATACCTGATTTTGCAAGAATCTATTATATTCATGATATCGGAAAGAAAGGTTTTTGTTATTTTTTTTTTATTGAGTTTATTAAACATGAAGAACACTAAGATACTGAAAGATATACTGGATACAGGTAAAAGATATGAAAATACATTTTACCCAAAAGGAAATATATAGGCCTTCCAGCAAAACGGCACTCTAGGCAGAAGCACCACGCCGTCCCTCCACAACAAAGATCTGAAAAACTAAGCTGAACCGAGAAAACAACAATCCTGAAACCCTAAAACATCAAATGAAGAGATACTCAGCCAAGCACCAAATGGACTGAGAAAACTGACAGAGAACGGAGAGTGAGGAGAGATTCATGCAGAGGTTCCCTACCAGCTAACACAGCGTGGATCTGCTATCTTGGACTCCTATCGGAGACCAGCAAACAGGGGGTACGAGAAAGCAGCTTCACGGAACTTTCAGCTGGAGACAAAATAACTGGTAACTTGCGATACAAGCTTTCCCACCCCCCACCCTTCTTCACCCCAACTCGGCCTCTTCTGCTTCCTGCGGCCACAATCTCTTGTCCGGGAAACACCAGCTGCCTGAATTCCACACACCCAAACGGGCCGGCTCTCTGAGTGCCATTTCTTGGCAGCTGGTGTTGCTTTTTTCCACTTCTTTTGATTTCTTCCTTACCTCTCACCACCTCCCCCTCCTTTCACTCAAATACCTGGCTCCATGTGCCATCTTTGTTTCTTCCTGAGGGGCTGCAGGGCTCCAGTAATGTGTGATATACGCTTTCCCATTCCCAACACTTCTTCACCCACACTCGGCCCCCTCTGCTTCCCGTGGACACAGTCTCTTGTCTGAGAAACATGGGCTGCTTGGATTCCACCAGACTGCACTAGCTGGCTCTCTGAGTGCCATTTGTTGGCTGCTGGTGTTGCTTTTTTTCAGCTTCTTTTGAATTCTTCCTTACCATGCACCACCTCCCCGTCCTTTTGCTCAAATACCTGACTCTGTGCACCATCTTTGCTTCTTCCTGAGGGGCTGTGGAGCTCCGTTCGAGTGTGGAGCTGCTTCCCGGTCTGGGCTGCCACGCTGGTGGGATCCTGGGGCTATTGTTCGTTTGTTTGTTTTCAATTGTTTGTTTGTTTTCTTTTCCTATTCTTGAGTTGGGAGCCCTTTCTGGCCTGGCGGTGCTGCGTGGAAAGGAGACTACTCTCTCGGCTTGCACAGATGTGTAGAGGGATCCCTGAGGGCATTTCTTTTTTTTTCCTGTTTTTTGAGGGGCTTTTCTTGTTCTTATTTTTTAATTTATATTGTTTTCTTTTCCCTCTTTTTCCCTTTTTGTCTTTCTTCATTACGCAGTTTCTCGTCTCTCTATATCTTCTTTCTCTTTCTGTTCCTTGAATACCTGGCATTGTATACCTTTACGCCTTCTAACCAGGCTGTACTGCGACACCTGAGAGCGACTTCCCCAGACCTCATAGCTGCACCGGTGGGATCCCTGGAAACTTTGTAATTCTTTAACCTTTCCAATTTTTATTTATTTATTCTTTTCTTCCTCTTCTCCTTTCTGTTTTTCTCCATTTCATAGTCTCTCATCTCTCCACTCCATTGGCAAGCTCCCCTAGCATTCTTTTTTGTTCGTTTGTATGTTTTTGGCTCCTGTTCCTGTCTCCTCTCTCCCATATCCACCTTAGCTCCACACATAACAATCTCCCCTCTCCAACCTGCCTACCTGCACAGTGCGCTTAACATCACACCACCAAGAAGCACAGACATGACCTACTGGAACCTGCCCTGCACTGATTACTGACCCGCCCTGGTGGCTGTAGTAAGTGCAACAAACAACCCTTCCCAGTAACTCCTCTTCAGCTAGACCTGACCTGCTGTACCATAGCTGAGTGACTGATCCTGCAAATTGGAGAAGGAGATGAAAAGTATTGTGCTCACAGATGAGCAAACAACAAAGAACACACAGTCCACCTGCTCAGACATACTCAAATTTTAAAAAAAAAGGGAAGAAACAAACAAATCTACAATCAATAAATGAGAAAAATAACTACTGAATGCCCCGAAGAAAGCAGACAATACCAAAACATTTACAAAAACAAGACAGGATGGTTCCAGTAGGCATCCAAAATAAAACACCAGACGATTTTCCAGTGGAAGAAAAGACACTAGAACTACCTGATAAGGAATTCAAATCTCTAATACTCAGAATTACCAAAGAGCTGAGGAAAAAAGCTGACAAACATGAGGAAAAAATTGGCAAATTCACGGAAAATACAGACAAAAAATTGGAAGAATTCAGGAAAATAATGCAGGAACAAAATGCCAAAATAAATTCACAACTAG
>NW_004443987.1:3718611-3763485 GCF_000243295.1 Trichechus manatus latirostris
GTGTTGTGAGATTGTTAACCATTTTCATAGGGCAAAATGTGTAGTAACGTTTAAATGAGAAACTATTTTGTTCTGTAAGCTTTCATGTTAAGTGAGAATAGCAGCACAAATGGAAGAGTGTAGTCAATGTCACTGAACTGTGCATGTAGAAATTTTTGCAATGGTGTACCTTTGGCTATGTGTATTTTCACCAAACAAAGGTTGAGAAGTTAGAGGATTGACATGTTGTGGGGTTGTTAACCAGTATCATAAAACAATATGTGTACTACTGTTTCATGAGAAACTATTTGTTCTGTAAGCCTTCACCTGAAGTACAATGAAAAAAAGGAAATATATAAGGTGAACAACCATATGGGAATTTGTTCATCTGACTAATAACAAAAGTAATAGTTGTTACAATAAGATCTAAATTACATTCTACCCTTATTAAATTAGAAAAATATTTTCAGTATATTTAAAAACTTGATAATGGGGGAGAATGTAGAGAAACTGCTATATTCACACTTTTCTGGTGGTGAGTGCAATTAAGATAATTATTCTGGGTAGCAATTTAAAAATTTATCAACCTATCAAGAGACATAAAATTTCTCATATCTCTTCTTTCAATAATCTCGTTTAAAGGAATCATTCTAAGAAACCTATTTCAAAAAAAAATTGTATATATGTCTTTGTAATAGAAATTGGAGACACCACCAATGCTTTTTCATAGGGGAATGATTAAGTAGATTATGCTACATTAAATGTACAAAACAGCTATTAAAAATTATAAGAGTGTAGAAAATAAAAAAAAAATTCAAAGTGAAGCAACAGCACAAAATTGAAGCCACAGTATTCTTGAATGACGTAAAATATTCATACATATGGCTAAAGACTTGCCAGGGAACAGAGAATTAAAAATAGCTGTGAAAATATGTGCAATTTTTTTTCTTGTTGTAACTTTCTTGACAATATAAGTAATTTCATTTTAACTTCATCTACACTCAGCTTACATATCATTGCCCATCATTTCAATATGCCTAGTGCCAACCTGGAAAACATCCTGCTCCTCTATATTCTCTTTAAAACTTCCTAGCAAAATCCCAGCTCCGGATGAAACCAAATATTCACCATTTCTCTGCCCACACATAGGATGCTGAGCACTGCCGGAGGAAACAATACAACCAAGATGATTGGTAGCACTCTAAATTAATGGTCACCAACCTCAAATTGGCCTCCAATCACTATGGCTATGTTATAATGTATTTCTTCTCAGCTGGCTCTCCCATGCCCTACAATGATTATTTTAAAATTAATTTCCATTCACTTCAAATATTCAGTTTCTCCTCCTCCTCACTGACTTTCAGCAGATTATTTCTTAGAGAAAATACAAGCCATCTGTTATGGATTGAATTGCGTCCCTCCAAAATATGTGTTATAAATCTTAACCTCTATGTCTGTGGTTATGATCCCATTTGGGAATGGATTGTGTTTGTTATGTTAATGAGGCAGGATTAGTGTATCGGTGCAGGGTGTAACCTGAGTCAATCTATTTTGAGATAAACAAACAAGCTAGAAGCAGAGATGCGGTTAGATAGATGCCAAGGCACATGGAGATCTCCAAGGAACCAGGAAACAAGCAGAAGAGCAAGGACCTTCCTCCAGAACCGACAGAGAAAGTCTTCCCCTAGGGTCAGCACCCTGAATTCGAACTTCTAGCCTCCTAAAATGTGAGAAAATAAATTTCTGTTTGTTAAAGCCATCCACTTGCGGTATTTCCATTACAGTAGCACAAGTTAACTAAGACACCCTCTAATAGGAATTCTCTTGACTTCCATACGTCATATATAAAAACCTAGTTGAACCTAAGAATTAGTATAACATATTGGTTAAGAAAGTAGATCTTGGTGCAGTGGTTACACGCTCAGCTGCTAAGCAGAAGTTTGGCTGGTCAAACCCAATAGTCACTCCTTGGGAGAAAGATGTGGCAGTCTGCTTCCTTAAAGATTTACAGCCTTGGCAACTTAATGCAATAGTTCTACTCTGTCATATAGGGACGCTATGAGTCAGAATCAACTGGATGGCAATGGGTTTGGTTTTTTTTTTTTTTTGGTATTGGTTAAGAACATAGGCTCTGAAGCCAGGCCTCCTGTGTCTGAAGCCTAGCATTGCCACTTACAAGCTGTGTGGTTTGGGGAAACTGTTTAACCTCTAATTCTATTTTCTCATCAGTAAGATGAGAATAATAATATTCCTACTGAGGACTGTTGCAACAATACAAGAGTTTAGCCTTGTGAATATATTACAATGGTATCCGGCATATAACAAGAACTCAGTAAATTTAGGTTATTATTATCTGAACCCATCCTTTTCTTCTTTCATCTTTATTGCAATGAATAAATAACCCTCTACTATGAACTGTGATTGAATTCCATCATCTTATGACTCCTCAAGAAAATTGTTGTTGCTGTTTGTCGCCTTTGAGTTGACTCCAACTCACGGAGATCTTATGTATAACAGAACGAAACATCCTGTGGTCCTGCACCATCCTCAGAATTAGTATTTTTGAGCCCACTGTTGCAGCTGTTGTGTCAATTCATCACATAGAAAGTATCTCTCATTTTTGCTGACCCTCTGCTTTACCAAACAAGATGTTGTTTTCTAGCAATTGGTCTTTCCTGATGATGTGTCTAAAGTAAGCAAAACGAAGCCTTGCCATCCTGGTTTCTAAAGAGCATTCTGGCTGTACTTACCCCAAGACCAATTTGTTCATTCTTCTTGGCAGTACACAGTATATTCAATATTTTTGGCCAACACCATAATTCAAATGCATCAATTCTTCCTCGATCTTTTTTCGGCGTCCAACTTTCACATGCATATGAGGTGATTGAAAAGACTGTGGCTTGGGTCTGGTACACAGTAGAATTTCCTTTTTACTACTATGTTTTCAACCACTTCTTCAGCACAGATCTTTCCATCAGTACTTAAATATGATCAAGCATCTTCACAACTAAATTTCTCAACACAATTGTTTATATCTTTGGTTCTCCAAGTTGAGCATACATCAGAATCAACTGGAGGGCTTGTTAAAACACAGATTTCTGGACCCACTCCCAGAGTTTCTGATTGGGTGTACCAAGGATGGGGCCAGATAATTTGTATTTTTGACAAGAACTCAAGTAATGTACCTATTATTGGTCCAGGGACCACACTTTAAGAACTTCTGGTCTATATATTTACCACTCACACATGCTTAACTCTCACAGTTTTCACTTCAGCACACCTTTAGAACTGGAGTTTATAAGATTGCCAATGGCCTGTATGTCGCTTTTGGGTACTCATTTTGCAGCATTGTCTCCTTTTTCTCCATAGAAAAGCATTTATTGTAAATATTCAAACTATGATTTGTTGGACATGATTAAAAACAAAGCAAACATAACCTCATAATGATGATGACTTCAAAATATAAAAACAGCAACATTCAAGACTCCAGACTAATAAGGACAATTACAGTGCATAGCATTTGCACGGAAAACATCAAAAGCTGTGGAGTTACCAGTAATTTGAATGCTTTACCCACAGAACTGGAAACAGAATTCTTCCTTTTTCATGTGTGTACCAGGTGATATTGATGCAAATGAGTCTTCAACCACATTTTGAAAAATAATGGGTATCAGCATAAAGCCAAAAGTGATAATATGGGTTAAGAATATGTAAAATATCCAGCTCCAGAAGACTGATGATTTTTTTTAAAGTATATGTTCGAGGCTTTGCCTATTTTTTTTTGTTATGTTGTCTCGCTTTTTTTTTCATTAACAAATAGAAGTTCTGCATAAATTCTAGATACGAGTATTTGTCAGATGTATATGCTACGAATATCTTCTCCCACACTGTGAGTGGGTTACCTTTTTACTCCTTAATGGTTTCTTTTGATGTAGAGATTTTCTTTATTTTTGTATAGTCAAATTTGCCATTTTATTTTCTTCTAGGGTTAGTATTTTATTATATTAATAAATATTTGCCTCCTCCAATGTCATGAACATGTTCTATGTTTTGCTTTGAAAGTGCTATAATTTTACCATTCATAATTATATAATAAGTCATTTGGAATAGATTTTGTTGTTTGGCAGTGATTCTCATGTATTTTAGCCTCAGGAATCCTTTATATTCTTAGAAATTGGTGAAGATTGTACAAAGCTTTGACTTATGTGGATTATATCTATTGATCCACAACCCTACTGTCAGTTTGTCATACTGTGGTAGCTTACATGTTGCTATGATGCTGGAAGCTATGCCACTGGCATTTCAAATATCAACAGGGTATCCCATGGTAGACAGGCTTTAGTAGAGCTTTCAGGCTGAGACTGACTAGGGAGAAAGGCTTCGTGGTCTTCTTTAAAAAATTAGCCAATGAAAATTCTATATATCACAACAGGATATTGTCCAATACAGTGCTGGAAGAAGAGCCCCTAGGTTTGGAAGGCTGTCAAAATACAGGGGATGCAACAGTGGTCTCAAGCATACCAATAATGATGAAGATGGTGCAGGAAAGGACAACACTTTGTTCTTTTACACATGGAATTTCCATGAGTCAGAGCCAATTTGACAGTGACTAATAACAACAACCCCCCATGTGTCTGTCAGTTTGTCGTATTCTCGGGGCTTGCGTGTTGCTGTGATGCTGGAAGCTATGCCACTGGTATTCAGATACCAGCAGGGTCATCCATGGCAGACAGGTTTCAGCTGAGCTTCCACACTAGGACAGACTAGGAAGAAGAACCCGCAGTCTACTTCTGAAAATAATTAGCCAGTGAAAATGTTATGAATAGCAGCGGAACATTGTCTGATATAGTGCCGGAAGATGAGCCTCCCAGGTTGGAAGGCACTAGAAAGACAACTGGGGCAGAGCTGTCTCCTCAAAGTAGAGTTGACTTTAATGACACGGATGGAGTAAAGCTTTCGGGACCTTCATTTGCTGATGTGGCATGACTCAAAATGTGAAGAAACAGCTGCAAATATCCATTAATAATCAGAATGTGGAATGTACGATGTATGAATCTAGGAAAATTGTAAGATGTGGAGATCGAAGTGAAACACATAAACATGGATATCCTGAGCATTAGTGAGCTGAAATGGACTGGTATTGGCCATATTGAATCATTCATATGGTCTACTATGCTGGGAATGATGAATTGAAGAGGAATGGCATCACATTCATTGTTAAAAAGAACATTTCAAGATCTATCCTGAAGTACAGTGCTGTTAGTGATAGGATAATTCCATACGCCTACAAGGAAGACCAGTTAATACAAATATTATTCAAATTTACCCACCAACCACTAAGGCCAAAGAAGAAGATACTGAAGATTTTTACCAACTTCTTCACTCTGAAATTGATTGAACATGCAATCAGGATGCATTGATTATTACTGGTGATTGGAATGCGAAAGTTGGAAACAAAGAAGAAGGATCAGTAGTTAGAAAATATGGCCTTGTTAATAGAAATGATGCCGGAGATTGTATGATAGAATTTTGCAAGACCAATGACTACTTCATTGCAAACACCTTTCTTCACCAACATAAACGGTGACTATACACATCCACCTCGCCAGAAGGAATACGCAGGAATCAAATCGACTACATTTGTGGAAAGAGACGAAGGAAAAGATCAATATCATCCGTCAGAACAAGGCCAGGGGCTGACTGCAGAACAAAACATCAATTGCTCATATGCAAGTTCAAGTTGAAACTGAAGAAATTAGAACAAGTTCACAAGAGCCAAAGTACAGCCTTGAGTATATCCCACCTGAATTTAGACACCATCTCAAGAATAGATTTGACACATTTAACACTAATGACCAAAGACCAGACGAGTTGTGGAAAGACATCAAGTATATCATACATGAAGAAAGCAAGAGGTCATTAAAAAGACAGGAAAGAAAGAAAAGACCAAAATGGATGTCAGAAGAGACTCTGAAACTTGCTCTTGAACTTAGAGTAGCTAAAGCAAAAAGAAGAAATGATGAAGTAAAAGATCTGAACAGAAGATTTCATAGGGTAGCTCGAGAAGACAAAGTAAAGTATTATCATGACATGTGCAAAGAGCTAGAGATAGAAAACCAAAAGAGAAGAGGACACTGGGCATTCCTCAAGCCGAAAGAACTGAAGAAAAAATTCAAGCCTCGAGTTGCGATAGCGAAGGATTCTATGGGGAAAATATTTAATGATGCAGGCAGCATCAAAAGAAGATGGAAGGAATACACAGAGTCGTTATACTAAAAAGAATTGGTTGACGTTCAACCATTTCAAGAGGTAGCATATGATCAGGAACCGATGGTACTGAACGAAGAATTCCAAGCTACACTGAAGGCACTGGTGGAAAACAAGGCTCAAGGAATTGACAGAATAGCAACTGAGATGTTTCCACAAACAGATGCAGCACTGGAAGTGCTCACTTGTCTATGCCAAGAAATTTGAAAGACAGCTACCTGACCAACTGACTGGAAGAGATCCATATTTATGTCTATTCCTAAGAAAGGTGATCCAACCTAATGTGGAAATTATCGAACAATATCTTAATATCACACGCAAGTAAAATTTTGCTGAAGATCATTCAAAAGCGGCTGCAGCAGTATGTCGACAGGGAACTGCCAGAAATTCAGGCCGGATTCAGAAGAGGACATGGAACCAGGGATATCATTGCTGATGTCAGATGGATCGTGGCTGAAAGCAGAGAATACCAGAAAGATGTTTACCTATATTTTCTTGACTATGCAAAAGCATTTGATTGTGTGGATCATAACAAATTATGGATAACATTGCAAATAGTGGGAATTCCAGAACACATAATTGTGCTCACGAGGAACCTGTAAACAGATCAAGAGGCAGTTGTTCAGACAGAACAAGGGGATACCGAGTAGTTTAAGTCAGGAAAGGTGTGCGTCAGGGTTGCATCCTTTCACCATACCTATTTAATCTGTATGCTGAGCAAATAATCCAAGAATCTGGACTATATGAAGAAGAGAGGGGCATCAGGATTGGAGGAAGACTCACTAACAACCTACGATATACAGATGACACAACCTTGCTTGCTGAAAGTGAAGAGGACTGGAAACACTTACTGGTGAAGATCAAAGACCACAGCCTTCAGTATCAATTACACCTCAACATAAAGAAAACAAAAATCTTCACAACTGGACCAATGAGCAACATCATGATGAACGGAGAAAAGGTCGAAGTTTTCAAGGATTTCATTTTGCTTGGATCCACAATCAACACCCATGGAAGCAGCAGTCAGGAAATCAAAAGATGCATTGCATTAGGCAAATCTGCTGCAAAAGACGTCTTTAAAGTGTTGAAAAGCAGAGACTTCACCTTGAAGACTAAGGTGTGCCTAACCCAAGCCACGGTATTTTCAGTTGCCTCACATGCATGCGAAAGTTGGGCAGTGAATAAGGAATACCAAAGAAGATTTGACACTTTTGAGTTGCGGTGTTGGTGAAGAATATTGAATATACCATGGACTGCCAAAAGAACAAACAAATCTGTCTTGGAAGAAGTACAACCAGAATGCTCTTTAGAAGGAAGGATGGCAAGACTATGTCTTACAGACTTTGGACATGTTGTCAGAAGGGATCAGTCCCTGGAGAAGGACATCATGCTTGGTAAAGGAGAGAGTCATGGAAAAAGAGGAAGACCCTCAACGAGTTGGACTGACACAGTGGCTGAAACAATGGGCTCATGCATAACAACAATTGTGGGCATGGCGCAGGATTAGGCAGTGTTTTGTTCTGTGGTGCATAGGGTCGCTATTAGTTGGAACCAACTTGACGGCTCCTGACAACAACAACAACAACAATAACAACAATGGAGCCCTGGTGGTGCAGTAGTTAAGACCTTGGCTGCTAACCAAAAGATCGGCAGTTTGAACCCACCAGTTGCTCCTTGGAAACTCTACAGGGCAGTTCTACTCTGTCCTATATGATCGCTATGAGTCGGAATCGCCTCGACGGCAACAGGTTTTTTTGGTTTAATAACAATGACGTATCTATTGACATTTAGTATAATAGACATTAAAAGTGAAAAATTAAAATGTATGTATTTATTAACTAAACAAACAATAAAATTACATTAACATAGCTAACATATTTTATGAAAAATAATTATATTTTCCAAAACAGCTCACTTAATAAGAAGAGTAACGTTATCTAACCTTTTTGCAAAACTCTTCAATATGTGGCTTAAAAACAGAGCAATTTCTCTTGACGAAGTTAGAGAAATGAGGTGGAAGAGAAGGCGAGAAAAAAGTGCAGCAGAACGGGAACTCAGAAAGATTCCAAGCACAAGAAAGTTTCAACACACCATCAAATCAGGGTCATTTCCAAGAATCAGACAGAGGCCACCATAAGTTACAGACAGCTCCTGACTGACAGCCAGCAAAGAAACAGGGACCTCAGTCCTACAATCACAACAAACTGAATTCTTCCAAAAACCTGAATGAACTTGGAAGCAGATTCTATCCCATAGCCTCCAGTAAGGAAGGTAGTCCTGCCAACACTTCATTTAAGCCAAGTTCACCCAGACTTCTGACCACAGAAACTGTGAGATAATAAATTTGTGTTGCTATAAGCCAATAAATTTGTGATAATTTGTTATGGCAGCAATAGATAACTAATAAATCAAACCCTTCACTGTCAAGTTGATTCCAACCCACAGGGACCCTATAGGACAGAGTAGAACTGCCCCATAGGTTTTCCAAGGCTGTAATCTTTACGGAAGCAGACTGCCACTTCTTTTTCTCACAGAGCTGCTGGTAGGTTCTAACCACCGACCCTTCAGTTAGCAGCTGAGCGCTTAACCACTGCGCTGCCAGGGCTTCTTAGTTAATTAATATAGGCCCTATATAAGATTAAGAAATTTCCTTTCTATTCTTAATTTGTTTAGAGTTTTTATTATGAATGGGTGCTAAATTTTTTAAAATGCTGTATGAGCATCAATCAGGATGATCATATGAATTGCCTACTTTTTTTTTGCTGTTAAAGAGACTAATTTTCTAACACAAGACCACTCTTGCATAAGTAAAATAAAGTTCAATTGGATGCGATGTATTATTATTTTTATGTATCAAAGATTTCAATTTACTAATATTTAATTATTTTTACATCTATGTAAATGAAATAAACTAATCTGTAATTTTCCTTTCTTGTCATGCTCTATGCGAGATTTTGGAGCATGAAGATTTTCTACATCCTTTGCCAGTTTTGATAGCTTAAGTTTTTTGAGGAATATTCCATTTCATGCAAATTGTTAAAATAATCAAAATAATGTTCTAATAACCTCTTATTATCTTGTAATGTCTATAGACTCTGTACCAATGCCCCTGTTGTTTTTGTTGTTAGGTACTGTCGAGTTGGTTCCAACTCATAGCAACCCTATGTACAACAAAAGGAAACAGTGCCCGGTCCTGCGCCATCCTCACAATTGTTGTTATGCTTGAGTCCTTGTTGCAACCATTGTGTCAGTCCATCTCACTGAAGGTCTTCCTCTTTTTCGCTGACCCTCTGCTTTACCAAGCATGATGTCCTTCTCCAGGGACTGATCCTTCCTGATAACATGTCCAAAGTATGTGAGACAAAGTCTTGCCATCCTTGCTTCTAAGGAGCATTCTGGTTGTACTTCTTTCAGGACAGATTTGTTCTTTTGGCAGTCCATGGTATGTTCAATATTCTTCACCAACACCACAGTTCAAAGGCATCAATTCTTCTTTGGTCTTCCTTATTCATTGTCCAGCTTTTGCATGCATATGAAACAATTGAAAACACCATGGATTGGGTCAGGCGCACCTTAGTCTTCAAGGTGACATCTTTGCTTTTCAGCACTTTAAAGAGGTCTTTTGCAGCAGATTTGCCCAGTGCAATGCATTATTTGATTTCTTGACTACTGAATCCATGGGTGTTGATTGTGGATCCAAGCAAAATGAAATCCTTGACAACTTCAATCTTTTCTCCGTTTATCATGATGTTGCTTATTGTTTCAGTTGTGAGGATTTTTGTTTTCTTTATGTTGAGGTGTAATCCATACTGAAGGCTGTAGTATTTGATCTTCATCAGTAAGTGCTTCAATTCTTCACTTTCAGCAAGTAAGGTTGTGTTATCTGCGTAAAGTAGGTTGTTAGTGAGTCTTCCTCCTATCCTGAAGCCCCATTCTTCTTCCTATAGTCCAGCTTCTTGAATCATTTGCTCAGCATACAGATTATATAAGTATGGTGAAAGGATGCAACCCTGACGCACACCTTTCCTGACTCTAAAGCACGCAGTATCTCCTTTGTCCCCCTTTTTGGTTTTGTCTTTTTATCAATTCTGATAATCTTAATCTTTTACTGGCAGTATTTTGTCCATTTTTATTTAATATAATTACAACTATAATTGGATTTATATTTACCATCTTACTATTTACTTTTTGCTTTGAATATTTAGTTTAAGTTTCTTATTTCTACTTCTTCCTTTCATCACTTCTATTTTCTTTTTGACTAATGAAGTACTTTTTATTATTTCGTTTTTCTTTGTATTAACTTGATAGTTATACATTCTTTTTCTCTCCTTCTAGTAATCACCTTAAATACCACAACCCATATCCCATGATTATCATAGTTTAATAAAAATTATTTTTACCACTTCCCTGACACTTATAGAAGCTTAAAATATTTAAGTCAATTAATGTCTTCCCCCCATTCTGTTATTTTCTAATATATTTTAAATTTCTCAAAACATTGCAGTTATTTATGCAAGAATTAATGTTCATTTATTCATATATTTACTGTTCTCATTGTCACACACTCCCTCCTGCATTTTCATTTTCAGTTTGAGATCATTTTCCTTTGCCAGAATAACAAACTTTAATTTTTTCTTTTAGTGTAGAACTGCTATTAGAAAATAATTTCGTCTGAAAAAGGGATTTATTCCATCTTTATTTTTATTATTTTATTTTTTTGCTATTTTGTTCATTTTTTATTTTAAATCAAAATGAAATAAAGAAAATCACATTAAGCAAATGTATGCTATAAAACAAATACCTTCTTAACCACCACCTAGCTCAAGAAATCGAACTATTTCAGTTACCTAAAGGTCCCTTCTATATGCCTCATTTTAATTGCAGTCCCCATCCTCTCTCTAAAAGCAACCAATATTCTGACTTTTATAGTAATTACTTATTTTCTTGATGGTTTTATCACCCAAGTGTGTATCTCTAGACATCATAGTCAATTTTTAGAATATGTGATATGTAATGAAATATAAGAGATATTTTTTGTCAATGTATTTCCTCATCCATCCCTTTCTTTCTCTTATGATTTACTTGTTGAAGAACCTCAGTTATAAGAGTTATAGACTTTCTTACAATCTGGATTTTGTTGGGGGCACATGTAGTATAATTTAGAACATTCTTCTGCCCTCTGTAGTTTCTGCAAATTGGAAGCTAATTCAGAGATTTCATCAGACTCAGGTTCAAACCATTAAGCAAGAATAGAAGCAGGATTGTGTTCTTTTCCGGAATCACACATAATGCTTGTTTTTTTTTTTCTCTCTCTCTCTCTTTTAGCTAGCAGCCATTGGTGTTCAAAGCATAGATCTATTAATTCATTGAGGGGTAAAAAATTGTTATATTCTAATTCAATTATTTTGTTTTCATTTATTCTCTGGAAGAATTATATAAGGAGATACTTCCTCTCATCTACTTTTTGTTTAGCAGTTGGTACAGTTTACATGGAAAATCAGTATAAATACATGATTCTTTCCATTTATTTAACATATTTTTCAAGATGAGTTGGTTCTCTTTCATCCGCAGAAGATGATATAAACTCAAGGAATTACACATTCTTGACAGATTTCACTATTTTGCAATTCTTATCCCTATTGAAGTTGAAATTGTCTCACCTTTGGTGAGTGGAAACTGCTTCAGGTTGTCTCTTGAGTCCTTTTTTCTTAACCCTCATAATCATTGATAATTTCCTTTCTATTTGATATCTCAGAATGTTCCAAGTCATCTTCTATAATCTCTACCCCAGTCCTGCAATCAGTCATTTTTCTCATGAAATCCTGCTCTCCTTAAATGGAAAACTGTATTTCAAGACCACTAGGGATATTCATTGCTACTAATTTGTAATTAATTCTAGGCCTTTTCAGGAACAAATCTAGAATATATAAAGAAATAGGTAAACAGATGATAGACAGAGATAGATAGATAATTATAAATAGGTATCAAAATATGGAACATTTCTAGAATCCTAGAAGTCTCTCTCTTGTTCCTCCTAGTCTATATCCACTATCAGTTATCCATTAATAGTTATCCACTTTTCTGCCCTCCATAATCATATGTATTCTTTTATGTCTTGTTCTTTTAGTCATCATTATGTCTGTGATGGTCATTCACATTACCCTATTAGCATAAGTTCATTCATTTTATTACAGTATATTGTTGTTGTTAGGTGCTGACAAGTGAATTTTCAACTCACAGTGGCCTATGTGACAGAGCAGAGCTGCCCCATAGGGTTTTCTAGGCTGTAATCTTTATGGGAGCAGATCACCAGTCTTTCTCCCACTGAGCCGCTGAGTGGATTCAAACTGCCAACCTTTCAGTTAGTGGCCAAGTGCTTAACTTTTGTGCCACCAGGGCTCCTTTGCTGTGTATTATTCCATTATATCAATACTCTGCAGTGTATTTATTCACTCTACTCTTGTTTGACATTAGAGTTGTTTAAATGTTTTGATTGTCATGAATAACACTGCTACAAACATTCTTATACGTATTTTGTGAGTATTTGCCCAAGAGTGAAATTGCTGGGCCTTCTGGTAGGCATATGTTTAGTTTCGGTATTCTTCCAAGCAGTTTTCCAACATGGTTTTGCCATGTTACACTCCCATCAGCAATGTATGAGTGTTGAAGTTGCTCCACATAGTTGCCAACACTGGTATTTTCAGTCTTTTTAATTTTACCTATTCTGATGTATGTGTTTGTGTATATGGTGTGTACGTGTGTGTATGAGTGTGTGTGTGTATGAGATATTTCATTAGTTTTCAATTTGCAACTTTCAGTCAGTTACAATGTTACTGAAGGAAGCTTGGTGGCACAGTGGTTAAGCTCTGGGGTGCTAAACAGAAGGTTTGGTGGTTTGAACCCACCAGCTGCTCCATGGGAGAAAGATGTGGCAGTCTGCTTCTGAAAGATTACAGCCTTGGAAACCCTATGGGGCAGTTCTCTCTGTCCTATATAGTCGCTATGAGTCAGAATAGACTTGATGACATTGGGTTGGGTTAATGGGGTACAATAATTTTGAGCATCTTTTCACATGTTTATTGATCATCTCAACTTCAAGTTTTAGTTGGTAGAATTTTCTGGAATTTTTGTTTTAATTTTTTATTTTTTTGTCACTCTTACCCCCAGGTGTCTTTTCACTCTGTAGTATCTTCATTGTTCATCTCATCCAATCCCATGTATTTTTCACTATCTGATGGTGCAGTGGTTAAGCATTTGGTTGCTAACCAAAAGGTCGGCAGTTTGAATCCTCTAGCCACTCTTTGGAAACCCTACGGAGTAGTTCTACTTTGTCTTATAGGGTCGCTGTAAGTCAGAATCGACTCGGTGGCAGTGGATTTTTTTAATACACCAGTAACTCTCAAATCCAAGCCTGTATCCAAGACATCTCTACTGAGCCCTAACCTGTATATCCAACTGCCCACTCTATGTCTCTCATCATGTCTTCACCTTTTCCCTTTTGCCACTTTGATCTCCATTCTTGACTGGAAGATTAATGTGAAGTATGGAGATACAACAGTTATCTTATGACCATAAGATAAAAAATATGAGGACAAAAATCAACATGTTAAGTATGGCAGAAGAGAAAGATGGAAAAAACCTGGATCACGGTAGCACTGTGGATTTGCATTACCACTTCTAAACTGTCTAAACCTAGGCCTCTTGTTATACGAGACAAATGAATCTTGATCTGTTTAAACCACTTTAATAGGATCTTCTATTATTTTAAGTATAATGCAATGTTGCTACAAATGGGACCTCAATAAATGCTGCTGGCTGACAATTTGATTCTATTACATTTAAAAAAGGAACCCAAAAGATTTGCTTTACAAAATAAGGTTGTATATAACCAAAGGTGTTTAACCAAATAGGAATAGTTGGATTTAAGGAATCTGTTGATTTTTATTTGTCATGTCTTTAATGCTTATGATTTCTTATAATTGCTAGTGCATACATTTTTTGATGTGTATGTACAGATACATAGATAGATATAGCTAATATTTTGTGTCTCTACAGTTATAATGTATATATATACATGGTATATCAGTCAAGACTTTTTCAATTGAAAGTGAGAGAAATCCAACTCAAACAAGCTTGGAGAAAGGGGATGTATGGCTTCATATATATAAGAAGGTCAGGATTAGATCTGGCCCCAGGAACAACAGTATTAAGAGTCTCAAACAATATTATTAATTCTCTTTCTTTCCATTTAGTGTCCCTACATTGGCCTCATTCTCTCTTACTGGAGGCCTCCTCTATATGAATGAAGATATGCCCAGAGACAGCTTCAGGTTTATATTCTACCAATTTATGATCTCTACGGGAAGCACCACTCTTTCTCTTGGCTGAAGAAAAAAAAAATCCAGGCCAAAGCTCTAACTGAACCAACTTCAGTCACTAGCACAACTTTTAGATTCCTTTGGTCATGGGGTCAAGTATTATGTTTGAGCAGGCCTGATAAGTATTATGGTTGTTGGAATGTTGAGGAAATAATTCACCAAAGGAAGTTACACTAAAACATGAGAAAGCTGGGACTTGTGTAAGGTGGTGACCTGTCAGAGAAGGAAAACTCAAGTATTTTTCTACTAAAACAAGTGATAGAAAAGTCATAAGACTGCTCCCTGTCAAAAGTGGAAAACTTATGAGACCCAGAAAAACAAGGGAGCCCCACTGAATTCCGGATCTCACAGGTTTTGCTGTATAATCTATGATATTGGTAAAAGGAGGAGTGAAGAAATGTTAGGCAAAATAAATAAATCTTCAGTATCTGTTAATTCCACTAATATGTGTAGCTGTATGCATTTGTGTGTGTTTGCATTGCGTTAAGAAGTATAAACCTTGTTTTATCCTTTGAAAACAATACTGTCATGTAAGAAATATAAGTGTTAAAAAATATAACAGTAGGCAAAGCAAGAGAAGTTTTCATTGGCCTGGTGAAGCATACAGCAATACTAAAGAGCAAGGCTTCCTCATTTTGGAGATTAACAGATTCAAGTTTCTTTAAAGATAAAGCAAGTTCCACTTCTGGAATGGCAGCATATGGAGCTCCATAGACCCATTCCCCAGTGAAACAAGCATATATGGCAAATATGACTTTAAAAAAATTAAAGTCTATGGAAATTGACATGAGGGCATACAGCAAGCAAAGATACATTTATTCAAGAAAATTAAATAAAGTCAATTTTAGTAAGAACAGCAAGAATCTGTGGCATTTGGACTATAACCCATGCCCTCTTTCACCCCTCCCAGCTCAGCATGATGAAAACTTCACTCCAGGTGGATGTAGCCAAAAACAGAGGGCTCCCTCTCCCTCTACCCCTCCAACTCCCAGTTAGCATTACAGTATCATCCAGGAGGGGCAGAGCACGAAGCTACATGTTGCAGAGGCTAAATTCTAAGTGAGGAAGTGTGGCCAAGAGATTGGTGACTCCTTCCTCCACCAAGCCCCCACTCATATGGTGGAGGCTCTATCTTAGTTGTTACAGCCTGAGAATACTGGAGTCCAGATTGTCCTCAATCAGCTCGCTCGCAGGACAGAAGTTCCTCATCTGGAGAAACAAGCTGAGAAGACCAGAGGCAACAACCATATCCATAATAGTGGCTCAGGCATTTTTCCCAGGTGAAGAAATAGTCCATAAGAACAGAGAGCTCTGAAAATCTCCCAGAGATACTCACTTTCCTTGAAACAGAGTGTGGGAAAGTTCATACCTAAGGTTGCTCATTTGAAAAAAGGAGATTTTAGTGGTAAGCAAATGCATAGAAACTAGAAGCTCCATGAGAGTAACAACTTAAGCTATAGGCCAGCTAGTTTACCAAAGAAAACCTGAAAAAGAGCCATCTAAGAGCCCTACTTGCATCAGGAAAAAAAGAAACCACTTGTCTCAAGAACTACCTCTGCAAAGAACTCAAATTTGCTTGGATCAGATTGGAGCATTTTAAGATCCAAGGCATTACTGAAACAATATAGCAATGAGTAGGGAATTAGTGGAGCCTAACAGTTGGGTGTGATTAGGGAAAGGGAGAAGCAAAAAGATCCCTGTTAAAACTACTGTCATTCTAGAGTGAAAGTGCACATGCCCAAGGCTGCAGCCTTGAGGGGTCACATCAGAGGCTTCACACTGCAGGGAAAATAGATTTCTTTAAAATACTTCAACAAGTCAAGTAAAAAACAACAAGAAGCCCTGGGGTGGGGAGGGCAGTATCCAGAGCTCCTACAATATATTAAATAAAATGTCCAGTTTTTTTTTTTTAAAAAGTGGGTCATTCAAGGAAACAGGTAAGTGTAATCTATACACAAGAAGAAATGCAAACAACAGAAACAGACTTTGAGAGAGCTTAGATGTCAGATTTAATAGGCAGACACCAAAGTAACTATTATAAATATTTTCATCTGTCTTAGGCTGGGTTCTTTAAAGAATCAAAACCAGTAACGTGTATAAATATATAGAGAGATTTATATCAAGGAAATGGCTCACAGGGTTGTAGAGGCTGGAATGTCCCCAGTCCATGGATCAGGCTGGAGGCTTCTCCTGATTCACGTAGCCACAGGGGCTGGCAAACCCAAAATCAGTAGGTCAGACAGCAGAACTCTTGCTCACAGGCTACGAAAACAGACAAATCCCAAGAGCGGCAGGTAAGCTGCTAGCTCAAGTCCTAAGAACCAGAGGTCAGATGAACAGGCACCAGCTGAAGGATCCAGAGTGAGCAAAAGCCCACGAGCCTTGCCAGAAAGTCCACTTATGTTTGATGCAGGCCACACCCCCAAGGAAACTCTCTTTCAACTGATTGGCTATTCATAGCAGATCCCATCATGGAGGTGATCACATTATATCATATCTCATCGTGGAAGTGATCACATCATCATACGACTGCCAAACTACATCATAACTGCCAAACCAATGAGGATCATGGCCTAGCTAAGCTGACACACAACCTTAACAATCATACCATGCCTAAAGAAGTAAAGTAAGGTATGATGACAACATCTCAATAAATAGATAGTAACAATAAAGACCTAGAAATTATAGAAAATAACCAAATGAAAATTCTAGAATAGAAAAATACAACAATTAAAATGAAAAATTCACTAGAAGGGATCAAAAATATATTTGTATTGGCAGAAGAAAAACATCAGTGAACATTAAGATAGATAGATAGAGATTATGTAATCCAAAGACCAGTTTAAAAAAAAAAAAGAATAAGGAAAATAAACAGAACTTCAGAGAAATGTGGCACAACACTGAATGCAATAGCATATGCATAATGGGAGTACTAGAAGAGAGGAGAGAGATAAAGGAGCAAATATATATACTTTTTTTAAATGGCCAAAAATTTAGCAAATTTGATGAAAGACATGAATCTACACATGCAAGAAACTCAACAAACTCAAAGCAAGACAAATACAAAGAGATCTACACTGAGACACATCCTAGTAAAAATACTGAAAGTGAAAGACAAAGTCCTGAAAGCAGCGAGAGAAAAATGACTACTCACATAAAAGGAAAGTTCAAGAAAAATAACATCTAGAGTCTCATCAAACACAATGGAGGTCAGGGGACTCTGGGAGGGTATAATCAAAGTACTGAAAAAAAAAACTATCAACCAAAAATCTTATATCCAGGAAGATTATCTTTCCAAAATGAAGCCAAAATGAAGACATTCCTAAATAAACAAAAACTGATCATTTGAATCCACATGGAAAAAAAAAAGTAGCAGTAAAGATGATTATGTTATTATAAAAGAATATAAGCGCATATTTCTTCTCCTTTCTCTCTTAACTGTATTAAAAAGCAACTGTTTAAAACAATATATATGTAATTGCATTGTTGGACCTATTTCACATAGAAATGCAATATATTTACCAAAAACAGTACACAGCAGGTGGAGTAGCAAAGCTGTATGAAATTAAGGAAATGACACCAGATGGTAACTTACATCCACAAAAATAAATAAGAGAACTACAAATGGTATAAGGTTAATTTAAAAAACATTATAAATATATACTTGCTCTCCATTCTTCTCTCATCTTCTTTAAAAGACATAAAGTTATATAAAATGATAATTATAACAACTTATTGCTGAGTTTGTAATGTATATAGGTGTAATGGGTATAACAATAAGAGCACACAATTGGGGAAGAAGAAATATAGCTACATGGGAGTAACATTTCTCTATAACAATATAATTACATTAGTCTAAATCTGAAATACATTCTGATAAATTAAGATATATATAGTTAACTCTATAGCAAACACTAAGGTGATAATGCAAACAACGTATATATAGATATAGATATAGACATACAGAAAAATCATTACAGATGTTTAAATGTTAAACAAAAATATTAACTTGATGCAAAAGAAAGATGTAAAGGAGAATAGAGGAACAAGAATAAACACGTGGAAAACAAAAAGAAAAATAGCAGACACAAATCCAACTATATCAATAATAATATTAAATATGAAAGAAACAATCAAAACAAAAAACAGAGATTGTCAGAGTGGATTAAAAAAATCCTACTGTATACTGTATGCAGATGACACACTTTAATTCAAATATACAAATAGGTTGAAAGTACAAGGATAGAAAAAGGCATATCATGCAAAAAACAACCATAAAAACGTAAAGTGTTCATACTAATACCAAGCAAAATAGACTTAAATATGTTATAGAGAGTGACATTTTATTATTATAAAAGTGTAAATCCATCAGAAAGATGTGACAATTACAAACACATACGCACCTAGCAACAGACATCCAAACACAAAAAAGCAAAAACTGACAGAATCGGAGATAGAAATAGACATCTGAATAACAATAGTTGGATACTTCAGTAACCCACTTTAAAAAATAGAACAATCAGGCAGAAGATCAACAAGGAAATAGAAGACTTGAAAAACAATATAAACGAAATAGACCTAACAGATATCTGTAGAATACTTTACCCAACAATAGCAGAGTACACATTCTTCTCAGGTCCACATGGGACATTCTCCAGGATAAGCAATATGTTAGGCCACAAAACAAGTCTCAATACAAGGAAATTTAGAAATCATGACAGAAGTAAATTTGGAAAATTCAAAAATATCTGAAAATTAATCAACTCACTACTAAATAACCAATGGCTCAAAGAAGAAATTAACGATGAAAATTTGAACATATTTTCTGATGACTGAAGTAGATAAAACATAAAAAACTTATGTCATGCATCTGATAGAGTATGTTGAGAAATGTACGTAGCCATAATTGCCTATATTTAAAAAGAAGAAAGACCTCAAATCAATAACCTAACCTATAACCTATAGGGTCACTATGAGTTGGAAGCGACTCAATGGCACCTAACAACAACAACCTTAATATACTGGAAAAAAGGAAACTGCAGCTAAAGCAATTAGAAATAAGTAAAAAAGATTAGAGTTGAAATTAATGAAATAGACAATAGAAAAACAACAGAGGAAAAAAACACTAAATGTTGTTTTTTATAAAATATCAGAAAAATTGACAGACCCTTAGCTAGAATGACCAGAAAAAGAAAAAGAAGATTCAGGATACTAAAATCATAAATTAAAGAGGAAACATCACGACCAACTTTACAGAAATTAAAAAGATTATAAGGAAATACTATGAGCAATTGTATGACAATGAATCAGCTAGTTATACTAAGTAGAAAAATTACCAGAAAAACACAAACTACTGAAACTCACTGAAGAAGAAATAGAAAATGTGAATAGATCTATAACAAAAGTAGAGATTGAACCAGTAATCTTAAAGCTACCCACAGGGTACAAGCCAGGCCAATACAGCTTCACTGGTGAATTATTGCCAAGCTCATTCATTAGTTCTAATAATTTTTAAATGGATTCTTTAGGATTTTCTATATATTCGTGTGATGGCTAGATGTGTGATTATATACTGATTCATATGCTGTGTCCAATTGTTTGGCTGGATGGTCAGGAACTTGGAAAGAACACGATTGGAAAGTTGGTGACAAGGAGGTATGGTGAAGAGGTATGTGGATAAACCTCTCTGAATGAGCCAAAGAAGTGAAGATATTAGTGTCTCATGTGAATGCTCACCAGACAGTGACCTCGGCAAAGGAGGATTTTAACAATTAAGTGGATAGGATGACGCATTCTATGGAAACCACTCATCCTCTTTCCCCAGCCACTCCCATCATTGCCCAATGGGCTCAGGAAGAAAGTGACATGGTGGCAGGGATGAAGGTTATACATGGGCTCAGCAACATGGACTTCCACTCACCAAGGCCAACTTGGATACAGCCACTGATGAGTGCTCAATCTGCCAGCAGCAGAGACCAGCATTGAGTCCCTGATATGGCACCAATCCTTGAATCCATCGGCCATCAACCTGGTGGCAGATTGATTACACTGGACCACTTCCATCATGGAAAGGGCAGCATTTCCTTTTTACAGGGATAGACACTACTCTGGATACAGATTTGCCTTCCCTGCATACAATGCTTCTGCCAAAATTACCATCCGTGGACTCACAGAATGCCTTATCCATTGTCATGTTATCTCGCACAGCATTGCCTCGGATCAAGGGACTCACTTCACAGCAAATGAAGTGTGGCAGTGGGCCCATGCTCATGAAATTCACTGGTCTCACCATACTCCCATCATCCTGAAGCAGCTGGTTTGATTGAATGATGGAATGGCCTCCTAAAGACACAATCATGGTGCCAGCTAGGTGGCACTACTTGCAGGGTTGGGACAAAATTCTCCAGGAGGCTGTATATGCTCTAAACCAGCATCCAATATATGGTGCTGTTTCTCCCTTAGCCAAGACTCATGGTTTTAGGAATCAAGGGGTGGAAATGGGAGTGGCACCACTCACAAAATTTTTACTTCCTGTTCCCACGACCCTATGCTTTACAGGTCTAGAGGTCTTAGTTGCAAAGGGAGGAATGCTCCCACCTGGAGACAAAACATGTATTCCATTGAACTGGATATTAAGAATGTCACCCAGCCACTTTGGGCTCCTCACGCTTCTGGATCAACAGGCAAAGAAGCGAGTTACCATATTGGCTAATGCGACTGATCCTGACTACCAAGGGGAAATCAGATTGGTGTTGCATAATGGAGGTAAAGAAGAGTATGTCTGGAATACAGGAAATCCCTTATGGCATCTCTTAGTACCACCATGCCCTGTGATTAAAGTAAATGGAAAACTACAGCAACAAAATTCCAGTATGATTACTAATGGCCCAGAACATTCAGAAATGAAGGTTTGGGTCACCCACCAGGCAAAGAACCACGATCAACTGAGGTGCTTGCTGAGGGTAGAGGGAATATGGAATGGGTGGTGGAAGAAGTGATTTCTAAATACCAGTTACGACCAAGTGACCAGTTGCAGAAGCGAGGACTGTAATTGTAATGAGTAATTCTCCCTTGTATGTGTGTATCAAAACTTCACTTAAAAATTGTAAGATGTAAACAGGGTTAGTGGGTTTTCAGTTGTACACATGTTAGTCGTATCATTTAGGTGCAAGTATGACTTTGTGATTGTCTTTATTTAGAGACTGTGTGTAGTTTAAGAAGATGTGCACAGGTGCCAAGTTGACAAGGTGTAGACTGTGATGGCTAAGTTTGCATGTCAACTTGGCTGGACCATGATTCTCAGTGGTTTGGCAGTTATGTAATGATGTAGTCATCCTCTTGATGTGATCTGATGAGATCAGCCAATAGGTTGTAAGGGGAGTTTCCCTAGGGGTGTGCCCTGCATCCGATATATATATAGACATTCAGGCAAAGCTCACTAGCTTGCTCTGGATCCTGTATCTGGCTCATCATCATCTGAACTCTGGTTCTTGGGACTTGAGCCAGAGGCCTGCTGTATTGCCTGCCAATCTTGGGATTAATCGGCCTCCACAGCCCATGAGCAAGCAGCCTGCTGTCTGACCTGCTGATCTTGGGTTCATCATCCCCTGCAGCGATGTGAGTCAGGAGAAGCCTCCAGCCTGATGCCTGACCCACGAACTTGGGACTTGCCAGCCTCTACAACTGCACAGAGCCATTTCCTTGAAATCTCTCTCTATTTCTCTCTCTATATATATATATGTATATACCCTCATTCATTGCTTCTCTAGAGACCCAAGCTTAAGACAGTGCTCAACATCATTAGTCCATAGAGAAATGCAAATCAAAACAACAATGAAATACCACTTTACACCCACTAGGACGGCTATAAAAAAAAAAGAAAATTAACACATGTTGGCAAGGATGTGAACAATTGGAACCATCATACATTGTTTGTGGGAATTTAAAATGGAGCTGTTCCTCAAAGGTTAGACATAAAATTTCAATAAGACCCAGTGATTCCACTCCTATGAATATACCAAGAGAAATGAAATCATATGTTCACTCAAATATTCATACACATACTGTTCATAACAGTATTATTTACAATAGACAAAAAGTGGAAATAACACAAATATCCATCAACTGCTGAATGGATAAACAAAATATGGTATATTTTTACAATGGAATATTATTTGGCTAAAAAAGGAATAAAATCCTGATAGACGTTACAACATGGATGAACCTTGAAAATGTTTTTGCTAAGTGAAAGAAGTCAGTCACAAAAGACCCCACAGTGTATGATTCCATTTATATCAAAAGTCCACAACAGGCATAGCTAGTTATTGGTGTTGTTATGTGCCGTTGAGTCCATTCCGACTCACAGCAACCCCATGCGACAGGGTAGAACTGCCCCATAGGATTTCCTAGGATATAATCTTTACTGGAGATGATCTCTGGGTCTTTCTCCCGTGGAGCAGCTGGGTGGGTTCGAACTGCCACCATTCAGTTAGCAGCTGAACACTTAACCATTGCACCACCGGGCTGCTTAGGCATAGCTATAGAGATAGAAAATAGATTAGTGGTTGCCTAGGACATGAGGGAGGAGAAGACTGGAGGGTGATAGCTAAAATACAAGGTTTCTTTTTGGAGTGATAAAAAGGTTCTCAAATTGATTATGGTGATTCTGAGTCGCCCAACTCAGAATATACTAAGAAGAATTTAATTGTACACATTAAATGAGTGAATTGTATGGTAAGCAAATTATATCTCAGTAAAAATGTTAACAAAAAATAAAGATAGAGCAAATTTCAATCAGGCTCTTCTGCATGATTGGCTTTTTATAAGTTATATAATGGACTTTTAAATAATAAAAATACTAATTAAGTCTTCATATTTTCATGAAAATTATATTTGGTATGTATATAGTATTCGTGTGATTTTTTTCCTCTACTTAAAAAAGTTAAACAAATGTATTTTTATGAAAACTGTTCTTAGGATTCATTAATGCCATGGTATATAATTACATCAACAAGTAGAAACTGAATTATAAAGGCTATTTTGATACAAACAAATCCTAACCAATATTGAGAATTGTAATGTGTCCAGACACCTCATCCCCCAAAAAAGGTGTTTTGTCATGTTGAGATCAGTATAAGAAAAAAGTTTATAAATTTATTAATAATAGGTTTAACTAATAGATCCGAAATATTTACTTTAAATATATAGCTATTCAATTTTACACTTTTTTATGTGTTCATAGAATAAGATGCATGTTTGAAAGCTCAAAATGAAGGGATCTGATTGCCTGGACCAAAACAAAAAAATTGAAATTAACAACCCTGAAAAATAATGACATGTTTATTTAAAGAATTTGCAACCTTTCGGCTATGCCAATTTTGTTTTCCAAAGTTAGCCCAGCTACACTGAAAAGAGTTTGTAAAGTATTTACTTGAAGCAATCAGCTCTTAATCAATGTTTCAGGCCAATCATGTTTTTTGGCACTTTTCAAATAACAGGACACAACTTGTTTTGGCACTGAAAGGAAACTTACTTCTGGCTGCTCCTTTACTTCAATTAAGTGATTGTCACTTTAAATCTACCTTAGAAAAGTCACTCTGTGCATCCTTTATATGACTAACTTAGGTTGCTCAGGTTCTCACTCTTCATATCTAAGCTTTCTATCCTTTTGTGTGTTTTCAAAATGGTTATAAGGTCTACAAAAGAGAAAGAGGGTGATCAGAGTGCTAATACCTAGGAAGATGATTATTTTTCTGTTTCTTCACATTCTCTAAGATTTCAAGCACTTCATTATCTACTTGAAAACAGCTAATAAATGTGTTCCAACATTTGACCTAATATTTTATATGAATTCTCTATCAGTAAAAGAAAGAGAGAGTGAGAGTGAGGGAGACAGAGAGAGCGAATTCTTTTGAAAACACTTGAATTTCACTGAAAAAATAATACTACTTTTGAGAAACAAGGCACGTATTCTTTTCCACCCAACACTGAATTCCTGGATCTTTTGGTAGTTTACCAAATGTTTCCTATGTTCCTTACTACTCACTGTAGACTTGAATGAAGTGCTTTTCTAAATTAAACACAGTCTTGTGTACAGAAGCCTTCAGTCAGGTTTACCCTGAAGAACAGGTGAGTCAAGAAATCCGTTTTCTAGAATTAGGGAATTTCTATGCGAGAACAGTTTGCCAAAGGTCATATTAGAAAATATTGCATGACTAATACACTTAGCTAAAAATATCAAATGCAGATTTCATTTATTTAACCATGAACGCTTTTGGCATAAAGTTCATAATAAAATTGCAACAAGCAAAGATTTGAATTGGACCCTATAATAGATGCTTTTTGGTAATCGTTTGTTAACATTCCATTTGGCTACTTCTGATTTCAGCCTCAGCTTCAGTAGACAGTTCCCTGTGAGCTCGCTTCCAGCTCACACTTAGCATCTCTCTGTTTTTCAGTTTTTTTGTTTTTTTTTTTGCCTCAGCTGCTTCTCTAAAGCCAATGGAGGGAAGGAATACTTGGACATCATCTGGTACAACTCCTGTCATGCACGGTGGGTTTCTTTGTGATCGCCAACTATCATGCAACAATGCTTGGTACAAAATTCACATCACAGAGTACAATTTCAAACAGCCTTATTGGAGAAAATTGCAAAGCAAGGTTCAACAAGAAAAGCAGAAGCATGCATTCTCCTATCCTTTCTTTTCTAAATAATTATGTGCATTGTACCACTCCTAATGATGGAGAAATCTGAGGCTAAGAAATTTTGATGGATTTATGCCAGGTCACTTGGCAACTTAATTATGGACCCAAGTTTAGAAACAGATCTGTTGATTCCAGATCAATGCTTATTTTCTTATATGAATGTTTCTGAAATTATGTCCTTTGCATCAGAATCACCTATTCAGTTGCTAGTAAAAATGCAGATGTCCCAGACCCATTCCAGCTCTTAATCTTCTTTTCTGCATCACATGTTTGAATACATGAATGTCAAGAACTCTTGAGTTTTACAACCTCCTAGGGAGAAAAACTGAGGAAAAATTCTGATTTGTACAGTTTAGATCAGGTGTCTATCTCTGTATCAATTAACTGGCAGATGGAAAAAAAAGATATTTCCTCATGTAAGGATAAACTTCTGCCAAGGCCTCAAGGTAGAGAAGTGTGGGGCATTTATGAGGAGAAAGAAGTAGTTTAATTTGAAAAGAATGAAAGATTTATGTTGCTGGAAAATAATGAAAAAGTATCTTGGAATAGATTATAGAGGATTTTGCATGCCAGACCAACTACTTTTAACTTTATTCAGTAGAGAAAGGGGAATCTTTGAACGTTTTTGAGCAGAAAATAACATGGCAGAGACAGATTAAGATGAATCTTCCGCCAGTAAGTAAAGTGAAATTTAAGTGGGAATGGACAAAAACCAGTGGTTCTCAAACTTATCTGTACCTAAGAAATATTTTAAAAACTGGTTTAAAAAAGGCATATTCCAGTCACTTAGCCTCAGAGATTGTAGTGCTGGGGTGCATTCCAGGAAATGGTATTTATACTCAGCACCTCAAACGTTTCTTACATACACTGGAGTTTGAGAGCTTCTGCTCTCATTTGTCTTTGCATCAATTTTCTTAACCAGTGCATTGAAAATACCATGTGGAGTAGAGGGGACTATGATGAACAGAAGAGCACATGCCCTGTCTAAAGCAGGCAGCTGCCACTCATGTCAAGCTGGTTATTGCCATGTAGGAAAATAGGCCCAGTTTTGTTTGATCGTCTGAATTTTCAGGAGAAACCAGATACCTAGGTTCTTGTGGGAACTCTCCCAAATTTTAAATGTCTACTATTAAAATATTTTTTTATGTGTAAACGAAACCAAAAAGAACTTTTGATTGGACCTGGCTCAAGGGCTGCTAATGTGAGACCTCTGACCTTTCTTGACTATCCCCACTCAGCCCAGATCATTTCATTTTTGTAGATTTTTTTTTACCATCCCTGTTTTGGCTTGGTCTCATATTTACATTTATTTCTATGTTGCTGTTTATGTTAATATGTCCTTTTCAGGCATTGACCCAGTTTCCCTAAGTCAGTGAATAGTCCCTCACAAGCAGGGACAACATCCTTTATTTCAACTCTACTTAGAGCACCAACAGTTTGCTCTTGGTTACTAACTTAAAGGTTGGCAGTTCGAACCTACCCAGAAGTGCCATGGAAGAAAGGCCTGGTAATCTGCTTCTGTAAAGATTAGAGCCAAGAAAACCCTATTGAGCTCAGTTCTACTCTGTAGCACATGGGGTCACCATGAGTTGGAATTGACTTGAAGGCAAAGCCAACTACCGGGAGTGAGCACATCACAAGAAGAAGGGTGTTGACTTACTCCAGGGCAACAGATGCCATTTGTGGTCACTGTGTTTTAGGAAACAAAAAATACAATTGACTGAGTATTTTTTCTTCAATGGCAGTTAGCAAATATGTTTTAATGCTGAGTTGTAAGGGTCACAATCCTAAAACACAGTGACCACAAATGGCATTTGTTGCCCTGGAGTAAGTCAACACCCTTCTTCTTGTGATGTGCTCACTTTAGGTAGTTGTCTTTGCTGTCAAGTAGATGTATATTTTTGCATATAGATCTTTTCTGCTTTATCCTCCCCTCTCCTGCTGTACAGTATATGCTGTGTGTTGTGCAAATGTTTCCCCACGCTTACTTTTCAAGTAGTTTCTCAGAGCAGATGTTCCCCCAAGTGTACTTTCTTCCTCTTTTACTAGCATTTTTTCTATGCAAACAACAGATTGCATTTCGGCTGTCCTTTAGATTTAAGGAGAGAAAATTTTCACCACTACAGATATTTGCTTCTCTTTCCCCACCCCAAGATTCTTAGCCAAGATTCATGAATATGCACGTTTCCTTCTCTTTCTTCCCCACCTCCTTAATGTCATATTATAAGCTTGACTTTCAAATCTTTTCCATGGTGTTATCTTCTTTGGATTTTTCTGAGCAAAGCTGCCTTCTTAGAAAATTAATCATTAGATGAAATTGTGGTATTCAGAGACTCGTGGACCAAACTCACTTTTCTAAGTATCAAGGAAATAGAATAATTTTATCTTATTCAAAATTAAAGGGGATAATTAGAAGTGTTGTTCTTCATCTGAAGTTAATTCTTCTGATTATTATCAAGAAGGTCTCTGGGACTAGGAATAAAAATACAGGTGTCAAATATTGGACTTTACATTTTAAAAAAAGTTGCTATCGATTCGATTCTAACTCATAGCAACCCTATAGGACAGAGTATAACTGCCCATACGATTTCCAAGAAATGGCTGGTGGATTTGAACTGCTGACCTTTTAATTAGCAGCCGAGCACTTAACCACTGTGCCACCAGGGCTCCATACCTAATACGTATTGTAATAATAATTACACATTACAATTACGCATTGCTTTGCCAGATCTTACATTTGAATAATTTCGCGGTTTACAAAGCATTTCATTCACAGTCTCCTGTTTGATCCTCATACAAGCTAAAGAAGATTTTATTATCCCTAGTTTTACAGTTAAAGACTGAAAATTATTTACCTAAAATCATGCATTCACTATGTCAGTCGGAGTTCCCTAGAGAAACAGAACCAGTGATAATAGATACAGATAGACAGAAAGCTAGATAGACAGACAGATAGATAGAGATTTACTTCAAGAGAGTGGCTCATGTGATTGTGGCGGCTGGCAAGTCCAAAATCTGTAGGTCAGGAGACTCCTGCTGGCTTGTGTCCCAAGATCCACAGGTCAGGCAACGGAAGGAGACAGGACACACCCTAAGGAAACTCTCGTCAATTGACTGATTGATCACATTGAATTACATTACGGAAGCTGTTTTATTACATTTCATTAGATTGCATTATGGACAGCAACTAGTCGAGTGTTTGGCTAAATCACTGGGGACTGTAGCCTAGCCCAGTTGACACATAAAATTAACCATCACAGCCACCAAGCTGAGGTGACACTTGAATCTAAGTTCACCTCTTTATTTGCACTGTACCACCCTACCTGTCGGCCACTTCTACAATAAATTTCAAAGCTGCCTCCATTGCATTTTCATAATCCCGAAAAGAAACCCTGCACCCATTAGCAATCTCTCCTCATCCTCCCACTAGCTCTAGGCAACCACTATTCTACTTTCTGTCTCTATTAATTTGCCTTATATGGGTTTTTCATATAAATGGAATCATACAAGATGTAGTCTTTTAAAATTGGCTTCTTTCACTTAACATGATGTTTTTAAGGTTTATCTACGTTTTAGTATATATCAGTACTTCATTAATTTTTATGGTTGAATAATATCCCATTGTATGGTCATACCACCTTTTTTTAATCCACCCATTTGTTGATGGATATGTGGGTTGTTTCCACTTGTTGGCTATTTTTGGCTATTGTGAATAATGCTGCTATGAACTTTCAATTGTTTGTCCTCATGTATTCTCGGTGTTTTTATTTGGTAATTCTATCACCTTCACCTAATTAAAACGAATGGTATGTTCAAAGGTTAGCAGAAGAGTGAATATACTTGTGGTTCATTTGGGTATCTGAAAAAGGTTGAGTATGGTTGGAAGCCACGAATAAAAATTTTGAAGCAGAGAGTGTTGAAAGTCGAGGTTAGAGATTTAGGAAGGGTGAGATACAAGGAGGCATTCAAGCCCACTTTAAGGATTTGATCTTTTTTCAAAGAACTCACAAAAGTCGTTGAAGAATTTTAATCAGGCTGGTGACCTGATTTGTTTGGAACAGTAGAAAGACTACTTTGGTTGCACTGTGGAGAAAAGATTTGAGGGGAGGCAGGAAGACCTATCAGTACTTTATTTCAACACTCTCTCAAAAAAATTAAATCTATACATTGCCCCCACCTAAAAAGGGTTGCTTCATTGTTGTCCTTTACCGAGGCTTCTCTGCAACTATGGCAGGTGTTGTGTCCCATGAAGTAATTATTTAAGATGCGTTTATAATATTTCCCCAGCCTGCCTTGATTGCAGTAGGTAAACCTTTGTTTCCAATTAGCTATTTCTTGGAACTTTTGGTCTACATTCCAGTGTCAGAGCTAAAAAGAATATCAGAGATTTTCTCATCTGATTCCTTCATATTATAAGAAATGAAATTCAGCTAGATGAAGTGTTTGCTCAAGATTGAACAATTGTGTGACTTAAGTTTCTTGACTCACAGTAGAATATTCTTTCCACTACAGCATGCTTCTTTGCACTAAACATCCATCACTTAACAAGTATTTGTGGAATACTTACTTGGGGTCTAGAACTGTGCAAAGTGCTGTGGAGATTGTTAAGAGAGTAATTCCTAATTTTTTGTCCTTGAGAAACCCATAAAGAGATGAGGCTTATTTATCTGAGTTTCCTGATAATTGTACTAATGCTTAGAGTCCCTTAGACACAGGAGGAAGTCTAACAAGATTTGGACTTCTTAATAAATCCCTTTCATGGTCTATGGTATACACAGTGTATCACCCACTTTTTCCAGCTCTCAGGTTCTTTGGTGGTATACTTTTGCCACTGAAAGTATTTGCTTCCCTCCAGTGGGGACTTGCATAATGGTGAAAAGCAAAAGAAAGTTTAGTTGAAGCAAAATAGCTGGATTATGAGCCTTACAAGTAAGGTAGTGCAACCAGGAAGTGTGATTGTGTAAAAAATTTCTCTATTTTGGCTTTTGCACCCCTAGATAAGCCCTGAAAGCATATTCATGGTTTCTTGTGTGACAGGGAGTCCTCGTGGGTTTGTTTGTTTGTTTGTTTTGCGTGTGTATCACATTTGGAAAACCAGAGGTTTCCTATGTAACTAATGGAAGTCACCACGAAAAACAGCAGCAACCAAGGTCTAGTGGTATAGATGGGTGACCACTAATTATGGGGTTCAAGAACCTTAAAAGTTCTGTGGTAACCAAGTAGTACCAGATAATATTTCTCAAAATCCATATTACCAACCAAAAATTTAAACACACTCCGTGACTCAGTATGCTTCCATTAATGAAAACACATGGTACCAAAAAAAAAAAAAAATTCAAAGCAGAAAATAATTAGACCTTGAAAGGGCTCTACTCCAATTCCTAACTCATAGCTTTTTTGTTAATAATAAATGATATAATGTGTGCTGTGTTTTTCACAATGTATGGCACATAGTCAGTACACAATAATATTATAAAAGAAAGTACTTTAGAGACAACTGCAATAAAATTTCAGAAAAGAGATCAATAAGAGCTGGAATCAGTGGAGAAGGATTCATGGAGGTAAGGGAACTTTTAACTGAGCTTTGACAATGGATAAGCACTATTTTTACCCTTTCTTGGACTGTTAAAAAAATGTTGCTCTAGAATTGATTCTGACTCAGGGTAACCCCACATATTACAAAGTAAAACTGATCCTCAGGGTTTTCTTGACTGTAATCTTTGCAGAAGTAGGTCACCAGGCCTTTCTTCTGTGGTGTCGCTGGGTAGTTTTGAACCACTAACCTTTACTTGGGGTCTAGAACTGTGCAAAGTGCTGTGGAGATTGTTAAGAGAGTAATTCCTAATTTTTTGTCCTTGAGAAACCCATACTAACCCTTTAGGTTAGTAGCCAATCACTTATCACTTGCACCACCCAGGAGTTTCTAGGCCCATTAGGTAGAGGAGAATTATAGATATACAATAGAGAAGGAGTATGTGATCACCTTCTAGTTGTTGCCTTATTCATTTACTTAACATGGCCTCAAATACAACCTTAAAAATAAATGCTGCTACAAACTGAAGGTTTAATGGCTTTTTATCACCAGTGGAAATTTGAGGTTATTTGTAGAATGAGTGATGAAGATTAGCAACGTGCTTATTGGTTATACAATATGATTCATAACTTGGAAGAATTCTAGGTAAGTCTTCAATAGACATTTTGTGGAATTTTACCATATTTTTTACAACATGTAAAAAAAATAATTGACTATAGCGGTGCTTATGAAAATACCTTGAGGGGGGCAAGCGTGGTTGGCAAACAAACGTAAAAATATGGTAATGTTTGGTTCAAATTTTCCCTTTCTTGGCCTTTTTAGTATCTTAGGGAATTGAAACAACTGCCTACCACAGCTTTAAAAGATACTGTTGCATCCTTTCTCTTCACTCAGTAAAGTAGTGATAAGAATTTGACTTCTTTGCTTAGCTCATTTTCTTCTAGTAGAAAGGGGATTTGCTCACATAAAACACATCAATATAAGCATGATTGGCCATACCATCTGTGGTAGCTTTGATCTTGGGTCCAATTGCATGAACCGTTACCATTTACTCTACTGGCCTTGTCAATCAGGCACCTTAATCTGGTCAATAAAAAGTCTGTATAAGTATCTAGCGCCCCTTACACATTTCTTACGTATTGCACAGAGACCAAACAGCACTTGGTGTTTCTAGCATTGCCCAATGGGCAGTTCAAAACTGAATGCAGACAAATCAAAAACCAAACCTGTTGTCGTCAAGTTGATTCCAACTCATAGTGACCTTATAGGGCAGAGTAGATCTACCCCATAAAGTTTCCAAAGAGCGGCTGGTGGATTCGAACTGCCAACCTTCTGGTTAGCAGTCGAGCTCCTAACCAGTGCAGACAAGCTCTCCTAATTAACTATGTCATCATTTTGGATGTAATTAAAAATAAGAATGTCAAATGGTGCTTTAAAAAATTGATATTTTATCTGACAGGGATCGCAATAGAGGGTCCCGGAAGGAGCTGGAGAAAAATGTAGAACAGAGTTCTAACTCACAAAAAAAAAAAAAGAAAAAAAAAACAGACTTACTGGTCTGCCTTAGACTGGAGAAACCCTGAGAGTAAGGCCTCTGGACACCCTTTTAGCTCAGAACTGAAGTCACTCCTGAGGTTCACGCTTCAGCCAAAGATTAGACAGTCCCATAAAACAAAACAAGACTAAGTGGGCGCACCATCCCAGGGGCAAGGATGAGAAGGCAGGAGGGGAAAGGAAAGCTGGTAATGGGGAACCCAAGTTCAAGAAGGGGAGAGTGTTGACATGTTGTGGGGTTAGCAACCAATGTCACAAAACAGTATGTGTATTAATAATTTAATGAGAACCTAGTTTGCTCTGTAAATCTTCATCTAAAGTACAGTAAAAAAAAAGTGATGTTTTATTCAAGTAAGTATGAAAGAAATGTCTACTTCTTATTTAACTGTGGCAAAATACTTAAACTCCTTAATCCTAAACTTCTTTTTTGAAAATTGGAAATAATAATGCCATCTATATGACAGATAACATATAGCATGAAGTAAAATAGCGTGTAAGAAAGAAGCTTGTTACTAGTAAATAACAATAGTTTTTCTATTTTGAGCTAATACTTTGCAAAGGACTGTGCTGGGAATGCTATAGCCATTACCTCACTGAATTCTGTTGATTCTGCAAAGTAGTTATTTATATTTTTATCTTATAGGTAAAGGAATTAATGTTTGGGGTGATTTGACAAGGTCACACAGCCAGATAGTTTGCAAGGTTAGTATTCTAATTTATTCCTAACTGGATTCCAAAGCTTTCTTTTCACTCTACTATGATGATCCTTCTCTAGCATTATACAAATATTAGAAAATGTTAAATCTCTAATCTTCTTGAATTTATGGTAGTGCTTATTTGTGTGGAAAATACATATTACAATTAGGATGATTACTCACTACAATTAAGTATTTTTTATTTTAATACATACTGAAAATTTAGCCTACAATTTTATCTAGCAATGTATTATAGGCATTCATTCTTTTTTGACTTTGCCAAAATGATTGGTCAACAATAATCTCACATCTTTTCAGTAATATCTGTTTATTTGGGTATTACTGAGGTTAAATATTTTGAAAATATTTTTGCTGAATATTCTTATTTCTGGTTTTGTAAATTACTTGTACATGTAGTTAACACATTGTTCTATTGAGGTGTTTTTATTTTACTTATTGATGTATAAATGCTGTTTATATATTCAGACAATCAATCCCATATCGTAGATATTGCAACTAATTTTTTCAAGTTTTTATTTGCTAGTTTATTTTTTTTTACTGAAGATTTAAATTACAATGCACTCAAATATTTGTTTTTATTTATTGGGTCTAGATTTTGTCTCTTGCTTGGAAAGACCTTACCTACTTGAAAATTATAAACACATTTTCCTATGCTTTCTTCTTGTACTTATATGGTTTAATGTTTACATTACACTTTCATAAATGGAAGGGATTTTTTTAATTTAAGGAGTGAGGTATATATTGAACTTTACATTTTTGATGACTTACAAATTTTCCCAACAGTATTTATTAAATAGTATCTTTTGAAATTTCTGATCTGCTCTGAACTCATTGCCATGTTATTAAATTATTGTAGTTTTATAATAATTTCAATATCTTGTAGAACAAGGTTATATTGATTACTATTTTTTGTCAGACATGTCTTTTCTATGTTTATTTTTTCACTTTCTATATTAAATATAGAATATTTTTGTTGGAAATACAAGGGACCCAGAATAGCTAAAACAAACTTAAAAGAGAACAAAGTTGGAGGATTCATACTTGCCAATTTTAAAATTTACTGTAAAGTTAAAGTTATCATCACAGGATGATACTAGCAAAAGGTCAGACACATACAGGTAGTCCTTGACTTACCACAGATTTGAGTTACAACAAACCACACTTACAACCGTCTTTTTTTTTTTTTTTTTCGCTGTATCCAGAACATTACATCTTCCTAGGAGGAAGTTACTGGAAAATGCATGCGGGGGATTTGGAAAAAACTACTGAGTTATGTGAACACGCTCCAAGCATTTGATCACGGTAATGTGATGAAAGAGATTATTGCAAATATCATCTATATGGCAAGAACACTGAGTTCAGACTTCATATCACTGATGTGGAACAGCTGACAGATCATGAAGAAGGAGAATTGCCAGATTAGGACTTAATGGATTTTGAAGAGGAAGTAAATGCTGAAGAAGAAAGAAATAATGAGGAAGAGGAAGGAGAGAAGTTGAAAGGATTAGCTAAAGTTTCTTTTTAAATTAAATTAGGGGCTTCACCTACTTGAAAATATGGACCCAAATGCTGATCACTTTGCTAAATTCAATATGCAGATTCTGGAAGCAGTGAAATGTTACTGCAAAATATATGAAGAAAAAAAGAAAAGGACCATACAGACAACTCTCACTGATTTTCTGACTAAAAATGCTATCCCCATTCTTAGGGATAATCCAGATAGTCCGGAAACTTCCACTAGTGGAATTATTACTGCAACTGACAAAATACCAACATCATCCAACTCTTCTTCACTGTCAGAGTAAATTTTTATAATTTGGATATTTTTATGTGTGTATGTATTTATGTATTAAAATATACTTGTTGGTTTATATGTAATGTTTCCAACACCCAAAGACAAATAAAGAAACAGTTTATAAAGATACTGATACTAAAAGCCTATAAAAATGGAAACTAAAAAAAAAGTAAGAGGTATTCAACTTAAGTCAGAACCAACTTTTAAGACAGTTGTCACAACGGAACCCTGCTGCAAGTTGACGATTATCTGTAGATCAATGAACTAGAATTGAGAGTCCAGAAATAAACTCATACATCTATGGTTAATTGATTTTTGGCAAGGGTGTTAAGATCTTTCAATGGAGAAAAAATAGTCTCTTCAACAAATGATGTTGTGACCACTGGATAGTCACATGCAAAATAACAAATATGGACCCTACTGAAAATCATATATAAAAAATTAACTTAAAATTAATCAAAAACCTAAATATAAGAACTAAAATTTAAAAATTCCTAGAAAAAACTTAAAAGGAAATCTACTTTTCATTGGATTTGTCATTGGTTTCTTAGCTACTACACCAAAAACACAATCAATAACAGAAAAAAAAGACAAATTGGACTTATCAAAATGAAATGAAGTTATAGATGGTCCGAGATGGCAGCTTAATCACACATGCCATGCCATCCGCCTACAGCAAAGAGCTGAGAAACCAAGTGAAACAGATAAAGATGATAATCTGGGAACCAAGAACAGCAAACAGAAGAATGAAGAATTAGATCAAACACCAAAACGAAGGAAAAACTGACTGAAAACAGTGAATGAGGAGGCTTATGAACTGTAGGTGGCCTACCAGCTGCCCTGGTGCAGCATGGTCATCTTGAGCCAAAGAGAGCAACGTTCCTGGGTGAGGGGCACAAGATGGCAACTTCACAGAATCCCCAATAGGAGACAGAGATACTGTGTAGACAAACCCAGACCGAAGCAACATGAGCAGAACATAAACTGAATCTAAGGAGAGAAAGTGTAGAAATGTGATTGAAAGCCCTAGGGATCACAGGCAATCATACAGCAGGTTATGGAGTCAGAAAATAGGGACAGAACTATTCAACAACAGCCATACCTGATCGTTTGGGTGCACCACACTCGCAGAGTGGAGGATACTTGGAGTGGTGGCTAGAGATCTCCCAACCAACTGGACTCAGAACAGTACCCCCCCCCCTGCATTTGGTCAAGACTAGGTCCTGATTGCCAACTGCACTCTGTGGGGGGTACCCCAGTGCCCACGCCAGAGACTGGGATAACATGCTACCCCCTCCTCCCCACTCCTGCCTTCCCAGTGACCAGTAATGAGGCCCCCCCCGGCCTGACAATCCGAGGCACACACTCCCACACTGTCGGGCCTGTGCCCAGAGGCTTGTGCCCACCCCTGCCCATCCCCGTGCCACACCAACCACCCAGCAATCTGTGGCACCAACTCCCATGCTGTCAGACCTGAACCAGAGGCTCATGCCCAGTCTGACCACCCCCACACCACCCCAGCAATTGGTGGCTTATACTCCCACTGCCAGACTAGTGACTGCAGGCATGAGATCTCATCCTCCCCCACCCCTGCTGCCCCACCCACCTGACAACCAGTGGTGCAAGTTCCATGCCACCCACACAGTGACCAGTGACCTGTGTACCCTCCCCCCAACACCTAGCAACTGGTGGTGTGCACACACAGTGCCCAATCCAGCGACCAGTGAGAACACTACCTGCAACCATGCCCCAGTGACTGTCTGGATGCACACATAACCTCACCAGCAACACTAGTCACATCCTGATAGTTGCAATCTACACCTCTGCCAAATGATGAGCTGGATATCCTAATGCCCTCATCCAATGTCCAAGTGGCTGCAATGCTACACATCCTGCAACCAAATATTTCCTGCAGGCTGTCTGCACTTATACTGAAACCCATTGGCACACCATCACCTACTGAGACATAAATTCATGCACTCACAGTGGTGAGCGTTCCCCATCCATTTGGGTACCACTTTCTCACAGAAGATAAGATGTCCTGCCCTGGCCTCCAGAGAATGGAATGACTGCTAGTACCAATCCAGAAGTACTCGATGGTTCCACAAGGACTGTGGAGGGACTCTGATCACCCAAAACTTGTCACCCAACATCAGGGAAAGAACCTGCTCTTCCACCTTCACTCAATCCAGTAAGGGAAGACATACAAGCTAAATATAAAGGACTCAAAAGTGGGTGTGACACACAATACCCACCATTGTTGTTAGGTGTCATTGACTTGGTTCAGACTTGTAACCACCCTATGTACCACAGAATGAAACACTGCCTGGTCCAGTGCCATTCACACAATTGTTGCTATGTTTGAGCCGCTTGTTGTAGCCACTATGTCAATCTATCTCATTGAGGATCTTTCTCTTTTTCTCTGACCTTCTAATTTACCAAGCATAATGTCCTTCTCTAGGGGCCAGTCCTTCCAAATAACATGTCCAAAATATGTGGGACAAAGTATTAAGAAATGTTTAAAGTGTTAAAAAGCAAAGGACTAAGGTGGGTATGACTTAAGCCATGGTATTTTCAGTCACCTCATACACATGTGAAAGCTGGACAATGAATAAGGAAGACCAAAGAAGAATTGATGTCTTTGAATTACAGGGTTGGCAAAGAATATTGAATATACCATGGACTGCCAGAAGAACCAACAAATCTGTCTTGGAAGAAGTACAGCCATACCCACTAGTGAAAAAGGAAATCATGCCCACAAAGCCACACATATACCAGAACCAAAAATAACAACTATTAAAATAATATAAGGGAGAAAGACTTTCTAAAGAGAAAGAGAAGAAACGAAGATCTGAGTACATCAAAACAAAACAGAAAAATCAGCACACACACAAAAAAATTCATATGATCAATAAAACAAAAAAAAAATTTGCCATCCAATCAATTCCTACTCATAGCTCAGCTACAGAACAGAGTAGAATTGCCCCATAGGGTTTCCAAGGAACTATTGGTGGATTAGAACTGCTGAGCTCTTGATTAGTGACCAAGCTCTTAATGCCTCAAAGAGAGCAGACAATAATAAATCATAAGAAGAAACAGGATGAGATGGCTCAAATAAGTGAGCAAAATAAAGGTACAGAAAAAACTTTCTGAGGAAGAAATCGTAATAGAACTACCTGATAAGGAATTCAAAAAAATTATATATAGATCCCCAAAGAGATCAAGGAAAACAAAGACAAAACCCAAGAAGATTTCAGGAAAACAATACAAGAACAAAAATACAAAATACATAGACAATTAGAAACCACAAAAACAACAAATAGAAATCCAGAAGATTAACAACAAAATATCAGAAATAGATAACTCAATGGAAGGGCATAGAAGTAGAATCGAATCAATGGAAGAAAGAATCAGCAAAAAAGAGGACAAATTCCTTGACACTAATTTATTTGAGGAACAATAAGAAAAAAAATGAAGAAAGTCTAAAACTTATGTGGGACACTATCAAGAGGAATAATTTATGTGTAACTGGAATTTCAAAAGAGGGGGAGAAAAAAGTATAGAGAGAATTTTTGAAGATATATTGGCAGAAAAATTCCATGATGTCATGAAAGATGAGAAGGTTTCCATTCAAGAAGCTCAATGAACCCCATACAGGATAGACCCCAAAAGAAAGTCACCAAGACATGTCAGAATCAAATCTTCCAAAACTGAAGACAAAGAAAGAATTCTGAAAGCAACTCATGAATATTAAATATCACATACAAAGGGGCACTAATAAGACTAAGAACTGACTTCTAGGCAACAGGCAAGAAGGCAATGGAATGATATACATAAAACTCTGAAAAAAAATTACCAGCCAAGAATCATATATTCAACAAAATTGTCTTTCAAATATGATGGAGAAATTATAACATTCCCAGATAAACAGAAATTAAGGGAATTTGTAAAAAACAGACCAACCTTACAATAAATATTAAAGGGAGTCCTTTGGACAGAGAACCAACAATGTGAGACAACAACCTGAGATTAAGACACAAGACAGAATCACCCAGATACCAACCCAGATAAACAATTCTCAAAAGTAAAATAAAGCTGAAAAACTGAAAAAGGGGAAGCAGAGATGTCAATTTGTAAATGACAACAACTTCAAAACAAAAAGGGAGAATAAATGGTGTACTTATAGAACTTCCATATGAAGAGGAAATCAAGGCAATATCAAGATATAACAGACTGCTTTAAACTTAGGAGGATAAAGGGAAATATCAGAGTAACCACAAAGAAAATTAGTAAATCTACTCAACAAAATAAGGAAGAAAATCAAAATGAGGGAAACAAAAAGAAAATCCAGAAATAAAAAGAAAGCACAGAAATTTAAGTGAAACAAAGAAACCATTAACACCACACACACATATGCAATAAATAAATAAATAAATAACAAAATGGCGGCAGTAAATTCATACCTATTGATAATCACACTGAAGGTAAATGGTTTAAATGCAGCAGTCAAGAGACAGAGAGTGGCAGAATGGATTTATAAAAAGATCCATCCATATGTTGCCTGCCAGAGACACGTCTTAGACACAACAACATAAATAGGTTAAAAATCAAAGGATAGAAAAAATATACCAAGCAAACAGTAACTAAAAGAGAACAGAAGGGAAAATAATAATTTCTGACAAAATAGAATTTGAGTAAAATCCATTATAAGAGACAAAGAAGGCATTATACAATAATTAAAGGATCAAGCCACAAGAAGACATAATCTTAATAAATATTTATGCACCCAATGACAGAGCTCCAAAATACATAAAATAAACTTTAACGGAATTGAAAATAGAAATAGGCAGTTCTACAACACTAATTGGAGACTTTAACATAACACGTTCAATGATAGGCAGAACAGCTAGAAAGAAACTCAACAAAGTAACAGAATATCTAAATAACACAATCAACCAACTTCATCTCCCAGACATATACAGAACACACTACCCAACAGAAGCACAGTACATATTCTTCTCCAATGCACATGGATCGTATTTTAGGCCACAAATCAAGCCTCAATAAACTCAAGAATATTAAGATAATACAATGCATCTTCTCTGATCATAATGCTATAAAACTAGAAGTTAATAATGGAAAGAACAAGGAAAAAAATGTAAATACATGGAAACTAAATAACACCTTACTTAAAAAACTACTGGGTAATAGAAGAAATTTAAAAAATTCCTAGAATCAAATGAGAATGAAAACACAACATACCAAAATCTTTGGGATACATCAAAAGCAGTACTCAGAGGAGTATTTATAGCAATAAAGGCACACACCAAAAAAGACAAAAGGGTCAAAATCAATACCTTAACCATACAACTTGAGCAAATAGAAATGCAGCAGCAAAAGATGTCCACATTCACAGGAAGAAAGGAAATAATAAAGATCAGAGTAAAAATAAATGAAATATAAAACAGAAAAGCAATAGAAAGAATCAAAAAATAGATTTGGTTCTTTGAAAGGATCAATAAAATTGACTAATCACTGTCCAAATTGACAAACGAAAACAATGCAAAGATGCAAACAACCAAATAAGAAACGAGATGGGTGATATTGCAACAGAACCAACTGAGATAAAAAGGATCATAGCAGAATATTATGAAAAATTGTACTCCAACAAATTTGAAAACTAGAAGAAATGGACAAATTTCTAGTAACACACTATGTACCTAAAGTAACGCAAATAGAGGCAGAAAATTTGGGCAGGCCTGTAACAGAAGACAAAATTGAAGATGTCATCAAAAATCTTTTAACAGCAACAAAAAAAGTCCAAACCCAGATGGCATCACTGAAGAATTCTACCAAACATTCAGAAAAGAGATGGTGCCAATTCTACTCAAACCAGAACATAGAAGAGGAAGGAATACTCCCTAATTCATTCTATGAAGCCATCATAACCCTGATATCAAAGCAAGACAAAGACACCACTAACAAAGAAAATTACAGAATAATATCCCTCATGAATATAGATACAAAAATTCTCAACAGAGTTCAACTGCATATCAAAAAAATAATACTTCATGATCAAGTGGGATTCATACCAGGGATTCAAGGATGGTTCAACATTAAAAAATAAATTCAAGTAATTCACCACATAAATAAAACAAAGAAAAAAAATCACATGGCCATCTCAATCAAAACTGGGATAAAAGGGAAATTCCTCAACATAATTAAGGGCATATATGCAAAAATCAACAACCAACAATATTATCAATGGAGAAAGATTGATATTATTCCCATTGAGAACTAGAATGACACAAGGATTCCCTTTATCACCAGTCTTATTCAATATTGTACTGGAAATGCTAGCTAGGGCAATAAAGAAAGAAAGGGAAATAAAGCGTATTCAAATTGGAAAGGAAGAAGTAAAACTTTCTTTATTTGCAGATGACGTGATCCAATACATAGAAAATCCCAGAGATTCCACAAGAAATTTACTGGAACTAATAGAAAGATTCAACAAAGTGGCAGAGTAGAAGATCAACACACAAAAATCAGTTGGATTCCTCTACACCAGCAAAGAAGACTCTGAAAAGGAAATCAAGAAAACAGTACCATTTACAATAGCCCCGCAAAGGATAAAATATCTATGAATAAACCCAACCAGGGACATAAAAGACTTATACAAGGAAAATTATAGAACACTACTGCAAGAAACTAAAAGAGATCTACATAAAAGGAAAAACCATCCATGCTCATGGACTGGAGGACTTAACATTGTGAAAATGTCAATACTACCAATAGCAATCTATAGATATAATGCAATCCCAATCCAAATCCCAACAACATTCTGTAATGAAATGAGATGGGAAGGAGAGGGGAGGGATTCACTTTCTGGATAGTTGTCGTCGTTGTTGCTGTTAGGTGTCATTGAGCCAATTCTGACTCATAGCCACTCTATGTACAACAGAACAAAACACTGCCCAGACCTATGCCATCCTAAAAATCATTACTATGCTTGAGCCCATCATTGCAGCTACTATATCAACCCATATCATTGAGGTTCTTCCTCTCTTTGACTGACCCTCTACTTTATCAAGCATGATGTACTTCTCCAGGGACTGGTACCTCCTGATAACATGTCCAAACTACGTGAAACAAAATCTCCCCAACCTTGCTTCTAAAGAGTATTCTGGCTGTACTACATTCAGGACAGATTTCTTCGTTCTTCTAGCAGTCATGGTATATTCAATATTCTTTGCCAACACCAAAATTCAAAGGCATTAATTCTTTTTTTTAAAAATGATTTTTATTGTACTTCAGGTGAAGGTTTACAGAACAAATAGTTTCTCATGAAACAGTAGTACACATATTGTTTTATGACGTTGGTTAACAACCTCACGACATGTCAACACTCTCCCTTTTTGACCTTTTTTTTGGTGAAAATATACATAGACAAGTATACACCATTTTAAAAATTTCTACATGCACAGTTCAGTGACATCGACTGCACTCTTCCAATTGTGTTGCTATTCTCACTTTAGATGAAGATTTACAGAACAAAATAGTTTCTCATTAAACAGTACACATATTGTGCTATGACAATGGTTAACAACCTCACAACACATCAACACTATCCCTACTCAAACTTGGGTTCCCTATCACCAGCTTTCCTGTCCCCTTCCGCCTTCTAGTCCTTGTCCCTGGAATTTTGTGCCTCACTAGTCCCATTTGGTTTAATGGGGCTGTCCATTCCCAAGCTAAACGGTGAACCTCGGAAGTGACTTCACCACTGAGCTAAAAGGGTGTCTGGGGGCCATACTCTCGAGGTTTCTCCAGTCTCCTTTAGGCCAGTAAATCTCGTCTTTATTTTGTGAGTTAGAATTTTGTTCTACATCCTTCTCCAGCTCTGTCCAGAACTCTCTGTTGTGATCCTTGTCAGAGCAGTCAGAGGTGGTAGCCGGGCACCATCTAGCTGTACTGGACTCAGTCTGGTGGAGGCCTTGGTAGCTGTGGTCCCTTAGTCCTTCAGACTAATCTTTTCCTTGTATCCTGTTCTCTTCACTCTCCCTTGCTCCCGAAGGGATGAGACCAGTGCAGTATCTTAGATAGCTGCTCACAGGCTTTTAAGACCCCAGACACTACTCACCAAGGTAGAATGTACAACATTGCCTTTATAAACTGTGTTATGCCAAGTGATCTAGATGTTCCCTGAGACTATGGTCCCCACAGCCCTCCGCCCAGCAATTCAGTCCCGCAGGGAGTTTGGATGTGGCTATGGAGCTTCCATGACCTTTCCTTGTACAAGTTGTGCTGGTTTCCCCAGTATTGTGTACTGTATCACCCTTCACCCAAGATACCACTTATCTATTGCCTATTTAGTATTTCCCCCCCACCCCTCCCATCCCTGGTAACCAACAAAGATTGTTACATTTTGTGTGTGAACTTTTTCATGGGTTTTTACAATAGAGGTCTCATACAATATTTGTCCTTTTGTCATTGACTTATTTCACTCAGCATAATGTCCTTCAGTTTCATCCAAGTTATGAGATGCTTCACAGATTTATCATTGTTCTTTCTCGTTGCATAGTACTCCATTGTGTGTATGTACCATAGTTTGTTTATGCATTCAGCTGTTGATGGGCATCTAGGTTGTTTCCATCTTTTTGCTATTGTGAGCAATGATGTCATGAACATAAGTGTGCATATGTCTATTCAAGTGACGACTCTTATTTCTCTAGGATATATTCCTAGGAGTGGGGTTGCTGTATCGTATGGTATATCTATTTCTAGCTTTCTAAGCACTATATCATTTTCCAAAATGGTTGTATCATTTTGCATTCCCATCAGCAGTGCATAAGAGTTCCGATCTCCCGGCAGCCTTTCCAACATTTATTATTTCCAGTGTTTTTGATTTGTGCCAGTAATGCCGGGGTGAAATTATATCTCATTGTCATTTTAATTTGCATTTCTCCAATGGCTAGTGATCGCGAGCATTTCCTCATGTGTCTGTTGGACACTTGAATGTCTTCTTTGGTGAAGTGCCTCTTCATTTTCTTTGCCCATTTTTTAATAGGATTATTTGTCTTTTTGTTGTAGAGGTGTTGAATTTTCTTGTAGATTATGGAGATTAGACCTTTGTCTGACTTGTACTGTCCAAAAAAATTTTCCCAGTCTCTAGGATCTCTTTTTACTCTTTTGGTGAAGTCTTTTGAAGAGCATAGGTGTTTGAATTTTAGAGGATTCCAGTTATCTAGCTTATCTTCTGGGGTTTGTGTTTTGATGGTTATGGTTTGTATCGTGGTAATGCCGTGTATCAAGGCCTGTAGCGTCGGTCCTATTTTTTTCTTCTATGAACTTTATACTGTTAGGCTTTATATTTAGGTCTTTGATCTATTTTGATTTGGTTTTTGTATATGGCGTGAGGTATGGGTCCTGTTTCATTTTTTTGCAGCTGGATATCCAGTTTTGACAGCATCATTTATTAAAAAGACTTGTCTTTTCCCCATTTGATGAACTTTGGGCACTTGTCGAAGATCAGGCAACCGTAGGCAGATGGATTTACATCTGACATCTCAATTCTGTTCCTTTGGTGAATGTATCTGTCGTTGTACCAGTACCAGGCTGTTTTGACTACTGTAGCTGTATAGTAGGTTCTGAGGTCAGGTAGTGTGAGTCCTCCAACTTTATTCTTCTTCTTCCGTAGTGCTTTATTATTCGGGGATTCTTCCCTTTATATAAAGTTAATGATTACTTTTTCCATCTCTTTGAATAATGTTGTTGGTATTTGGATTTGGATTGCATTGTATTTGGAAATTGCTTTGGGTATAATTGTCATTTTCACAATGTTTTGTCTACCTATAAATGAGCATGGTGTTTCCATTTATGTAGATCCCTTTGGGTTGCATGCAGTAGTGTTTTGTAGTTTTCTTTGTATAGGTCTTTTACATCCCTGGT
>NW_004443987.1:3768319-3769782 GCF_000243295.1 Trichechus manatus latirostris
TGGAAGCTCCGTGAAGCTGCTTTCTCATACCCCCTATTTGTTGGTCTTTGATAGGTGTCCAAGATGGCGGATCCACACTGCATTTGCTGATAGGAGACCTCTGCACGAACCTCTTCTCACTCTCCTTTCTCTGTCAGTTTTCTCACTTCATTGGCGCTTCGCTGAGTTCTGTATCTCTACATTTGATGTTTTAACGTTTCAGGATTGCTGTTTTCTGTTGTTGATTTTTTTAATTTTTTTATTGTAATGTATATGAAGGTTTACAGAATAAATATTTTCTCACTGAACTGTCAGTACGCATTTTTTTATGACATTGGTTAAGAACTTCACGACATGTCAACACACTACCTTCTCGACCTTGAGGAGCTTTTTTTTTGGTGAAAATATACGTAGACAAATTTTCACCATTTTAAGTTTCTACATGTACAATTCAGAGACATTGATTACATTTTTCCAGTTGTGCTGCTTTTCTCACTATCCTTTTCCAAATTATTCCATCACCATTATCTTCAACTCACTGTCTCCTAGGCTTCCCAGCAAGCCTTCTGAGTTGCAGTTGTCAATTTGATCTTACATAGATAATTCTTTTTTTTTTTTTTTACCTTAAATGAAGATTTGGAGAACAAATAATTTCTCATTAAACAGTTAGTACAAATACTGCCCTATGACAATGGTTGACAACCGCAAGACATGTAAACACTGCCCCTTCTCAACCTTGGGTTCCTTATCACCAGCTTTCCTGTTCCTTCTTGCCTTCTAGTCCTTGTCCCTGGACTTCTGTGACTCATTTGTCCTGTTTTCTTTTATGAGGTTGTCCAATCCCCAGCTAAATGGTGAACACAGGAGTGACTTCAATGCTGAGCTAAAATGGTGTCCGGGGGCTGTACTCTACGGGTTTCTCCAGACTGTCAGGCCACTAAATCTGGTCTTCTTTTGTGAGTTAGAATTCTGTTCTACATCCTTTTCCAGCTCTGTACAGCACCCTCTATTGTGATCCCAGTCAGAGGAGTCAGTGGTGGTAGCCGGGCAAAATCTAGCTGTACTGGACTCAGTCTGGTGGAAGCCGTGGTACCTGTGGTCCATTATTCCTTTGGAGTCATCTTTTCCTTGTTTCTTGTTCTCTTCATTCTCTCTTGCTGCCAAAGTGATGAGACTAGTGGAGTATCTTAGATGGTTGCTCACAGGCTTTTAAGATCCCAGACACTACTCATCAAGGTAGAATGTACAACATTTTCTTTATAAACTGTGTTATACCAATTGAGCTACATGTTGCCTGAGACCATGGTCCCCACAGCTGTCCACGCAGCAGCTCAGTCCCTCAGGGAGTTTGGAAGTGTCTATGGAGCTTCCATGACCTTTCGTTGTACAAGTTGAGCTCGCTTACCCAGTAATGTGTACTGTCTTACCCTTCACCAAAGTTACCACTTATCTATTTAGTTCTCCCCCCCACTCCTCCCATCCCT
>NW_004443987.1:3770740-3778624 GCF_000243295.1 Trichechus manatus latirostris
AACTCTCAGGGTCTCTTCGTTTTTCTTTGTTCTTTTTTCTGAGTTTTCCTCAAACCGAGTTGTATCCAAGTGTTTGTCTTTAATTCCACTGATCCTGTCTTCCACCGTTTCAAATCTGCTTCTCAGCCCTTCTATGACATCATCCATTTCTGAAATCTTGTTATTTATCTTTTGGATTTCTAATTGTTGTTCTTGTATAATTTCTAGTTTTGAATTTATTTTGGCATTTTGTTCCTGCATTATTTTCCTGAAATCTTCCATTTTTTTTGTCTGTATTTTCCATGAATTTGTCTATTTTTTCCACTTTTTTGTCTGCTTTTTGCTTCAACTCTTGGATAATTGTCAGTATTAGAGATTTGAATTCCCTATCAGGTAGTTCTAGTTCCTTTTCTTCTACTGGAAAGTCATCTGTTGTTTTATTATGGATGTCTTTTGGAATCATCCTGTCCTGTTTTTTAAATGTTTTCAAATTTTCTGCTGTCTTCTGGGCATTCAGTAGTTATTTTTCTTGTTTATTGATTGTAGATTTGTTTGTTTCTTCCTTTTTTTTTTAATTTGGTTATGTCTGAACAGGCAGACTTTGTGTTCTTTGCTGTTTGTACATGTGTGGGCATGATATTTTTCACCTCCTTCTCCAATTGGCAAGGTCAGTTGCTCAGATATGGTACAGCATGTCAGGTTTAGCTGAAGAGGAGTTTCTGGGATGAGTTGTTTGTGGCACTTACTATAGCCACCAGGGCAAGTCAGTAATCCGTGGAGGACAGATTCCTGTAGGCTGTGCCTGTGCTGCTTGGTGTTGTGATGTTAAGCACACGGTGCAGATAGGCAGGATGGTGGGGGGAGATTGTGAAGTGTGGAGCTAAGATGGATATGGGAGAGAGGAGAAAGGAACAGGAGCCAAAAACATACAAACAAAAAAGAGTGCTAAGGGAGCTTCCTGTTGGAGTGGACAGATGAGAGAGTATGAAATTGAGAAAAACAAAAAGGAGAAGAAGAAGACAAAAAAGAAAAGGATGAATAAATAAAAATTAGAAAGAAAAAAGAACAGCAAATTTCCCAGGGATCCCACTGATGCGGTACGAGCTCTGGGGAAGTTGGTCTCAGGTTTTGCAGTACAGCCTGGCTAGAAGGCATGGAGGAATTCAGCACCAGGTATTCAGGGGACAGGAAGAGAAGGAAGGTATAGAGAGACAAGAAATTGAGTAATGAAGAAACACAAAAAGGGAAAAAGAGGGAAAAGAAAACAAAACAATTTTTTTTAAAAAAGAACAAGAAAGCACCCCCAAAAAACAGGAAAAAAAAAACCCACGGAAAAAGAAAAGAAATGCTCTCAGGGATCCCTCTGCAGTCTGTGCAAGCTGAGGGGGTAAGTCCCAAGCCATGTAGCCCTGCCTGGCCAGAAAGGGCTCCCAACTCAAGAAAAGGAAAAGAAAACAAACAACTCAAAACAAACAAACAAACAAAAGCCCCAGGATCCCACCAGCATGGCAGTCCAGACCAGGAAGCAGTTCCACACTCGAACGGAGCTCCGCAGTCCCCCAGGAAGGAGCAAAGATGGTGCAAGGAGCCAGGTATTTGAGCAAAAGGAGGGGGAGGTGTTGAGAGGTAAGGAAGAAATCAAAAGAAGCAGAAAAAAGCAAAACCAGCAGCCAACAAATGGCATTCAGGGAGTCGGTCAGTGCGAGCGGGTGGAATCCAAGCAGCCGGTGCTTCCCGGCCAAGAGACTGTGGCCGCAGGAAGCAGAGGAGGCCGAGTGGGGGTGAAGAACGGTGGGGGGTGGGAAAGCTTATATTGCCAATTACTGGTTCTGTCTCCAGCTGGAAGCTCGGTGAAGCTGCTTTCTCATACCTCCATTTGCTGGTCTCTGATAGGACTCCGAGACCGCAGATCCGTGCTGTATTAGCTGATAGAGGACCTTTGCATGAACCTCTCCTCGCTCTCCATTCTCTGTCAGTTTTCTCACTCCATTTGGTGCTTGGCTGAGTTCTTTATCTCTTCATTTGATGTTTTTGGGTTTAAGGACTGCTGTTTTCTCTGTTTGGCTTAGTTTTTCAGATCTTTGCTGTGGAGAGATGGCGTGGTGTTTCTGCCTACGGTGCCATGTTGCTGGAAGTCCTGTTTTCTCTGTTTTGCTTAGTTTTTTGGATCTTTGCTGTGGAGGGATGGTTTGGGGCTTCCGCCTAGAGAGCCATTTTGCTGGAAGTCCAGCATCAATTCTTCTGTGGTCTTCTTTATTCATTGTCTAGCTTTCACATGCATATGAGGTGATTGAAAATACCATGGCTTGGGTCAGACACACCTTAGTCCTCGAAATGACGTTGTCATGGTTTGAATTATGTCCCCCCAAAAATGTGTGTATCAATTTGGCTAGGCCATGATTCTTGGTACTGTGTGATTTTCCTGTATGTTGTAAACCTGTCTCTATGATGTTAATGAGGGAGGATGGGTGGCAGTTGTGTTAGTAAGGCAGGACCTGATCTACAAGACTGGATTGTGTCCTGAGGCAATCTCTTGAGATATAAAAGACAGAAGTGAGCAGTGAGACAGCAGGACCTCATACCTTCGAGAAAGCAGTGCCAGGAGCAGAGTGCATCCTTTGGACAAGGGTCCCTGCACCAAGAAGCTCCTAGTCAGGGGGAACACTGATGAGAAGGCTGACAGAGAGAGAAAGCCTTCCACTGGAGCTGACACCCTGAATTTGGACTTTTAGCCTACTTTGACTGTGAAAAAATAAACTTCTGTTCGCTAAAACCATCCACTTGTATTATTTCTGTTATAGCAGCTCTAGATGACTAAGACAGTCGTCTTAGCATTTTAACACTTTAAAGATATCTTTGCAGCAGATTTGCCTAATGCAATGCATCGTTTTATTTCTTTACTGCTGCTTCCATGGACATTGATAGTAGATAGTAGGCACTTTTGGTGATGGGAAAGGCAATCCCAAATATGAGTAAAGTCAGCACAACTTGACCAAGGTAAGTAAAGACACTAATAGTACAGGAGAATAAGGGACAATTTTTGGTAAATGCTAATACATATACAATTCTGCACCAACAGTAAAAACAAACAAAAATATGTGTGTGGTTACATAGGTAGATATAGATGCATATATGTGTATAGGAAGGCATATGTGAGTATATGCATGTGCATGTATAAGTGTATCTGTAGGCATATGTATATACACGTTTGTGTGTGCTGCATATACATCCACATATATAACAAACCAGAAGGGAGGCACAGTTACAGAGGCTTCTGAGACATATCCAAACAACTCACAGGATTGTTTTACTGGGTTAAAACGCTTGTGACCATTGTCTCGGAGGACAGCTTAGTTAATTGGCATAACATTGTTCACAAGATAATGTTCTACATCCTAGTTTGGTGAACATTGTCTGGGATATTAAAAGCTTGCAAGTGGCCATCTAAGATACAACTATTGGTCTCTACTTGTATGGAGTAAGAGAGAATGAAGGAAATCAAAGGCTTACAGAAGAAACTAATTCACTGTAATAATAGCCCACATGAACCAGTCTCTTCTAACCTGTGACCAGAAGAACTAGATGGTGCCCAAAGACCACTACCAACTCTTCTTACCAGGGACACAATAGAGGGTCTCAGATAGAATGGGAGAAAAAGGTAGAACAAAATTCAAATTCCTAAAAAAGGCCAGACCTACTGAACTGATAGAGACTAGAGGAACCCCCAAGACTATCACCCTAAGATAACCTATGAACTTGGAAATGAATCTATTTCTGCAGATCTCCTTTCAGCCAAATAATAGATTGGCTTACAAAATAAACAATTTCACCCATGAGTAATGTGCTCCCTTAAACAGTTAACTATATTAGGCCAAATGGTTAACATTTACCCAAAAGCAAAGATGAGAAGGTAAGGAGAGGAAGAGAAGCTAAATCAGTGGAAATAACGAGAATGCTGACACATTGTAAAAATAGTAACCAATGGCATGGAACAATCTGTATAAAAAGCATCAGAGGTGAACCTAATTTACTGTGTAAACTTTCACCTAAAATACAATAAAATATTATTAAAAAAGGAAATGTATTTTAAAAAATTTGTACAGAATGGGAGAAAATATTTACAAATCACATAACCAATATGGGGTATAGTATTTCAAATGTGTAAATAAATCTTACAACTCAACAACAAAAAGACAAATAACTCATTAAAAAATGGGCAACTCATTTGAATAGACATTTCTACAAAAAAGATATACAAATGGTTAATAAACAATGAAAAGACGCACATCATTAGTCATTAAGGAAATACAAATCAAAATCAAAATGGGACACCACTTCATACCCACTAGGATGGTGATAATAAATGATAAAAAATAAAAATAACAAGTGTTGGCAGAGATATGGAAATATTAGAACCCTTATATATTGCTGGTGGGAAAAAAAGGTGCAGTTGCTGTGGAAAACTGGTAATTCCTCAAAAACTTAAACAAATAGTTACAATATTACCCAGAAATTCTACTCTTAGGTATGTATCAAAGAGAATTGAAATCATATTTTCAAACACATGCAAAAATTTGTACATAAATTTTCATAGCAGCATTATTTGCAACAGCCAAAAAGTGGAAACAAGCCAAACCTCCATAACCTAATGAATGGATAAACAAAATGTGCTATATCCATGCAAGACATATTATCCAGGCTTGAAAAGAAAAGAGGTAGTGATACGTGCTACATGTATTAATGTTGCAAACGTTATGCTAAGTGAAAGAAACCAGACACAAAAGTCTACATACTTTATAATCACATACATAAAAAATGTCCAGAATAGACAATTCCTATTTTTTGTCTAGAGACAGAAAGTAGTTAAGTTGCCAAGGATGGTAAGATGAAGGAATTGGAGTTACAAGGATTATTCTTGGGGTTATGGAAATGTTCTGGAAATAGGTAATGGTGATTTTTAATATTTTCTTTAAATTTTTTTTATTGTACTTTAGGTGAAGTTTTACAGAACAAATAGTTTCTCATTAAACAGTCAGTACACATATTGTTTTATGACATTGGTTAACAATCCCAAGACATGTCAACACTCTCCCTTCCCAAACTTAGAGGACTTTTTTTGGTTGTTTGTTTGTTTGGTGTAAATATGCATAGCCAAAGATACACCATTTCAAAAATTTCTACATGTGGGACTTCCGGCAACATGGCGCTCTAGGGAGAAGCACCATGCTGTCCAGCCACAGCAAAGATCTAAAAAACTAAGCCAAAAAGAAAACAGCAATCCTGAAATCCTAAACATCAAATGAAGAGATAAAGAACTCAGCCAAGCACAAAATGCAATAACAAACTGACAGAGAACAGAGAGCGAGGAGATATACATGAAGAAGTTCCCTATCAGCTAATGCAGCATGGATCTGCCATCTTGGACTGCTATCAGAGACTGGCAAATAGGGGGTATGAGAAAGCAGCTTCACAGAGCTTCCAGCTGGAGACAGAACAACCAGTAAACAGCAATATATGCTTTTCCACCCCTTACCCTTCTTCACCCCCACTCAGTCTCCTCTGCTTCCTGCGGCCACAGTCTCTTGGCCGGGAAGCACTGGCTGCTTGGATTCCACCTACCTGCACTGGCCAACACCCTGAGCGCCATTTGTTGGCTGCTGGTGTTGCCTTTTTTCTGCTTCTTTTGATTTCTTCCTTACCTCTCAACACCTCCCCCTCCTTTTGTTCAAATACCTGGCTCTGTAAGCCATCTTTGCTTCTTACTGAGGGGCTGTGGAGCTCCTTTCAAGCATGGAACTGCTTCCCAGTCCGTGCTGCCACACTGGTGGGATCCCGGGGCTTTTTTGTTTGTTTCTTTTGAATTCTTTGTTTGTTTTCTTTTTCTTTTCTTGAGTTGGAAGCCCATTCTGGCTAGGTGGTGCTTTGTGGTTTGGGACCTACCCCTCAGCTTCCACAGATGTGCAGAGGGATCTCTGAGTGCATTTCCTATTTTCGTGGGGTTTTTTTTTGGGGGGGGGGTTCTTGTTCTTTTTACTTAAATTTGTTTTGTTTTCTTTTCCCTCTTTTTCCCTTTTTGTCTTTCTTCATTACTCAGTCTCTCGTCTCTCTATACCTTCCTTCTCTTCCTGTCCTCTGGATACCTGGCACTGAATACCTCTACGCCTCCTAGCCAGGCTGTACTTCAACACCTGGGAACAACTTCCCCAGACCTCGTAGCCGCACTGGTGGGATCCCTGGGATCTTTGCTGTTCTTTTTTCTTTCTAATTTTTATTTCTTCATTCTTTTCTTTTATTTTCTTCTTCTTCCCCTTTTTGTTTTTCTCTGCTTAATAGTCTCTCATCTCTCCAGTCCAACAGAAAGCTCACCTAGCACTCTTTTTTGTTTGTTTGTATGTTTTTGGCTCCTGTTCCTCTCTCCTCTCTCCCATATCCATCTTAGCTCCACACATCACAATCTCCACCCTCCATCCTGCCTACCTGCACCGTGTGCTTAACATCACACAACTGAGCAGCACTAGCACAGCCTACCGGAACCTGCCCTGTACTGATTACAGACCCGCCCCAGTGGCTGTAGTAAGTGCCACAAACAACCCATCCCAGGGACTTCTCTTCAGCTAGACCTACCCTGATGTACCATATCTGAGCAACCAACCATGCCAATTGGAGAAGGAGGTGAAAAGTACCATGCCCACAGACGAGCAAACAGCAAAGAACACACAGCGTGCCTGCTCAGACATAGCCAAATTAAAAAAAAAAAAAAAATACAAGATGAAACAAACATATCTACAATCAGTAAACAAGAAAAATAACTACTGAATGCCCGAAAGACAGCAGACAGTATCAAAACATTTACAAAAACAGGACAGGATGATTCCAGTAGGCATCCAAAATAAAACACCAGATGACTTTCCAGTAGAAGAAAAGACACTAGAACTACCTGATAGGGAATTCAAATCTCTCATACTCAGAATTACCCAAGGGTTGAAGCAAAAAGCAGACAGAATGAGGAAAAAATAAACAAATTCATGGAAAAGGCAGATAAATTCATGGAAAATAGAGACAAAAATGGAAGAATTCAGGAAAATAATGCAGGAACAAAATGCCAAAATAAATTCACAACTAGAAATCATAAAAAAAAAACAACTTGAAATCCAAAAGATAAACAACAAGATTTCAGAAATGGACAGTGTCATAGAAGAGCTGAGGAGCAGTTTTGAAACGGTGGAAGACAGGATGAACAGAAATGAAGACAAACACTTGGATACTACTCTGAGGAAAAATCAGAAAAAAGAACAAAGAAAAATGAACAGACCATAAGAGTTATGGGGGATACGATCAAAAGCAAAAATCTGCAAGGGAGCAGAGTTCCAGAACAGGGGGAGAAAACAGAAAACACAGAGAGGATCATTGAAGAATGGCTGACAGAAAACTTGCCCAATATCATGAAAGATGAAAAGCTGACCATCCAAGAAGCTCAACGAACCCCATATAGGATAGATCCCAAAAGAAAATCAGCAAGGCATATCATAATCCCTCTCACTAAAACCAAACACAAATAAAGAATCCTGAGAGCAGCTCGAGAAAAACAAAATGTCACATACAGAGGAGAAACAAAAAGGCTAAGCTCAGATTATTCAGCAGAAACCATGCAGGCAAGAAGGCAATGGGATGACACATATAAAACCTTGAAAGAAAAAATTGCCAGCCAAGAGTAATATATCCTGCAAAACTCTCATTCAAATATGAAGGTGAAATTAGGACATTTCCAGAAAAACAGAAATTAAGTGACTATGTAAAAAACAAACCAAACTTACAAGGCTTATTAAAGAGAGTCTTTCCATGTGAGAACAAACTACATCAGACCACAGGCTGAATATAAGACACAGGATTGTACCAGCCAGATAC
>NW_004443987.1:3784639-3791417 GCF_000243295.1 Trichechus manatus latirostris
TTTTTTTTAAAGAATTTTTTCATTTCTTTTGTTTTTGTAGATTTTGTGTTTACTGAGACTTTATGTTTTTCCTCTTTATTTTTATTAGTAGGTTTGTTAACTTTCTTTGTGGTTACAGTGAAATTTACCCTCATCTTTCTAAGTTTGAAGTAATCTATTATTACTTGGTGTCACCTTGCCTTCCTCTCCATTAGGTTTTATTCCTACACTGTTTATTCCAACTTTGATTGTTATAATGTTGTTGTCATTGACAGATTAACTGCTCTGATTCCCTTTGTATTTCTTTTGGTTTTGGATAGTCCTTGAGAGTTCATTTCCCAGACTGGTATCTGGTTGGTACGATCCTGTGTCCTAGATTCAGCGTGTAAGCTGAAGTTGTTAGTTCTCGGATACAAGGACTCCTTTTAATAATTCTTGTAAATTTGATCTGGTTTTTACTTAGTCCCTTAATTTCTGTTTATCTGGAAATGTCCTAATTTCACCATCATATGTGAACAAGAGTTTTGTAGGATATATTATTCTTGGATGGCATTTTTTTTCCTTTCAAGGTTTTATATATGTCATCCCATTGCCTTCTTGTCTGCATGATTTCAGTCGAATATTCCGAGATTAGTATCATTGTTTCTCCTCTGTATGTGATTGTTTGATTTTTTCAAGCTTTTCTCAGGATTCTTTGTTTGTTTGGTTTTGGTGAATGTGATTATGATATGTTTTGGTGATTTTCTTTTGGGGTCTATCCTATATGGGGTTCATTCAGCTTCTTAGATGTCAGCTTTTCATCTTTCATGATATTGGGGAAGTTTTCTGTCAGCAGTTCTTCAATGATCCTCTCTGTGTATTCTGTTTTCTTCCCCTGTTCTGGAAATCCAATCACTGGCAAATTTTTGCTTTTGTTTCTATCCCACATAATTCCCAGGATCTCTTCATTTTTCTTTGTTCTTTTTTCTGAGCTTTCCTCAAACAGAGTTGTATCCAAGTGTTTGTCTTCAATTCTGCTGATACTGTCTTCCACTATTTCAGATCTGCTCCTCAGCCTTTCTGTGACACTGTTCATTTCTGAAATCTTGTTGCTTGTCTTTTGGATTTCTAACTGTTGTTTTTATATGATTTTGTGTTTTGAATTTATTTTGGCATTTTGTTCCTGCATTATTTTCCTTAATTCTTCCATTTTGGTCTGTATTTTCCATGAATTTGTCTGCCTTTTCCATGAATTTGTCTATTTGTTTCTCATTTTTGTCTGCTTTTTGCTTCAACTCTTGAATAACTCTGAATATTAGAGATTTGAATTCCCACTCAGGTAGTTCTAGTGCCTTTTCTTCTACTGTAAAGACATCTGGAGTTTTATTTTGGACTCCTACTTTAATCATCCTATCCTGTTTTTATAAATGTTTTGATACTGTTCACTGTCTTCGGGGCATTCAGTAGTTATTTTTCTCATTACTGACTGTAGATATGTTTGTTTAATCCTTTTTTTTTAATTTGGCTATTTCTGAGCAGGTACACTGTGTGTTCTTTGTTGTTTGATCATCTGTGGGCACGACACTTTTCACCTCCTTCTCCAGTTGGCAGGGTCGGTCGCTCAGATATGTTACAGCAGGGCAGGTTTAGCTGAAGAGGAGTTGCTGGGATGGATTGTTTGTGACACTTAGTACGATCACCAAGGTTGGCCACTAGTTTGTGCAGGGAAGGTTCTGGTAGGCTGTGTCAGGGCTTCTTGGTGGTGTGATGTTCAGCACACAGTGCAGGTATGCAGGAAGGAGGAGGTAGATTGTGATGTGTGGAGCTAAGATGCGTATGGGAAAGACGAGAGAGAGGAGAGAGGCGCAGGAGCCAAAATCATACATACGAACAAAAAAGAGTGTCATAGGAGCTTGCTGTTGGAGTGGGGAGGTGAAACACTGAGAAATGGGGAGAAACAAAAAGAAAAAAAAAAGAAAATGGGTAAAAGAAAAAAATGAATAAATCAATACACTGGAAATGAAGAAAGATAAAAAGAGAATGAGAGAGAAGAAAACAAAATAAAGAAACAAAGAAACCAAACAAGAAAAAAATTCCCCCAGGGATGTCCTGTGCGTCTGGGTAGAGTAAGCGAGTAGCTTCCAAGCTGCACAGTACTGCCTGGTTAGAAGAGGCTCCCAAGCAGAGAAAAGAAAAAGAAAACAAACAAATCAAAACAGAACAAATCAGAGTAAAAAAACAAAGCCCTGGGGGGGTCCCACCAGGGTGGCAGCATGGGCCTGGAAGCAGTTTCACAGTCAAGCAGTGTTTCTCAGCCTTTCAGGGAAAAGCAAAGATGTCGCACAGAACCAGGTATTGAGAGAAAGGAGGGGGAGGTGTAGAGAGGTAAGGAAGAAATCTAAGGAAGTGGATAAAAGCAATACCAGCAGCCAACAAAAGGCACTCAGAGAGCAAGCCAGAGCAGGTGAGTGGAATCCAAGCAACACCAGGGTAAAGGTTGAGCTTCCCGGCTAAGAGACTGTGGTTGCAGGAAGCAGAAAAGGCTAGGTGGTGGTGAAGAAGTGTAGGGAGTAGGGGAGCATGTATTGTTGGTTACTGGCTGTTCTGTCTCCTGCTGGAATCTCCGTGAAGCTGCTTTCTCATACGCCCTGTTTGCTGATCTCCGATAGGAGTCCAAGATGAAGGATCTGTGCAGCAGTAGCTGGTAGGGGACCTCTGCATGTATGTCTCCTCGCTCTCTGTTCTCTGTCAGTTTCTTATTCCATTCGGTGCTTGGATGAGTTCTTTATCTCTTCATTTTATGCTTAGGTTTTCAGGGTGCTGTTTTCTCTGTTTGGCTTAGTTTTTCAGATCTTTGCTGTGGAGGGATGGCGTGGTACTTCTGCCGATAGTGCCATGTTACCCGGAAGTGGGTAGTGGTGATTTTTGCACAACTTTTGTAAATAAAATAAAAACCACTTAATTGTACACTATAAAATAGTCAAAATGGTGAATTTTATCTCAATAAGAAATTTATTAAAATACGTAAATTTAAATTGAAATAATACAATTCTTTTGTATTGGAACATTTAATATTCTAAATATTCTCACAAAATTAATACATAAATAAAATGCAATTCTGATTAAAATCTTAATAGAAGTTTCTGTAAGTGATAAATGATCTTAAAATTCACTTGTAAGAATAAATAGGAGTAAGCATGAAAAAGGTATGAAAATAAAGAAATGTGTTGTATAAAGCCATTTAATTTAAATAAATAGACTATTCATACAGAAATAGACAAAACATTAGTGAGACACAGAAATAAATCCATTGTCTAAAAATTTTAATATATAGCAAAGTGGTATTCACAATTTATGGAAAAATCACAGCTGAATTAATAAAAATTATTATTGTACATCTGGTTATTTTTTGAAAGAAAATAAATTGTGTTGAATATCTTATATCATGTATATAAATTATTGACAGTTTAAATGTAGGTTTATTGAAGGCTGGAAACAAATATGTATTAGCATTGAATTTGCTGGTCTAGTTGTATAATATGGTTGTAGAGGAAACCTTAAGCAAGAGAGGAAACACTCAAACCAAACCCACTGCCATAAGGCCAACTCTGACTCGTAGCGACTGTACAGAGTAGAACTGCCCCATAGAGCTTCCAAGGCTGTAAATCTTTACTGAAGCAGACTGCCACGTCTTTCTGCCTTGGAGCAGCTTTTGGATTCAAACCACTGACTTTTTGATTAGCAGCTGAACTGTTTAACCACTGCATCACCAGGGTTCCTTACAGGAAACAGAGAAGTTACAAAAACTAAATATATTTAACTATATGTGATAAAAACATTTGTACAGAGGACTTCTGGTAAAATGGCGCTCTAGGCAGAAGCACCACGCCGTCCCTCCACAGCAAACATCCGAAAAACTAAGCCAGAGAAAACAGCAATCTTGGAACCCTAAAATATCAAATGAAGATATAAAGAACTCAGTTAAGCACCAAATGGAGTGACAAAGAATGGAGAGCAAGGAGACATTCATGCAGAGGTCAGCTATCAGCTAACGCAGTGCGGATCCACCATCTTGGACTCCTATCAGAGACCAGCAAATAGGGGGTACAAGAAAGCAGTTTCACGGAGTTTCCAGCAGGAGACAAAACAACCAGTAATTTGCTATACACACTTTCCCACCCCCACACTTCTTCAGCCCCACTCAGCCTCCTCTGCTTCCCCTGGCCACAGTCTCCTGGCCGGGAAGCACTGGCTGCTTGGATTCCACCCACCCGTACTGGCCGGCTCTCTGAGTGCCATTTGTCGGCTGCTGGTGTTGCTTTTTTCTGCTTCTTTTGATTTCTTCCTTACCTCTCACCACCTCCCCCTCCTTTCGCTCAAATACCTGGCTCCATGCGCCATCTTTGCTTCTTCCTCAGGGGATTCCAAACTCCGTTCGAGTGTGGAACTGCTTCCCGGTCTGGGCTGCCACGCTGCTGGGATCCCGGGGCTTTTGTTTCTTTGTTTGTTTTGAATTGTTTGTTTTCTTTTCCTTTTCTTGAGTTGGGAGCCTGTTCTTGCCGGGTTGTGCTGCGCGGCCTGGAATCTACCCCCTCGGCTTGCACAGACTCACAGATGGATCCCTGAGGGCATTTCTTTTTTTGTTGATTTTTTTCTTCTGTTTTTTGGGGGCTTTTCTTCTTCTTTTTTTAAATTTGTTTTGTTTTCTTTTCCCTTTTTGTCTTTCTTAATTACTCAGTTTCTCATTTCTCTATATCTTCCTTCTCTTTCTGTTCTCTGAATACCTGGTGCTGAATACCTCTATGGCTTCTAGCCAGGCTGTACTGCAAAAACTGAGAACAACTTCCGCAGACCTCGTAGCTGTACCAGTGGGATCCCTGGGAGCTTTGCTGTTCTTTTTCCATTCTGATTTTTATTTAGTCATTCTTTTCTTTTTTCTTCTTCTTCCCCTTTTTGTCTTTCTCCATTTCATAGTCTCTCATCTCTCCACTCAAACGGCAAGCTCCCATAGCACTCTTTTTTGTTTGTTTGTATGTTTTTGGCTCCTGTTCCTCTCTCCCATATCCATCTTAGCTCCATACATAAAAATATCCCCCCAACATCCTGCCTAAATGCACCATGTGCTTAACACCACACCACCAAATAGCACAGGCATGGCCTACTAGAACCTGCCCTGCACTGATTACTGAACCACCCCAGTGGCTATAGTAAGTGCCTCAAACAACCCGTCCCAGTAACTCCTCTTCAGCTAGACCTGCCCTGTTGTACCACATCTAAATGAATGACTCTGCCAGTTGGAGAGGAGGCAAAAACTATCATAACCACAGATGAGAAAACTACAAAGAACACACAGCCCGCCTGCTCAGACATAGCCAAATAAAAAAAAATTATAAAACAAACAAATCTACAATCAGTAAACGAGAAAAATAACTACTGAATGCCCCAAAGACAGCAGACAATATCAAAACATTTACAAAAACAGGACAGAATGGTTACAGTAGGCAACCAAAGTAAAACACCAGATGACTTTCCAGTAGAAGAAAAGGCACTAGAAACACCTGAAAGGGAATTCAAATTTCTAATATTCAGAGCTATTCAAGAGTTGAAGCAAAAAGCACAAAAATTGAGAAACAAATAGACAAATTCATGGAAAAGGAAGACAAATTCATGGAAATACAGACCAAAATGGAAAAATTCAGGAAAATAATGCAGGAACAAAATGCCAAAAAATTCACAACTCGAAACCATACAAAAACAACAGTTAGAAATCCAAAAGACAAGCAACAAGATTTCAGAAATGGACAGTGTCATAGAAGGGCTGAGGAGAAGATTTGAAACAGTGGAAGACAGTATCAGCAGAATAGAAGACAAACACTTGGATACAACTCTGTTTGAGGAAAACTCAGAAAAAAAGAACAAAGAAAAATGAAGAGACCCTGAGAATTACATGGGCTAGAAACAAAAGCAAAAATTTGCCAGTGATTGGAGTTCCAGAACAGGGGAAGACAACAGAATAAACAGAGAGGATCATTGAAGAACTGCTGACAGAAAACTTCCCCAATATCATGAAGGATGAAAAGCTGGCTATACAAGAAGCTGAAAGAACCCCATATAGGATAGACCCCAAAAGAAAATCACCAAGGCATATCATAATTACTCTCGCCAAAACCAAAGACAAACAAAGAATCCTGACAGCAGCTCGTGAAAAACAAGAAGTCACATACAGAGGAGAAACAATATGACTAAGCTCAGATTATTTGGCAGAAACCATGCAAGCAAGAAGGCAATGGGTTTACATATATAAAACCTTGAAAGAAAAAAATTGCCAGCCAAGAATAATGTATCTTGCAAAACTCTTGTTCACATATGATGGTGAAATTAGGACATTTCCAGATAAACAGAAATTAAGGGAATATCTAAAAACCAAACCAAACATACAAGAATTATTAAAGGGAATTTCTTCAATCTGAGGACAAAAAACTTCAGCTCACAGGCAGAATCTAGGATACAGGAGCATACCAGCCAGATACCAATCTAGGAAACGAACTCTCAAGGACTCTCCAAAACCAAAAGAAATACAACAGGGAATAAGAGTAGTTAATTAGTAAATGACGACAACATCAAAACAATAAAAGAGAGAATACACAGTGGAGGTACAGAACCTTCTAATGGAGAGGAAGAGAAGGAAACACCAAGTGAAAATACACTGCTTCAAACTTAGAAAGATAAGTGTAAATTTCATGTTAGCCACAGATAAAGTTAACAAACATACTTATAAAGAGGAAAAACATAGAGTGTCAGCAAAAACAAAACCTACAAA
>NW_004443987.1:3793360-3794637 GCF_000243295.1 Trichechus manatus latirostris
ACAAAATCTAACATGCATTCGTGATAAAAACTCTCAATAAAATAGGTATAGAAGGGAAATTTCTCAACATAATAAAGGGCATCTATGCAAAACCAACAGCCAACATCATTCTTAATGGAGAGAGGTTGAAAACATTCCTCTTGAGAACAGGAACAAGACAAGGATGCCCTTTATCACCACTCCCATGTAACATTGTGCTGGAAGTTCTAGCTAGAGCAATCAGGTGAGAAAAAGAAAGAAAGGGCATCCAAATTGGTAATGAAGAAGTTAAACTGTCCTTGTTTGCAGATGATATGATATTATACATAGAAAACGCTAAGGACACCATAAGGAATCTACTTGAACTAATAGAAACATTCAGCAGAGTAGCAGGATACAAGATAAACATAAAAAAATCAGTTGGATTCTTACACATTAATAAAGAGAATGATGAAAAGGAAATCAGGAAAACAATGCCATTTATAATAGCCCCTAAAAATTAAATACTTAGGAATAAATCTAACCAGGGATATTAAAGACCTATACAAAGAAAACCACAAAACACTACTGCAAGAAACTCAAAGGGATCTACATAAATGGAAAAACATACCATGCTCATGGATAGGTAGACTCAACATTGTGAAAATTAAAATTTTACCCAAAGGAATTTACAAATACATTGCAATCCCGATCCAAATACCAACAACATTCTTCAAAGAGATGGAAAAAGTAATCATTAACTTTATATGGAAAAGGAAGAAGCCCTGAATATGTCAAGCACTACTGAAGAAGAAAAATAAAGTTGTAGAACTCACACTACCTGACCTCAGAACCTACTATACAGCTACAGTAGTCTGAAAAGCCTGGTACTGGTACAATGACAGATACATTGACCAATGGAACAGAATTGAAACCCAGATTTAAATCCATCCACCTACGGTCACCTGATCTTCGACAAGGGCCAAATGTCTATCAAATGGGGAAAAGACAGTCTTTTTACAAATGGTGCTGGCAAAACTGGATATCCATTGGCAAGAAAATGAAACAGGACTCATACTTCATACAATATACAAAAATTAATTCAAAATGGATCAAAGACCTAAATATAAAGCCAAAACTAAAAAGTTCATAGAAGAAAAAATAGGACCAATGCTACAGGCCTTAATACACAGCTTTAACAGGATATAAACCATAACCATCAACACACTAACCCCAGAAGATAAGCTAGATAACTGGGATCTTCTAAAAATCAAACACCTATGCTCTTCAAAAGACTTCACCAAAAGAGTAAAAAGAGA
>NW_004443987.1:3796121-3797296 GCF_000243295.1 Trichechus manatus latirostris
AGAAGGCAGAAGGGGACAGGAAAGCTGGTGATAGGGAACCCAAGGTTGAGTAAGGATAGTGTTGATGTGTTGTGAGGTTGTTAACCATTGTCATAGTGTAACATGTGTACTAACTGTCTAATGAGAAACTATTGTGTTCTGTAAACCTTCGTCTAAAGTGAGGAAAGCAGCACAATTGGAAGAGCGTAGTCAATGTCACTGAACTGTGCATGTAGAAATTCTTGAAACGGTGTATCTTTGGCTATGTGTATTTTCACCAGAAAAAAAGACCGAGAAGGGAGAGCGTTGACATGTTGTGAGTTGTTAACCAATGTCATAAAACAATATGTGTACTACTGTTTCATGAGAAACTCTTTGTTCTGTAAACCTTCACCTGAAGTACAATAAAAAAAAAGAAAAAAAAAACATTTTTACAGAATACCTACATGTATTCAACAGAGAAATTTTAGATTTCAACAAATCATCTATATGTGCAATTAAAACTACAAAAGAAAATAGTTGCCTTCAAGTCAAATCCATCTAGTGACAACCCCATGTGTTGCAGAGTAGAACTGCTCTCCACAGGGTTTTCAAGGCTCTGACCTTTCAGAAGCAGATCATCAGCACTTTCTTCCAAGGTGCCTCTGGGTGGGTTCAAACCACCAACTTTTCAGTTAGTAGCGGAGCCCTTAACCATTTGTGCCGCCCAGGGACTTCAGAATAAAACAAAATACAATAGAACAGAATAGAATGGAACAAAAAACACATACTGCTAGCATGGATGTGGACAAAAAATTATACTCTTAAAAGTTGAAAGAAATATTCATTGTTATAAATGTTTGGAAACTTAATCTGTTAGTGTCTTAGTCATCTAGTGCTGCCATAACAGAAATACCACAAGTGGATGGTTTTAACGAAGAGAAGTTTATTTCCTCACAGTCAAAGTAGGCTAAAAGTCCAAATTCAGGGCGTCAGCTCCAGGGGAAGGCTTTTTCTCTCTGTCAGCCTTCTCATCAATGTTCCCCCGGACTAGGAGCTTCTCGGCGCAGGGACCCCTGTCCAAAGGACGCGCTCTGCTCCTGGTACTGCTTTCTTGATGGTTTGAGGTCCCCCTGTCTCACTGCTCACTTCTGTCTTTTATATCTCAAGAGATTGCCTCAGGACACAATCCAGTCTTGTAGATCAGGTCCTGCCTT
>NW_004443987.1:3797396-3807155 GCF_000243295.1 Trichechus manatus latirostris
CAGTCTTGTAGATCAGGTCCTGCCTTACTAACACAACTGCCACCCATCCTCCCTCATTAACATCATAGAGACAGGTTTACAACATACAGGAAAATCACACAGTACCAAGAATCATGGCCTAGCCAAATTGATACACACATTTTTGGGGGGACATAATTCAAACCATGACAGTTAGCATCTATTAAAATTAAAAAAATGCATTTATACTTCAACAAAGTAATCCCATTCTAAGATTCTATTCCTTAGAACAAGTGGAACAAACTTCATAGATGGACTGATAAACAACATCATGATGTATCAAGAAAAAATTGTAGTTATCAATGATTTCATTCTACTTGGATCAACAATTAATGGCCATGGAACAGCAATCAAGAAATCAAATGACATATTGTATTGGGCAAATCTGCTGCAAAGACATCTTTAAAGTGTTAAAAAGTAAATATATCACTTACATGACTAAGGTTTGTTTGACCCAAACCATATTCTTTTCAATCAACTAATATGTATGCAAAAGCTGTACAATAAATAAAGGAAGATAGAAGAATTGATGTGTTTGAACTGCGGTGCTCTTGAAGCATACTGAACATACCATGGATTTCCAAAAGAAGGGACAAATCAGTTTTAGAAGAAATACAACCAAAATACCCCTTAGAAGTGAGGGTGGTTAGACTTTGACTTGCTTCCTTTGGACATGTCATCAGGGAAGACCAATTGCTAGAGAAGGACTTTATGTCTGGTAAATTAGAGGGTCAGCAAAAACAAGGGAAACCCTCAATGAGATAGATTGAAACAATAGCAGCAACAATGGACTCAAACATGCTGATGATCATGAAAATGGTGCAGAACTGGGCAACATTCTGTTATACATAAGGTCGCCATGAGCTGGAGGAGCCTACTCAATGAAAGCTAAAAACATCAAAACAATATCCTTTACAAGCAGAGGCAACAATCAGCAAGGGTATGTGTACAAGAGTATTGGAGTGTTTATTATGGACCAACAATCAAAAAGGGAATTACTGAATGTATGTATGGTTTGTCAGAATGATGGAATTTTATGTGGTCATTAAAAATAATGAATTACAGTTGTATCTATTGACTTGGAGAGGTTCTTATGACATACAGTTTAATGAAAAAGTAAAGATGCAGAAAATGTGTATAGTATAATACCATTTTTGTAAAATAATATTCAAATTCCTCTATTTGTGTGTGTATTTGTGTGTAATTATATAAGTATAACTATATGGAATTATGCTTAGCATACTAGTTTTTTAACATGATTTAGAGGATGTAATTTAGGCAGAGTAAAGAGAGGAGACAGTAGGACGAGGTAAGCTAAAAGTAAAACTAAAAAAAAGACTACTAATCTAATGAAGAATATATGTTACGTATTATGATCCTATTTCATTTATATAAAATTATACATACACTTTTTAAAAAATATTTAAATATAATAACTTTGTCAAGATATGAAAAGTAATGTTAAGTTTGATTAGGGTTGTTTTAAATGTTAAAATCAACCTGGGGAGAATTAATTACTATAAAGTATTGACTTTTCCCATCCAAGAATGGCATTTCTCCTCATATATTGTAGTCTTCTATTAATGTTCATTCCCCTGTAGTATTTTTTCTTCCTTTCATGTAGATCCATCACATTTCGATTTTGATACAATTTAGAAGCTTAAAGATTTTTTTTTCTTCTTTCAAACACAATTTGCGTATTTTTTAAATGGAAGTTATAACCTAAAAACACATTCAGTGAAAACCAATGTATATGATGTATTGCTTAATTAATTTAAAATCACATTTACAATTTTAGGTAATCATTTCATAATAGTCATAATATTTTATAATATTATCATGACAATTCAAGAATAAGGCATAATAAGCAGTCTTTAAGAAACAAAAGTAGTCTATAAAGAGATATTCTGCAAATTAACTACCGTAATCCCAATTATATTTATTTTATATGTGTTCCCATAGTTCAGTATAAACCAATATTCAGAATTTAGTAAGAACTTTAATACGGAAATAAATTTAGTTTTAAATATATATGGCATTTGTATTATCTTCCTCATTATATGACTAATCATCTTGATATCTCAGTATCCTTTATCAAATGGACTAGAGAAAGCAGAAGTTTTCATCTTTTCTTTTTTCTTCTTTCTCTGATACTCTGTTGAGAATCCTGTTAAACATCTGGCAGTCTTCTTAATCTTTCTTTGTCTTCCTGTCAATCTGAAAAATGGGGAGGCAATTGTTGGTTGATACAAAGGGTCTTTTTTTAACCAAAAAATGTTGTTCCCCTATTGCTTTCTTTTCTGCTGAATCTTAGCTCTGGACTCTGCCCCTCTACTTATTACTTTGAAAAATTAATAAGGTCTAGAGAGATTAGCCAACAGCCAGGCTCAATGAGGATAATTAAGAATTTACTTACAACAAATGCAAATGTGAAATACATTAAACATATTTTTCATGTATCTATTTCAGTTGCCTAAGTGCTTCGCTTTATGAAAACTATACACAAAATTAAGAACTTACAAAATATAAAAACTAGGTGTTGACTATTCACCTTTCAAAGTTATGACCTTTACAAAAGTATTCAACCTAGATTTAATTTAAACAGCCAGCTTACTTGCATCAATTAAAATACACTATTTAGAAAAAAAACATAAGTCTTTTGCAAAATTTAAGGAATAATTTTGTTGCATATAAGATACACCTCTTTGCAGTTACCAAGATGAGTAAGATCTGTTGAACTAATTAAATCCTTCCAGCCTAGACATCTTTTTGGTGTTATCGTTGTGTTATTCTTGACCTCTACTTTATTCACTTTTGGCATCCTTTAGAAATATTGTTCTAGTCAGAAAAAAATATTATTGATGAACACTTTTAGAAACTCAGTGGAGCCCTTGACTGTGAGCCCTTAATTGTGAGAAGCATGGGATCAGGCTTCCTTGTGGTGTTTTGCCTGAATCTTTGGGAAAGTCTCAGAACAGGGAACCAAAAAGTTTAATATGTGGACACTTGTCTTTGAAATTGCTTCTGCCAGAAAGGGTGTCATTTTGGGCCAAGCAAATTGACATTGTTTACAAGATGGACTGTGTCAACCATCTGGGTTTAGAATGATACTGTTAACTCATTGTTCATAGGCCACAAAACAGCTAACAGATTGTAATATCTCTGAGTCACTATTCATCTTGGCTATATTCAAGCTGGTAGCCTATGGCCTTAAGGCAACTTCTTTCATTCTCAATCTCTCAGCCCTTTACTTCCCTTAGGGGGGTTATTGATTTCAAATAAAATCTTCAAAAAAATTATTCTTTCTACTAATCTGCATGTCTCCCTAGAGTGGTATAAGTGTTTGCGTTTTTTCAGCTTTTTTTTCTGAATGATGGATCCTAAAAACAATAACAGTGATTCCAATCAGTATTTGGCTGCTATAAGTCCTAATAATCTGTGAAATTTATACACATATCTTCAAGCCATAACTATTATCAGACACTTTCTCCTTAAAACAATCCATGTGAGTTTATTAAAGAGAACCAATAGGGTTTCCAAGGAGCGACTGGTGGTTATTAAAGAGATTACATGCCAATTGAAGTAAATATCATAATACTTTGAAATTAAAATATTTGATATTTTTAGTGCCCCTGGAAGGAAGGTTAATAATTATCTGAAATGATCCCTTCAATTCCAGTGAATCTACCTTAATACATTATTGCATGGAATAAAATTCATGCTTCCTCTCATAAAGCACTGAAATTATCCCTTTTTCTTTCAAAGAACTTTTTACAATGTAGCCCCCAGTACTCTTCTTCCCAGCTAGCCAACATGTTTATTTCAACAAACATTAAATTTTAAACATACTTTTTTCCTTTCTCTGATTTCTAGTCCAACCCAGTCCAATCTGTGATTTCTTAGACTGGAAAATCTAGGTAAGCATTACACCTCTTGATCCTATTTTCATTTTACCCATTAAGAAATGGAAGATCAGAGAGTTTTAGTGACCTGTCCAAGATGTCCTATCTAGTAAGAGTAGGAACTGAGCATAGAACTCATGTCCCCTGATATTTGCCTCTGGTTCTTTACATTAAAACCTTCAGCCTTAAACAGGTCTTAGCATCCTGCATTTCCTTCTAGCTTTGGCTTTCTGGCAGACTTGTGTCAGGGAGTTATGAAATATCAGAATTTCCATTTTATTATCAGGCATTCTGTACTCATGGGATTTCAGGGACGTTAGTTATAAGCTATGCTCTCACTACAGAGAAAGACATGGCAAACGTCAGAAATAGACGAAGTTATAGAATAAAAGCTGCTAAAGTGCTTTGACGGCAAAGGTTATGCAAGCGTGAAAGAAGACTCTTCTCACACATTCTATCAATGGGAAAGAGGAGTCTTTGAAGTGCAATTTAATGGCCAAATGGAAGCCATAAGCTGACTAAAGCTATCTGGATCTTAGTGTCCTTCAACTGCGGTATAAATTATTACTTTAGAGTAATGATGATCTACTTTTTTCCCAAGGAATGTTGAACGATTTTGTGTTCATTTGCCTGAATTATTACGCACTGATGTTCACATAAAAAATGTCATTCAATACATTTTCAGGATCTTCAATCAAAACTTATGGCAGATGACTGAAGGCTTTTAACTGAATCTACTGCAAAGGAGTAAAATTATTAAATAAATATCCATTGCCCTCATTTGTGGACAGCTCACTGATCTGCTCAGTGCTTCCTCCTTCAGTTAAGTAAGTTTGAATACCCCAGCCATTAGTGTGCAATCATCAAATATGTAATGACTCAATTAACCTAAAGAGTTGCTGCAGGTATCCTTGATTTTAAAAGAACTAAAGTTCACATTAAAAGATCAGACTTAATAGTTTGACAGAGACTGGAGGAGCCCCTGAGACTATGGCCCTCAGATGCTCTTTTATTCCAGAACTGAAAACATTCCCAAAGCCCACTCCTCAGACAAAGATTAGACAGGACTACAAAACAAAAAATTATATATGTGAGGAGTGTGCTTCTTAGTTCAATCACATACAGGAGACCAAATGGGCAGCTCCAGTCCGGAGGCAGGCTGAGAAGGCAGGAAGGGACAGGAACTGGTTGAATGGACACAGGCAACCCAGGGTGGAAAGAGGGAGTGTGCTGTCACATTGTGGGGATTGCAACTAATGTCACAAAACAATATGTGTACAAATTTTTATATGAAAAATAAAAAAAAGCACTACCACTTTGCCTTTTGAAAACCAGTATTGAAAGAGTAACTGATGGACGCTAACACAGACTTTCTAGAAAACAAACACAGAACTTTAGTCACTGATGCATTCGTTGTGTATCTCTTTGTGGTTTTAATTTGCATTGCCATGAATACAAATCAGTCTGAACTCACTTTCATACATTTATTGGTCATCTGGATTTCCTCTTTTGTAAAATCCTTTTTAAAATATTTTACAATTTTTCTATTTTTCAATCTTATTCTTACTGATTTTAGAAATTCTTTATATATTCTGGGTATTAGTCTTTGTCAGTTTTATGTTTTGCAAGTATCTTTTAGCATTCTATGTCTTGCTGTTTCCCTCTTTTGATGGTGTCTTTTCATAAATAGACATTCTTAAATTTAACAAAGTTAAATTTATCAATCATTCGCTTTGTGGTTAGTGCTTTTTCTGTCTTTTTAAAGAAACTTCCCCCCTTCTCACACATTTTGAAGATATTCTCTTACATTAATTTCTAAAAGCTTTGTGATTTTGCCTTTTGTATTTAGATTTTTAATCCCCTTGCAATGTAAGATGGACTGTTAATAATGTCATAAACCACTATGTATGATGAGTAGGGAAGACATACAATAAACTGTACCCCCACTTATCAAACTCTCCTAGTTTGGGTATGACTAATTTTTATCCGGAGTCAACTGTAATGAATAACTTCTATTTATTGACTATGATGCTTTGAGGCTTTATTAGGTATTTATTATTTAAGTTGCACAAGAATAATTTGAATAGCTTCACAAGATAATGAAAGTATAATCAAATAAAATGTCTCCTTTTAGCAATATTTCACTGCTCATCAAAAGTTAACCACTACCAGATATTTTTCAAGGCTTGTGTGTGTGTGTGTGTGTGTGTGTGTGTGTGTGTGCACTCTTTCACCTGCACGAGTGTGTAAAGAGATGACAGAAAGTAGTCATTAAGAGCAGATATTGGAACCATATTACTTGTATTCAAATATAGTCTACAAGGTTTTCTAGCTATGTGACCTTAAAAAAAAACTGACTGTCATCAAGTTAATTCTGACTCATAGTGACCCTATTAAAAAAAATTCCTGTGGAGTCAATCCCGACTTATAGTGACCCTATAGGACACAGTAGAACTGCCTCATTGGGTTTCCAAGGAGTGGCTGGTGGCTTTGAACTGTCAACCCTTTGGTTAGCAGCCGAACTCTTAACCACTGTGCCACCAGGGCTCCTATGTGACCTTAGACTTCACCTTTCCCTTTAAATTTCATCGACTGCAAAATGATGATAATACTAATATCTACTTCATGGAATAGCTATGAAGATAAATGCATGTAAGGTACTTCAAACAGTGCCTGACACATAAAATAAAAACAGCTAATATTTATTTAGCCCTTACTATGTACCAATTACTTATTCATTGCAAATACCTTTTCTCAACAACATAAATGGCAACTATACAGGTGGACCTCACTAAATGGAGAACACGTGAATCAAATCAACTATGTCTGTGGAAAGAGACAATGGAAAAGCTCAATATTGTCAGAACAAGGCCAGGGGCAGACTGCAAAACAGATCATTAATCACTCATATGCAAGTCCAAGTTGGAACTGAAGAAAATTAAACAAGTCCACGAGAGCCAAAATATGACCTTGAGTATATCCAACCTGAATTTAGAGACCATCTCAAGAATAGATTTGACTCATTAAACACTAATGACAGAAGACCAGACAAGTTGTGGGATGACATCAAGGACATCATAAATGAAGAAAGCAAGAGGTCATTAAAAAGACAGAAAAGAAAGAAAAGGCCAAAATGGATGTCAGAAGAGACTGTGAAGCTTACTCTTGAACGTAGAGCAGCTAAAGTGAAAGGAAGAAATGATGAATTAAAAGAACTGAACAGAAGATTTCAAAGGGCAGCTCGAGAAGACAAAGTAAAGTATTATCAAAAAAAAAAAGTGCAAGGACCTGAAGGTAGAAAACCAAAAGGGAAGAATACGCTTCGCATTTCTCAAGCTGACAGAACTGAAGGAGAAATTCAAGTCTCGAGTTACAATATTGAAGGATTCTATGAGCAAAATATTGAATGCTCAGGAAACATCAAAATAATATGGAAAGATTACACAGAGTCAATGTATGAAAAATAATTGGTTGATGTTCAAACATTTCAGGAGGTAGCATAAGATTAAGAATTGATGGTATTGAAGGAAGGTGTCCAAGTGGCACTGAAGGCATTGACAAAAAACAAGACTCCAGGAATTGACAGAATACCAATTGAGATATGTCAATAAACCGGTCCAGTGTGCCTTGGAGGTACAAACTCGTCTATGCCTAGAAATTTGGAAGACAGCTACACTACCAGCTGACTGGAAGAGATCTGTATTTGTGCCCATTACAAAGAAAGGTGATCCAACAGAATGCAGACATTCTCGAACATTATCATTAATATCACACACAAATAAAATATTACTGAAGATAATTCAAAAGCAGTTGTAGCAGTACACTGACAGGAAACTCCCAGAAAATCAAGTCAGATTCAGAAGTGGATGTGGAACCAGGGATATCATTGCTGATGTCAGATGGCTCTTGGCTGAAAGCAGAGAATACCAGAAAGAAGTTTACCTGTGTTTTATTGACTTTGCAAAGGCATTCAACTGGGCAGATTGTAACAAATTATCGATAAAATTGTGAAGAATGGGAATTACAAAAAACACATAATTGTGCTCATGTAGAACCTGTATATAGACCCAGAGGTAGTCGTTAGAACAGAGCAAGGGGATACTGCATGGTTTAAAACCAAGAAAAGTGTGCGGCAGGGTTTTATCCTTTTACCGTACTTATTCAACATGTATGATGAGCAAATAATCCAAGAAACTGGAGTATATGAAAAATAATGCAGCTTCAGGATTAGATTCATTAACAATCTGTGATATACAGATGACACAACCTTGCTTGCTGAAAGTGAAGAGGATTTGAAGCACTTACTGATGAAGATAAAAGACTAGAACTTTCAGTATGGATTACACTTCAACATAAAGAAAACAAAAATTCTCACAACTGGACCAATAAGCAACATCATGATAAATGGAGAAAAAATTGAAGTTGTCAAGCATTTCATTTTACTTAGATCTACAATCAAGCCCATGGAAGCAGCAGTTAAGAAATCAAAGTATTGGGGGGGGGGGCAAAGATGGCAGAGTAGTCAGACGCTTCCAGTGGATCCTCTTACAACAAAGACCCGAAAAAACAAATGAATCAATTATCTATGACAATCTAGGAGCCCTGAACATCAATGGCAAAGTTGAAGAACCAGACTGAGTGGCAGGGGGAGGGAGAGATGGTTCGGAAGCAGTGAGGAGTTGCCAGACCTGAACTTGTGAGAGCCTGAGTCCTTCAGGCCTGATCAGCTCATAGGTGACCAGTGAGGCAGGCAATCAGCGGTGCTCAGGAAGCATTTTCCACACCGGGAGAGATCCAGCAGCAGAGACTCTACTCGGCCACCCAGAACCAGTGAGAAGCAGCCCTCCATCGGCAAAAGTTAAGTACTTGCATCCGGCCTATTGTGCGGATCAAAAACACCCTCCTTAGGGAAAAAACCTCTCTCCCATTTATCTCTCCACTCCCTGCTCTGCACTGGGTCCTAGACCAGCTTCAGCAATTGCCAACTCCCCTGGCCAGAAGTAGGATCCATCACACACCTTGAGAAATCCTCCCAGCCTTGTAGAGTGAACAAATTAACAAACAGGGTAAAAAAGCCAGGAACTCAAGGTAGGCACAGCTCCTTTGCCTAGGCACAGGCATAAAGAATCCAAGGACTTTGAGTGTGTTTCCCTCTCCATAGACTTGTGTGGGCCCATTTCAGCAGCGTAGGCCCTCATTACTGCAGTACAACAGGGTATATACCTGAAGTCTAACTACAACTGTTTCATCTGTGAAGGGGCAGGTTCACGACATTTGACAGTGCTCTGCCTATTAAGCAGGGTCTTCACCTACCCATATCAGGGGCCTGAGGACTGGTGGCTCCACCCACGCCACCTAGCCACCTGCAAGAAGGGCCAAAGAACAAGAGATGCCCCCCAGTCCCTACAGCCAACAGCACTGGGTGCTCACAGACTGGCTGCAAAACCCACCCACCTATGCGCTCTAGGGAACAGGGACATGCCTTCCTCCTGGACACTCGAGGGTGGCCGTCAGCCCTCTGCCTTGCTCAGAGTGTGGCCCCTGCTGCAGACAGATACCTGTGCCTACACCAATCACTCATGCCTGTCCAGGACTGTAGGTGAGAACCTGCATCACACACTTGTTGGCTATCTACCTGGGCACCTGAGCTGAATCCATACAGTAGGAGTGGGCAGACTCCTGAGCTCACATACCTGGGAACAGATATAACCACCTGGAGACAGGACATTAGAGCCTCCAAGTTGCCAATAATCCAATAAGCTCACACAAGCAGGCTATTTGGGCATATCAAAACAAAACAAGAAGCTAGGACACAGTAAGCAAACATAAAATAAATAAA
>NW_004443987.1:3807519-3810253 GCF_000243295.1 Trichechus manatus latirostris
GAGGCAATGGAAGTCAGAATTAGTGAGATTGAAGATAAAGCACTTGACACCAACTTATTTAAGGAAAAATCAGATAAAAGGATTAAAAAAATGAAGAACCCTATGAATTATGTGGGATTCTATCAAGAGGAATAACCTATGAGTGATTGGAGTACCAGAACGGGGGTGGGGGGAATAACAGAAAATACAGAGAGAATTGTTGAAGATTTGTTGGCAGAAAACTTCCCGGATATCGTGAAAGATAAGAAGATACCTATCCAAGATGTTCATCGAACCCCACATAACTTAGATACCAAAACAAAGTCACCAAAACATATTACAATCAAACTTGCCAAAACCAAAGATAAAGAGAATTTTTTTGAAGTAATTTAAATGTATTTGTGATTTTATTAGTGATAGAGTCACATGTACTTCTAATGTGCTCTGGTTTCTTATTGACATTTCTAACAGAAGGACATGGTAAATTTCATAGAGGTTAGTGAAAATCAAGATGTCATTTTTCCCCAGTAAAGTCCAGGGAGCCCCTGATTTCTAGACACAGACCCTGTCCAGGGCCCTGCGGACCCAGGTGAAGAATCCCTGCCCTTGAGCAATAAGAAAGGTGACCTGCCTCTGATCGATGGGTCGTGTCCAGGGGGTGTGCCTCCATGCACAAGGGGTGTCCTGGTGCAGCTTTAACACAAATACCACAAGTGGGTGACTTTACAGAACAGAAGCTTGTTTTCTCACAGTTCTACAGGCTAGAAGTCCACGTCAAGGTCTCAGCTGTGATTACTTCCTGTCTGCATCCCTGGGTCTTCCTTGGTTTCTTGACGTCCCTTGGCTTATATACGACTTTTGTATGGTGTCTGTCTTCCTCCATGTGTCTCTGAGTCTATTCTTGGTTTTTTTTTAATTGTACTTTAGATGAAGGTTTACACAACAAATAGCTTCTCATTAAACAGTCAGCACACATACTGTTTTATGACATTGATTAACAACCCCATGACATATCAACACTCTCCCTTCTCGAACTTGGAAGACCTTTTTTTTTGGTAAAAATATACATAGCCAGAGTTACACCATTTCAAAAGTTTCTACATGTACAATACAGTGACGTCGATCACATTCTTCCAGTTGTGCTGCTATTCTTACTATCCTTTTCCAAATTATTCCATCATCTTTTTAGATGAAGGTTTGCAAAACAAATAGTTTCTCATTAAACAGTACACATATTGCCCTATGAAATGGATAACAACCCCACAACATTTCAACACTGTCCCTTCTCAAGCTTGGGTTCCGTATCTCCAGATTTCTTGTCCCCTCCTGCATTCTAGTCCTTGTCCCTGGACCGCTGTGCTTCATTAGTCCCGTGTTGTTTTATGAGGCTGTCCGATCCTCGGCTGAACAGCGAACATCTGGAGTGACTTCACCACTGAGCTAAAAGGGTGTCTGGGAGCCATACTCTCAGGGTTTCTCCATTCTGTCAGGCCAGTAAATCTGGTCTTCTTTTTGAGAGTTAGAATTTTGTTCTACATCCTTTTCCAGCTATATCCAGGACCCTCTATAGTGATCCCAGTCAGAGCAGTCAGTGTTGGTTGCCGGGCCCCATCTAGTTGTACTGGACTCGGTCTGGTGGCGGCCAAGGTAGCTGTGGTCCATTAGTACTTTGGACTAATCTTTTCCTTGTATCTTGTTCTCTTCATTCTCCCTTGCTCCCAAAGGGATGAGACCACTGGAGTATCTTAGATGGCTGCTCACAGGCCTTTAAGACGCTAGATGCTATTCACCAAGGTAGAATGTAGAACATTGTCTTTATAAACTGTGTTATACCAATCAAGGTAGATGGTCCCCAAGACCATGGTCCCCACAGCCCTCAGTCCTGCAATTCAGTCCCTCAGGGAGTTTGGCTGTGTCTGTGGAGCTTCCATGACCTTTCCTTGTACAAGTTGTGCTGGCTTCCCAAGCATTGTGTACTGTCTTACCGTTCATCAAAGTTACCACTTATCTGTTGTCTATTTAGTTCCCCCCCACCCCTCCCATCCCTCCTAACCAACAAAGATTGTTTCTTTTTGTGTGTAAACTTTTACGCGAGTTCTTACATTAGAGGTCTCATACAATATTTGTTCTTTTGTGATTGACTTATTTCACTCAACATAATGTCCTCCAGTTTCATCCATGTTATGAGATGCTTCAGAGATTCATCATTGTTCTTTATCGTTGCATAATACTCCATTGTGTGTATGTACTAGAGTTTGTTGATCCATTCCTCTGTTGATGGCTATCTAGGTTGTTTCCATCTGTTTGCTATTGTGAACAGTGCTGCAATGAATATGGGTGTGAATATCTCTATTCGTGTGGAGGCTCTTATTTCTCTAGGATAAATTCCTAGGAGTGGGATTACTGGATCGTATGGTATTCCTAGCTTTCTAAGGAAGCTCCATATCATTTTCCAAAATGGTTTTATCATTTTGCATTCCCACCAGCAGTGCATAAGAGTTCCGGTCTCCCCACAGCCTCTCCAATATTTGTTATTTCCAGTGTTTTTGATTTGTGCCAGTAATGCTGGGGTGAGATGGTATCTCCCTTTGGTTTTAATTTGCATTTCTGTAATGGCTAGTGATCACAAGCATTTGCTCATGTGTCTGTTGGCCCCTTGAATGTCTTCTTTGGTGAAGTGTTTGTTCATTTCCTTTGCCCATTTTTTAATAGGATTATTTGTCTTTTTGTTGTAGAGGTGTTGGATTTTCTTGTA
>NW_004443987.1:3812364-3819251 GCF_000243295.1 Trichechus manatus latirostris
GTGGCTGTGGGTTTTTTTTTTTGATGTTCTCTTTCTATTCCTTGGAGTTCTGTAGTTAATGTTCTGATTTTGTCCCTTTCTCCTTTTTTTGATGTGTACATCTATTGCTATAAATTGTCCTCTGAGGACTGCCTTTGCTGTTTCCCAAAGGTTTTGGTATAATGTGTTTTCTTTCTCATTTGTTTCTAGCAATTTTTTGATACCCTCTCTGATTTATTCTTCTACCCAGTGATGTGTAAGCAGGGTGTTATTCAGTTTCCACGTAATTGATTTTTTTTCCTTTCTCTTCTTGTTGTTAATTTCTACCTTGATGGCGTTGAGGTCAGAAAACATACTTTGCATTATCTCAATGTTTTGAATCTTACTGAGGATTTCTCTGTGGCCTAAAATGTAGTGTATTCTGCAGAACATCCCATAGACATTGGAAAAGAATGTGTACTTTGCAGATGTTGGATGGAGTGTTCTATATATGTCTATGAGGTCAAGTTGGCTGATTGTGCCATTTAGGTCTTCTCTATCTTTGTTGAGTTTCCTTCTAGATGTTCTGTCCTTTACTGAGAGTGGTGTGTTGAAGTCTCCTACTATTATTGTGGATCTGTCAATTTCTCTTTTCAGTGATGTTAGTTTTATGTAATTTGGAGCCCTGTCATTAGGTGTGTATATGTTTATTATGGTTTTGTCTTTATGATGGATAGTCCCCTTAATTATTATATAGTGTCCTTCTTTGTCTTTTATGTTTGGATTTTGTTTTAAAGTCTGTTTTATCTGAGATTAGTATTGCCACCCCTGCTCTCATTTGGTTGCTATTTGTTTGATGTATTTTTTTCCATCCTTTGATTTTTAGTAAATTTATGTCTTTGTCGCTAAGGTGTGTCTCTTGTAGACAGCATACTGAGGGATCTTGTTTTTTTTATCCCTTCTGTCACCCTCTGTCTCTTTATGGGTGCCTTTAGGCTGTTTACATTCAGTGTAATTACTGATAAGTGTGACTTTATTGCTGTCATTTTGTAGTGCTTTTTTGTGGTGTTTAAGTTTTCTTTGATCCTCTCACTCTCCAGTGCTGAATTCCTTTTGTTTGTGGATTTTTTTCATTTCTTTTGTTTTTGCAGGTTTTGTTTTTACAGAGCCTTTATGTTTATCTTCTTTATTTTGATGAGTAGGTTTGTTAACTTTCTTTGTGGTTACCTTGAAATTTACCCTTATCTTCCTAGGTTTGAACTAGTCTATTATTACTGGGTATCACCTTGTCTTCCTCTCCATTAGAAGGTTCTATATCTACACCAATTATTCCCTCTTTTATTCTTCTGATGTTGGTGTCATTTACAGATTAACCTATCTAGTTCCCTATTGTAATTTTTTTGGTTTTGGATAGTCCTTAAGAGTTCATTTCCTAGGTTGGTATCTGACTAGTACAATCTTGTGTCCTATATTCAGCCTGTGGTCTGATGTTGTTTGTTCTCAGATGGAAGGACTCTCTTTAATAAGTCTTGTAAGTTTGATTTGGTTTTTACATAGTCCCTTAATTTCTGTTTATCTGGAAATGACCTAATTTCACCATCATATTTGAAGGAGAGTTTTGCAGAATATATTATTCTTGGCTGGCAATTTTTTTTTCTTTCAAGGTTTTATATATGCCATCCCATTGTCTTCTTGCATGCATGGCTTCTGCCCAATAATATGAGCTTAGTTTTATTGTTTCTCCTTTTTATGTGACTTTTTGTTTTTCTTGAGGTCCTCTCAGGATTCTTTGTTTGTCTTTGGTTTTAGCGAGTGTGATTATGGTATGCCTTGGTGATTTTCTTTTGGGGGTCTATCTTATATGGGGCTCATTGAGCTTCTTGGATGGTCGGCTTTTCATCTTTCATGATATTGGGGAAGTTTTCTGTCAGCCATTCTTCAATGATCCTCTCTGTGTTTTCTGTTTTCTCCCCCTGTTCTGGAACTCTGGTCACTCGAAGGTTTTTGCTTTTGAATGTATCCCACATAATTCTCAGGTTTTCTTCATTTTTCTTCATTTTTTTTCTGATTTTTTCATCAAAGTTGTATCCAAATGTTTGTCTTTAATTTCGCTGATCATATCTTCTGTCATTTCAAACCTGCTCCTCAGCCCTTCTATGACACTGTCCATTTCTGAAATCTTGTTGTTTATCTTTTGGATTTCTAATTGTTGTTTTTGCATGATTTCTAGTTGTGAATTTATTTTAGCAGTTTGTTCCTGTATTATTTTCTTCAATTCTTCCATTTTTTGTCTGTATTTTCCATGAATTTGTCTGCCTTTTCCAATAACTTGTTTTTTTTTTCTTTCTCATTTTTGTCTGCTTTTTGCTTCAACTCTTGGATAATTCTGAATATGAGAGATTTGAATTCCCTATCAGTTCGATTTAGTGCCTTTTCTTCTACTGGAAAGTCTTCTGGTGTTTTATTTTGGAAGACTACTGGAATGATCCTGTCCTGTGTTTTTAAATGTTTTGATATTGTCTGCTTTCTTCAGGCATTCAGTGGTTATTTTCCTTGTTTATTTATGGTACATTTGTTTGTTTCATCCGGTTTTTTGTTTTATTTGGTTATGTCTGAGCAGGTGGTCTGTGTGATCTTTGTTGTTTGCTTGTCCATGAAAACGATATTTTCACCTCCTTCTCCAATGGGCAGGGTCAGTCACTCAAGTATGTTACAGCAGGTCAGGTCCAGCTGAAGGGGAGTTGCTGGGATGGGTTGTTCATAGCATGTAACAGGGCTTACAGTGTGGAATGGGAATCAGTGCAGGGCAGGTTCCAGTAGGCTGTGCCTGTGCTGCTTGGGAGTGTGATGTTCAGCGCACGGTGCAGGTAGGCAGGAAGTTGGGGTTAGATTGTGACGTGTGGAGCTAAGATGGGTATGGGAAAGAAGAGAGACAGGAGAGAGGAACAGGACCCAAAAACATACACACTAATAAAAAATAGTGCTATGGGAGCTAGTTATAGGAGTGGAGAGATGAGAGACTGAGAAATGGGAAAAAACAAAAATGAAAAAAAGAAAAGGGTAAAAGAAAAAAATGAATAAATCAAGAGACTAGAACTAAAGAAAGACAAAAAGGGAATGACAGAGAAGAAAACAAAACAAAAAAACAGAAAAAAAAAAACAAGAAAAAAGAAATGCCCCCAGGGATGTCCCTGTGCATCTGTGCAGAGTAAGGGAGTAGCTCCCAAGCTGCACAGTACTGCCTGGTAAGAAGAGGCTCCCAAGCCAAGAAAAGAAAAAGAAAACAAACAAACAAATCAAAACAGAACAAATCAAAGCAAACAAACAAAGCCCCAGCAGTCCCACCAGAGTGGTGGCACAGCAATTTCACAGTCAAGGGGTGTTTCACAGCCTTTCAGTAAGAAGAAAAGATGGTGCATGGAGCCAGGTATTTGAGAGAATGGAGGGGGAAGTGTTGAGAGGTAAGGAAGAAATCTAAAGAAGTAGAAGAAAGCAACACCATCGGCCCACAAAAGGCACTCAGGGAGCCGGCCAGAGCAGGAGGGTGGACTCCAAGTGACACTGGGATGAAGGTGGTGCTTCCCGGCCAAGAGACTGTGGTTTCAGGAAGCATAGATGGCTAGGTGGGGGTGAAGAAGGGTGAGGAGAGGGAAAGCATGTATCGCTGGTTACCAGTTGTTCTGTCTCCTGCTGGAAGCTCCGTGAAGCTGCTTCTCTTACCCCCATTCGCTGATCTCCCATAGGAGTCCAAGATGTCGGATCTGTTCTGCAGTAGCTGATAGAGGACTTCTACATGTATCTCTTCTAGTGCTCTTTCTCAGTCAGTTTCTTATTCCATCAGTGCTTGGTTGAGTTCTTTATCTCTTCATTTGATGCATAGGGTTTCAGGATTGATGTGTGACTGTTTGACTTAGTTTTTCTGATCTTTCCTGTGGACGGGCTGCGTGGTGCTTCTCAATATACTGCCATGTGGCCTGGGAGAATTGTCAAAGATAATTTTAAGAGCTGCTAGGGATAAATGAAAAGTCATCTACAAAGGAGAATCAATAAGAATAAGCTCAGACCACTCAGCAGAAACTATGCAGGCAAGAAAGCAATGGGATGACATATGTAAGGCCTTGAAGGAAAAAAATTGCCAGCCAAGAATTATATATCCAGCAAAACTCTCTCTCCAATATGATGGGGAAATTAGGGAATTTCCAGATAAACAGAAGTTCAGGGAATTTGCAAAAACCTAACCGAAATTACAAGAAATACTAAAGGGAGTCCTCCGGTTACAAAATCAATAACATCAGATAACAGCCTAAGACTAGAACACGGGACAGATCAACCAGATATCAACCCAGATAGGGAAGTCACAAAAATAAATCAAAGCCAGAACACTGAAAACAGGGAAACAGAGATGTCAATATGTAAGATATGACAATATTTAAAGAAAAAAGAGGGACTTAAAAAAGGTAGACATAGATTTTTCATAGAAAGAAGAAGTCAAGGTGATAAAAGAAATAAAAGACTGGTATAAACTTAGAAAAATAGGGGTACATACTAAGGTAAACACAATGGAAACTAACAATCTTACAATTCAAAATAAAAAAACAAACAAACAAAAAATACTCAGCAAATACAAAATGAACAACAATGAAAAAGATGAAAAGAAAATAAGTAAAGAAAAATGACTCAGCACAGAAAATTAAGTAGAACAAAGAGACTATCAACAACCCACAAGAAAAAGACATGAAAATGACAGCACTAAACTCATACCTATCAATAATTACTCTGAATGTAAATGGACTAAATACACCAACAGAGACACAGAGAGTGGCAGATTGGATACAAAAACATGATCCGTCTATATGCTGCCTACAAAAGACACACTTTAGAGTTAAAGATACAAACAAACTAAAACTCAAAGGATGGAAAAATATTTATCAAGCAGACAACACTCAAAAAAAGACCAAGAGTGGCAATATTAATCTCTGACAAAGTAGATTTTAAAGTGCAATCCACCACAAAGGATAAGGAAGGACACTATATAATGATGAAAGGGTTGATACATGGAAAGGACATAACTATAATAAATATTTACACACCCAATGACAGGGCTCCAAAATATGTAAAACAAACTTTAACAGCATTGAAAAGAGAGATAGACAGCTCCACTATCGTAGTAGGAGTCTTTAATATACCACTTTCAGTGAAGGAGAGAACATCCAGAAAGAAGCTCAAGAAAGACACTGAAGAGCTAAATGCTACAATCAACCAACTTGATATCATAGACATGTACCAGACATTCCACCCAACAGCACCCAAGTATGCATTCTTTTCCAATGCACATGGAATATTCTCCAGAATAGACCACATATTAGGCCGTAAAGCAAACCTTAACAAAATTCAAATAATTGAAATATTACAAAGCATCTTTTCTGACCATAAAACCATAAAAGTAGAAATCAATAACAGAAAAGGCAAGGAAGAACAATCAAACACATGTAAACTGAATAATACCTTGCTCAAAAACTACTGGGTTATAGAAGAATTTGAGGATGGAATAAAGAAATTCATGGAATCAAACGAGAATGAAAACACATTCTACCAGAACATTTGGGACACAGCCAAAGCAGTACTCAGAGGTCAGATCATAGAAATAAATGCACACATCCAAAAAGAAGAAAGGGTCTTAATCAAAATGTTATCCTACAACTGCAACAAGTAGAAAGAGAGCAGCAAAAGAAGCCCTCGGGTGCCAGAAGAAGGGAGATAATAAGAATTAAAGCAGAATGAAATGAAATAGAGAATAGAAAAACAATTGAAAGAGTTAACAAGATCAAAAGCTGGTTCTTTGAAAAGATCAACAAAATTTATAAACCATTGGCCAAACTGATAAAAGAGAAACAGGAGAGGAAGAAAATAACCCATATAAGAAATGAGATGGGTTATGTCACAACAGACCCAACTGAAATTAAAAGAATCATAACAGAATACTATGAAACATTGCACTCTAACAAATTTGAAAACCTAGAGGAAATAGGCAAATTTCTAGAAACTCACTACCTACCTAAACGAACACAAACAGATGTAAAACAACTAAATAAACCCATAACAAAAGAAGAGATTGAAAAGGTAATCAAAAAACTCCCAACAAAAAATAGCGCTGGCCCGGAAGGCTTCACTAGAGAATTCTACCAAACTTTCAGAGAAAAGTTAACACCACTACTACTAAAGGTATTTCAGGGCATAGAAAAGGATGGAACACTACCAAACTCATTCTATGAAGTCAGCATAACCTTGATACCAAAACTAGGTAAACACACCACAGAAAAAGAAAATTACAGACCAATATCCCTCATGAACATTGACGCAAAAATCCTCAACATAATTCTAGACAATGGAATTCAGCAATATTTCAAAAAACTAATTCACCATGATTAAGTGTGATTTATACCAAGTATGCAGGGATGGTTCAACATTAGAAAAACAATCAATGTAATGCATCACATAAATAAAAAAAAAGACAAGAACCACATGATCTTATTAATCGATGCAGAAAAGTCATTTGACAAAATTCAAAACCCATTCATGATAAAAACTCTCAACAAAATAGGAATAGAAGGGAAATTCCTCAGTATAATTAAGGGCATTTATACAAAGCCAACAGCCAACATCATCCTAAATAGACACACATTGAAAGCATTCCCCTTGAGAATGGGAACAGACAAGGATGCCCTTTATCACCACTTTTATTCAACATTGGGCTGGAGGTTCTAGCCAAAGCAATTAGGCTAGAAAAAGAAATAAAGGGCATCCAAATTGGTAGGGAAGAAGTAAAAGTATATCTATTTGCAGATGATATGATCTTATACACAGAAAACCCCAAAGAATCCACAAGAAAACTACTGGAACTAATAGAAGATTTCAGCAAAGTTTCAGGA
>NW_004443987.1:3819351-3851103 GCF_000243295.1 Trichechus manatus latirostris
CTAATAGAAGATTTCAGCAAAGTTTCAGGATACAAGATAAACATACAAAAATCAGTTGGATTCCTTTACACCAACAAAGAGAACCTCAAAGAGGAAATCTCCAAAAAATACCATTTACTATAGCCCTTAAGAAGATAAAATACTTAGGAATAAATCTAACTAGAGACATAAAACACCTATACAATGAAAACTACAAGACACTACTGCAGGAAACCAAAAGTAACCTGCATTAGTGGAAAAACATACCTTGCTCATGGATAGGAAGACTCAATATTGTGAAAATGTCAATTCTACCCAAAGTGATCTACACATACAATGCAATACTGATCCAAATTCCAATGGCATTTTTTAATGAAATGGAGAAACAAATCACCAATTACATAAAAACGGAAGAGGCCCCGGCTAAGTAAAGCATTACTCAAAAAGAAGAACCAAGTGGGTGGCCTCACACTACCTGATTTTAGAACCAATTATACCACCAAGGTAGTCAAAACAGCCTGGTACTGGTACAACAATAGACATGTAGACCAATGGACCAAAATTGAGAATCAAGATATAAATTCATCTACCTATGAGCAGCTAATATTTGCCAAAGGCCCCAAGTCCATTAATTGGGTAAAAGACAATCTGTTTAACATATAGCACTGGCATAACTGGATAGCCATCTGCAAAAAACTGAAACAAGACCCATACCTCACACCATGCACAAAAACTAACTCAAAATGAATCAAAGACTTAAATATAAAATAAAAAATGATAAAGATTATGGAAGAAAAAATAGGGACAAAGCTAGCAGCCCTTAAACATGGCATAAACACAATACCAACCATAAGTAACAATGCACAAGCACCAGAAGAGAGACTAGATAACTAGGAGCTCCTAAAAATCAAACACTTATGCTCATCAAAATACTTCACCAAAAGAGTCAAAAGACAACATACAGATTGGGAAAAAAATTTTGGCTATGACAAATCCAACCAATGTCTAATCTCTAAAACCTACAAATACTGCAAAGCCTCAACAACAAAAAGACAAATAACCCAATTAAAAATGGGCAAAGGATATGAACAGGCTCTTCACCAAAGAAGACATTGGGGCAGCTAATAGACACATGAACAAATGCTCACGATCATTAGCCATTAGAGAAATGCAGATCAAAACTACAATGAAATATCATCCTACCCCAACAAGGCTAGCATTAATCCAAATAATAATAATAATAATAAAAGCTGGAGAGGTTGTGGAGAGACTAGAACACTTATACACTGTTGGTGGGAAAGTAAAATGGTACAACCCCTTCCTTAAAAAGCTAGAAATAGAAGTACCATACAATCCAGCTATCCAGCTCCTTGAAGTATATCCTAAAGAAATAAGAGCCATCACATGAATAGATATATGCACACCCATGTTCATTGCAGCACTGTTCACAATAGCAAAAAGATGGAAACAACTTAGGTGCCCATCAACGGATGAACGGATAAACAAATTATGGTATACCCACACAATGGAATACTACCCAAAGGTAAAGAACAACTATGAAGCCGTGAAACATAACATGGAGGAATCTGGAGGACATTAGGCTGAGTGAATTTAGTCGGTCACAGAAGGAGAAATATTGTATAAGATCACTATTATAAGAACTCAAGAAAAGATTTAAACACAGAAGAAAACATTCTTTGATGTTTACGAGGGTAGGGAGGGAGGGTGAGGGTCATTTGCTAACTAGACAGTAGATAAGAATTATCTTAGTTGATGTGAAGGACAGCACACACTACAGGAGAAGTCAGCACACCTGGACTAAACCAAAGCTAAGAAGTTTCCTGAATACAATCAAACACTTTGAGGGACAGAGTAGCAGGGGTAGGGGTCTGGGGACCATGCTTTCAGGGGACATCTAGGTCAATTGGCATAACAAATCTTATTAAGGAAATGTTCTGCATCCTAATTTTGTGAGTAGCGTTTGGGGTCTTCAAAGCTTACAAGTGGCCTTCTACGATGCATCAATTGGTCCCAACCACCTGGAATAAAGGAGAATGAAGAACACCAAAGATACAAGGAAAGTATTAGCCCAAGAGACAGAAAGGGCCACATAAACCAGAGGCTTCATCAGCCTGAGACCAGAAGAAATAGATGGTGCCCGGTTACCACCGATGACCTCCCTGACAGGGAATGCAACAGAGAGTCCCTGATGGAGCAGGAGAAAGGTGGGGTGCAGAACTCAAATTCTAGCAAGAAGATCAGACTTAGTGGTCTGACTGAGAATAAAGGAACCCCAGAAAATATGATCCCTGGATTCTCTATCAGCCCAGAGCTTAAACATTTTCTGAGACCAACTCTTCAGACAGGGATTGGACTGGACTGTGGGACATAAATTGATACTCGTGAGGAGTTTGCCTCTTAGCTAAAGTAGATATAAGAGTCTAAACCGGCAGCTTCTGTCCAGATGTGAGAAGGGAAGGCAGAAAAGGTTAGGAGCTGGTTGAATGGACGTGGGGAATACGGGGTGGAAAGGAGGAGTGTGCGGTCACAGTATGGGGAGAGCAATTAGGGTCACATAACAATGTGTGTATAAATTTTTATATGGGAGACTAACTTGAAATGTAACCTTCATTTAAACCACAACAATAAAAATAAAATAAAATAAAAATAATTTAAAAAATTAACAAAAAGTAATCAAAGGATTGTATTGGGCAAATCTACAAAAACCCGAAAACCCATTGCCGTCGAGTCAATTCCAACTCATAGCAGCTGTATAGAACAGAGTAGAACTGCCCCATAGGATTTCCAAGGAGCTCCTCGTGGATTCGAACTGCCGACCTTTTTTGGTTAGCAGCCAAACTCTTAACCACTATGCCACCAGGGTTTCCTCTGCTGCAAAAGACCTCTTTAAAGTGTTGAAAAGCAAAGACATCACTTTGAGGACTAAGTTGCCCCTACCCAATTCTTGGTATTTTCAGTTGCTTCATGTGCATGTGAAAGCTGGACAATGAATAAAGAAGACCAAAGGACTGACACCTTTGAATTATAGTGTTGGTAGAGAATATTGCATATACCATGGACTGCCAGAAGAACCAACAAGTCTGTCTTGGAAGAAGTACAGCCAGAATGTTTCTTGGAAGTGAGGATGGTGAAACTTTGTCTCATGTAGTTTGGACATGTTATCAGAAGAGACCAGTCCCTGGAGAATTATATCATGCTTGGTAAGATAGAGGGTCAGTGAAAAAGAGGAAGACCTTCGACAAGACGGATTGACACAGTGGCTGCAGCAGTGGGCTCAAACAAAGCAATCATAGTGAGGATGGAGCAGGACTGGGCAGTATTTCCTTCTGTTGTACATAGGGTCGCTATGAGTCGGAACTGACTGAATGGTACCTAACAACAACAACAACATATACCAAGTACTATTCTAAGCACTTTTCATGTGTTAAGCCATTTAATCATCAAATATTACCTCTATTTTATAGATGTTGAAACTGAGGCCCAAAGTAGTTAATTAACACTTGCGCAAGGTGACACAGCAAGTAAACGCAGGACTAGCTTTTGAAGCCCAGGCAGTCTAACTCTGAGTTAACACTCTTGTTAGTATAGTATATGCTAATCTGCCCCTCAAAAATGCTTAATAGGTATTGCCTGGTGTTACATACGTACGCAAACATATAAGTGAGACCATACTAAAGATATTGTTCTGCTACTTGCTTTTATCATTATATAATAGCCATCTTTTCATGTCAGTACTTATTTTAACAGTTGTGATGTATACCATGATATTGTTGCCTATATTATATTTAAACATTTCTTTCTTGATGGACACCCTGGTTGTTTCTATATTTTTGCTGTAACTGTCAGTGTCACGGTGATCATACTTATTATACATGGATCTTTTGTCTTCTACATATTCAAATATTTCTATAGGATAGATAACTAGTAATAGAATGTCCTGTTCAAAGGATTTGATGTTTGTCTAAGTATTTGCTCAGGTAGGGCATCCCTGAGTAAGTACAGGTTTTATACGTTACATAAAGTTTACTTTATTGACCTTGATACATATACTTTCCAGAACCAGAATTTGTTGAATGTTCTTTGCTTGTTTCTTCCTTTTTAGCTTAGCTTTGTAAATATCCTTTTATTTCTTTCACTTAGAAGATACCTTTCTAACAAATCCCATAATATACCTAAGATAAGAATTCTATGAGCATCCCATTTCCATTCTCTCTCCTTGGAACTAGCCTCAAAATGTCTATCAATTCATTTGTTTTATTGGGAAATTGCACAGTCTCAATTTTGTTTTCTTCCTACATCTATACAAGCCATCTCCAGTATCGGCGCAGTGCAGCCTTTATGTCTGCTCACTCTCCCCTCTCTCCACAAGCAAGTTATCAATCATTTGGGCAGCAGAATAAAAAATTATGTATCTGCTCAAGAAATAAGGTTAATTATGGAAGGCTGTAAGGACCGTTGTGGATTGCATTCTGTCAGGAATAGTATGGAGTTGCTGAGCCTCCTCCCTTTAAACTTTTTATTCTTCCTCATAATGCCATAAATATAGCTCAGTAGCTTCTTTTCCTATGATGTAACCCCCTTGAACTCTCTAATGGCCAACAAAATAAGCTCTCTTCTGATTTCATCCCTCATAAAATTTCATGTTGCAATGATGCTGAATGGTTTCAGTGAAGCTTCCAGACTAAAATGGACTAGAAAGAAAGGTCTGCTGTTCTACTTCTGAAAATTGGCCAGTGAAATACCTTTGGATTACAAAGGTCAGATGCCCAATCAATAATGGGGATGGTTCAGGACCAGGCAACATTTTGTTCCATTGTGCAGAGGGTTGCCATGAGTAGGTGTTGACTAGATGACAACTAGTAATAATAACAAAGTAGCCTCCACATTCTTACCTTTTTCTTTGCATTTTAGTTAGGCTGTCTTAATTGCTGTTTGGAAACTTGAATTTAGTATGTCTGAGAGGCATTTACCTGTGAGAGAAGTGGCACATTTTTAGGTGAAGTAGAGGGAGTCTGTCACACCTTTGGTAATATGGGGATTTTCTTGACCTCTTTTGTAGAGTTCATCTCTAGCCTGAATACATAAATTGTTTTCTTTTAACAAAATACATGGTTTTAGTATTTGAGTCTTTCATTCAGTCCTAATAGCAGAATGTTTTACTTTCATTGTAATGCTGGTATACTTTAAAAAGAGCAGCCAAACTTATTCATAGAGATTGATGAGAATGATTTGTTGTATAGACTTGAGTATGTACAAGTATAGTAACTTTAAAATGGGATAGCTCTAAAGTTACCCCATTTTATTGTTAATAAAAATTTTTCTGGGTAAGCTGAGATACCCAGTGTAATCGACGTCTAAAGCTAGGAGATCCAAGTTGCTGATGAACACTTTGAGGTCTCAGCTGATACTACGATTTGTAATTTCTTTCCAAACTAGCATGATGGTAATCAGATTAAGCACTCCTGACATGTTAGTTTTATTGGGATGCGGAGGTGAAAGTAATCCCAGTCTTTATTCCTCACTCCTGTTCCTTCTTCCCCAACCATCTTAGTCCAAGGGAAAGAACACTTGTGCTTTGTATTTCTCATCATCAAGGAGAAAAGGTGTATTGAGTGTTAGTTGTCTCCCTGAGGGAAAAAGAGAGGGATATAATGCTGAATTTTTTAACTACCCAGAATTGCCCACTTAACATTACATCATTGTTCTTAAGGCAAATACAGGAAAATGTACAATAATAGTCTTAGCTAAGACTCAGACACCAAATTCCTACATGATTGCCTACCCTGTTAATCCTTATATGAGTTGTATAAGGACCTGTTTTTTGAAGAAATATTTTATTTTGGAATAATTTTAGGTTTATAGAAAAGTTGCAAAGATAATACAGAGTTCCCATGTACCCCCCATATCCAGTTTCCCCTGTTGTTAACGTCTTACATTACGATGGTGATCAAAACTAAGAAACTGACATTGATGCATTACTATTAACTAAACTAAAGGATCCATGTCTTCCCTCTAGTTTTAGTATAGACAGGGAATATGTGCTAATCATGGCATACCAAATGCTAACACTCTGATGACTGAAAAAGGTTTGGAAAATTAAGAGTAAAGAAAGAAATTTACGGAGAAAATCCAGAAGCTGGCATAAGCATCCCATTCTCTGCAGGAAAATGTACAATAATAGTCTTAACTAAGACTCAGTCACCAAATTCCTACATGATTGCCTACCCTGTTAAACCTTATATGAGTTTAACCCCCTGGTCCTATTAGGCCAGGAATAGCAGGCCATTTGGGACTTCCAGCCAGAAGGCAACCCAAGCCTATCCTACTGCACCAAACACATGGCACAAGAGAAAGAAATTTTTAAAAATTAAAAAAAAAAGAATATGCCATGAAGAAGTTAGTTTTAAGCACTGTTACTCTTTACACTAGAACCTACATCCCTTATGAAATGTGTCTCTGATCTGCATATTAGAACAACTTCATGGAGATTTGTGATTAGGGGAACCCTTAAGACATCTCCATAGGTTAAGGTATACCATGGACAATACTTTTTATAAACTGTTATGAAATAATGATATAAATTATGTTCCAAATTTTGAAGGCCTGATTTTGTTATAATTTTCACTTAAAAACAAGCATATTATTATTTTATTGGCAATATTTTTTGTCCAAGGAACCAACGTCATGAAGCTCAAGATCTTGTCAATAAAATTGGGAATGATGAAACCCAAAGGTTGGAGGGACATTTAGATCTCCCTTCAGTTGGAAGAGGTGACCTAAATTACCTGTAGCATCTCTAGTACAGATTCTTGTATCTGTCTGCTTGAACTTTGACTCTTTTGGGCAGCCTTGTTAGTTGGAAATTTTTGTTTTGTTTTGCTTTGCTTTCTTGCATTCAGCCAAAATCTGTCTCAGTATAAGTCCGATATTTTGTCTCTGGTAGGCTGAAGCAAACACCAAAATAATACCTGGTTTCTCTTGTGAACAAAACAGTTGCTGTCTAGCCAATTCATGGTGACCCCATGTGTGTAGAGCAGAACTGTGCTCCATAGGGTTTTCAAGGTTGTGACTTTACAGAGCAGATTGTCAAGCCTTCTTCAGATCTTTTGGTTAGTAGTCTAACGCTCAACCTTTTGCACCACCCAGGGATTTTCTTGCGACAAACTAGCACTTATTTAAAGAAAGCTATCAGCTCTTGCACACAAACCTTCTCTTCTCAGGGTTAAAATTCAGGTCTGAAATTCAACATTGGAGGTGTTTTACCATTTTATCAAAGAGTTATTAATTTTAGCAAAATTCCATCCCTATTTTTCTTTCTGAATGAACCGATTTTCTTTTTGTTGAAGGGTAGTATGCATGCCAGTTATAAGCGTACACTGTAGAACCGAGAACTGGGTTCAAATCCCAGTTTTACAACCTACAGGTTCTGTGACCTTGAACAAATTACATACTCTATGAGCCTCAATTTCCACTTCTGTACAATGAGCATTGTAATAATGTTTATCATATTTGTTAGAAGAATAAAATGAGGTTATTGATGGAAAGTGCTTAGGTAGCACTAAAAATCTATCTATTTTCTTTTTTAAGGTTGCTGTATTTCTTTAAGGAGACCTGGTTGCACAGTGGTTAAGAGCTTGGCTGCTTACCAGAAGTTTGGCAGTTCGAATCCACCAGCCACTCCTTGGAAACCCTACGGGGTAGTTCTTCTCTGGCCTGTAGGGTCTCTATGAGTAGGAATCGACTCAACAGCAATGAGTATGGGTACTGTATATTCCTTTAAAACAATTTTATGTGTAACATATATATGACATCCCTGGGTGGTGCAAACTGTTAATGCACTTGGCTGCTAAACTGAATGGTTGGCAGTTCAAGTTCACCCAAAGATGCCTCAGAAGAAAGGCCTGGCAACATACTTCCAAAAAATCAGTCACCGAAAACCCTACGGAGCCCAGCTCTACTCTGACACACATGAGGTCGCCATGAGTCAGAATTGATATAATGACAACAGGTAAGTAAGTGATATGTGACATTACAACAAGTAATTTATTTTTAAAATGTGCCACACTACTTTTCTCCCCTTCTTCATCATCATTTCTAATACTTTAGGACCCAGGGAAGGATAAACAAAATTAAGAGGGAAGAGAACTATTATGGATTGAATTGTGTCCTCCAAAATCATGTGTCAAATTGGCTAGTCCATGATTCCCAGTATTGTGTGATTGTGCAACATTTTGTCATCTGATGTGAGGTGGGATTAGTGGCAGTTATGTTAATGAGGCAGGACTCCATCTACAAGATTAAGTTGTGTCTTAAGCCAATCTCTTTTGTGATATAACAGAGAAGCAAGCAGAGAGACAAGGGGACCTTGTATCACCAAGAAAACAGCACCGGGAGCATAGCGCTTTCTTTGGACCTGGGGTTCCTATGCTGAGAAGCTCCTAGACCAAGTGAAGATTGATGACAAGGACCTTCTCCCAGAGCTGACAGAGAGAGAAAGCCTTCCCCTGGAGCTGGCACCCTGAATTCAGACTTCTAGCCTCCTAGACTGTGAGAGAATAAATTTCTCTTTGTTAAAGCCATCCACTTGTGGTATTTCTGTTATAGTAACACTAGATGACTAAGACAAGTACTAACCTTTATTAAATTTGTTCCTACAGAAATGTTATTGTATTTTATCTTTACAATATCTCTCTTAATTATGTGTTATTGTGACGAATTTATTGTTCTATTTTACTTTTGTCACTGACAGTGCCAGTATTTAGTTGAGGTATCTTAGTTTCTGCATTTGCTTTAGGTGGCTCTTCTTAGGCCAAATTCTTTATTTCAACTATATATATTAAAAAAAAAAAACTATAATTAAATTATCAGTCTTACCAGGCTGACTCTGGCTCCTAGGATAAGTCTTTTCAGCCTGCTACTATGATGCTTATCTCAGTAAGGATATCTTGTTTCATTGTTACTAATGTAGCAGACATAAAATGGCTTTACAAATATGTTCCAAAATGATCAAAAGTTTCAAGGGAAAAGTTCAGCATAAACAATTAATTGCATAAATGAATTGCAAGAGAATTTTAAAGTTGTTTCTGATGAGTCACAAAGCTCCAGAAAACGTTTAAAATTCAGACATGCCTGGAACATTGGAAAATAATTTAGTGATGATATTGAAAATGATGACTAATAAAGATGGTCACAGTTCTGTAATACCACGTAAGAAAGAAAGAAAATATGTATGCTTTCCAAGCATCTAGAACACATTGGCTAAATATTTTGTTTGATGGAATCACAAATCATTTCAAATTGAGGTTGCTTCGGTAATAGAAACGGCATTTTAGCCTCATTTCCACCTGTAAATGCATCTTCTTTTGAGGGTACTGTGTGGAGGTGCTATAACAGAAAGGCAGCTTATTTGCAAAATAGATCAACATTCAGCTGGTTGAAGGTGGGAATTATAGAAAATGCAGGTGTGCAGACAAGAAGGCACCTTTAACCAAACTTAATTTTTAAATTCTTCCTGCTTCTTCCATTTTGGGTCTCATTAATATTTCCAGAATGTTGGCTGTAATGTCAAAAACACGTGTCAGAGAAATAGGATACTAGGCATTGTGGAGTCAATTTTGGCTGTCAACCTAAGAAAACCAGTTAGAACACTAATCGATGTCATTAATGGCAATCTGTCCTGGGAAGTAAGCAGGCTGCTAAAGATTCAAAGAAAGCTATTGGACAGATCACAAGAAACAAATCCTCATAGTATGGAGTCTAGTAGTAGCAATCCCATTGACACTGCACATCCCAAATCCCCAGGTACTAGTTAATGTTCCTTAAGTGTTTTGAACGTGTGAGAGCTATTGAGGTGCTAATTGTTGCTGTTTATCATCCTAGGCTATAAAACTGTAAAATCTGAGGAAGGGATATGTAAATGATAATTACTTTTCACCCCTTCAAAAGAAAAAGACCTAAAGCAATCTACCTATTCCTACTAAGCTGAAATTGACAAGCTATTTTCACCATAAATTTATGGAAAGACTATGATCTTGGCAATGTTTCCTAATCAGAGTGCCATGACAATTTGAGCCATTGTCAAAACACTGTGTGTGTTGCAATATCCTGAGTTTCTTTACCCCCAGGCAGTTGCTTTTTTTGCCAAAATCTTTGTTTCTAAAGTCACTGTTTTCAGCTTCTGTCTAAAACTCAGAGATAAAAGTCAACTAGTTCCTTTGAGGAATATAAACAACTGAATAGGGCAATCAAGATTAAGGAGGAGACCTCCAGTCCAAACCCACTAGGTGTCCTGGACTAAATTCCCCAAATCTGTAAGTATTTGCAAGCATGTAGTTACAGACTGCATGGGGAATGCAAATATTTAAATAAACTTCAAACTCAAAATAAACCTTTTGCTATGTGTAGCAAAATTACTCAAGTTCTGAGATTACAGAATTGCTCTCCTGCTGCTTCTTGGAAACCCTATGGGGCAGTTCTACTCTGTCCTATAGGGTTGCTATGAGTTGGAATCGACTTGACGGTAATGGGTATGCTATGTGATCCAACATCCAGAAGCTTTTATCAAAATGTGAAAAGGTAGTGATTAAGCATTCAAATGCAATAGAATTAATCTTTAAATATCCAGAACATCGAGAAACTCATCGTCAGAAATTTCACTCAACGTGACTTTTTGGTCCCAATATATTCATAAATGTACTGAGGTCTGACCACCACTCATCTGTCAGTTTGTCATACTGTGGTGGCATGCATGTTGCTGTTATGCTGCAGGCTATGCCACCAGTATTTCAAATACCAGCAGGGTCACCCATGGTGGACAGGTTTCAGCAGAGCTTCCACACTAAGACAGATTAGGAAGAAGGACCTGGCTATATATATATATATATAATTGGCCAATGAAAACCTAATGAATAGCTGTGGAACACTGTCTGATATAGTGCCTGAAGATGAGCCCCTAAGATTGGAAGACACTCAAAATATGACTGGGCAAGAGCTGCCACTTAATTGTGCTCATGTGGAAACTTTACATAGATCAAGAGGTGGCCATTCAAATAGAGCAAGGGGATATGGAATGGTTTAAAATCAGAAAAGGTGTGTGTCAGGCTTGTAACCTTTCAAAATACTTATTCAATCTGTATGCGGAGCAAATAATCCAAGAAGCTGCACTACATGAAGAAGAACATGGCATTAGGGTTGGAGAAGACTCATTAACAACCTACAATATGCAGATAACACAACCTTGCTTGCTGAAAGTGAGGAAGACTTGAAGCACTTACTGATGAAGGTCAGAGACTACAGCCTTCAGTATGGATTACACTTCAACATATAGAAAACAAAAATCCTCACAACGGGACCAATAAGCAACACCACGATAAATGGAGAAAAGGTTGAAGTTGTCAAGGATTTCATTTTAGTTGGATCCACAATCAACACCCATGGAAGCAGCAGTCAAGGAATCAAATGACACATTGCATTGAGCAAATCTGCTGCAACAGACCTGTTTAAAGTCCTCAAAAGCAAAGATGTCACTTTGAGGACTACGGTGCACCTGACCCAAGCCATGGTATTTTCAATCGCCTCATATGCATGTGAAAGCTGGACAATGGATAAGAAAGACTGAAGAAGAATTGATGCTTTTGAATTATGGAGTTGGCAAAGAATACTGAATATACCATGGACTGCTAGAAGAACAGAGGAGCCCTGCTGGCACAGTGGTTAAGCACTTGGCTGCTAACCAAAAGGTCGGCAGTTCAAACCCACCAGCTGTTCCTTGTGAAAAAGATGTGGCACTTTGCTCCTGTAAAGATGACACCCTTCGAAACCCCATGGGCAGTCCTACCCTGTCCTACAGTATCACTATGAGTCAGAATCTACCTGACAGCAAGGGATTTGGTTTTTTGGTTTGGGCCAGAAGAACGAAAAATCTGTCTTGGAAGTAGTACAGACAGAATGTTCCTTAGAAAAGAGGATAGCAAGACTTCGTCTTCTGTACTTTGTACTTGTTATCAGGAGGGACCAGTCCCTGGAGAAGGCCATCATGCTTGGTAAAGTAGAGTGTCAGCAAAAAAAGAGGAAGACCCTCGATAAGATGGATTGACACAGTTGCTGCAACAGTGGGCTCAAACGTAGCAATGATTGTGAGGATGGCACAAGACCTGGCAGTGTTTCCTTTTATTGTACATAGGGTCTCTATGAGTTGGAACTCAATCAGTGGCACCTAACAACAACACTGAGGTCTGAAAACAGGGTGGAAAAATACTTACTCCTTTCCTAATGAATTGAATTTGGAGCTGTGTTAAATTTTAGATAGTTCTACAGATTACTTCACCTCTGTGATCTGTTCCTTAACTTCCTTGTTCTATTTTTCTTATTTGTAAAATGGGATAATTAAATCTTGCTTCATTATTTGCTCATTATTAACTACATTTTACATCATTATTCAGTTGACTAAGATATTTTCCTGAAATAACACATTTTTTTCATTTTTATATAATCCCTGATTATTGGAGATTAGGCTCATGTTAAGAATGCTCTTTCAGTCTTTTGATGCTTCAGAATAACTGATAATAGATTGTTCATAATTTCCTGGTCATATTCCTAAATAATTTTGGTTATCATACAATTGATTTTTTTCCAGCTTACTTACTCCTCATGAGCAGAAAAATTATGCTTCAGAATATTTTTCTTCTAGTTGTCTGACAACCTTAAGAATGGATTTCCAGATACGATTTAAGGAAATAATTTATCTTGCAACAATAAACTTCAGACAAAATTAAATGGAGAACTAAACATGTGTTAAATGAACTGGAGACAAGTAGTCTTAATCTGGATAGTTTAGGGTCCCCAAATAACCTGAATTATTCAAACTGGCTGTCTCTGCTACCTAGGAACACCAGTTAATTGCTTAATAATATTTTAGTTCAATAGACCAGGCTCTAAAAGACCTTAAATCAATCTCGCAGCGGTCAATGGTAAAATAATAGAAAGCTGGGTGTCTTCAATCTATCATTAATATACCAAACACATATTTGACATCACTTTTCATAGGTCATGTTAAAGAATTTTCTATAAGGACTAAATCACCATCAGGGAGTTTTAAACAAGACAAATGCATTTAGATATAATAGGATTCCAAGTAACTGAGAAGTCCCCTTAAGATGAAGCATATTATTCAAGTATTCCACTCAATGAAACCATGTCCTATTGCTAAGAAAGGGATGCTATATTATTTGATAACAATTTTGAGTGTCGACAGGAGCTGTGGTACTTTACTGACATGACATGAGTCTGTAACTCATGCAAATATTACTTGCTTATATTTATAAACTGCTTTATATTTTCCAAAGAAGGTTCACATTGTTTATCTCACTTGATACACATACCAGAGCTGGGAAGGAGACAGGGTGAATAGTTGTTTTTTTTTTTTCTTATTTTACAAACAAGGAAGATCAGACTCAGAGAAGAGTAGTGGCATGTCCTCAGTGTGTATTAGATAGCTGAGACTAAGCCTTTGTCTATGGACTCCAAATCTACTTTCATTCAATGCATATGGTGTCTACTAACTGAAGGTAACATTTTTTGAGAGCATACTTCGTGCCAGACACTTCACGAAGTTCTTTATGTGTATTATCTCATGTGCAACTAACAGATGAAAAAATCAAGGCTCGGTGAAATTAAGTAACTTTAATCAAGGTCCTCCAACTAGTGAGTGGCAGAAAATTTGCAAATTGGCACTCTGACTACAGAGCTTGCAGTCTTAACTACTTCTTACTCTGTAAATTCTTTCACTATCACAGGAAGGATTTCAATTAGGTATAATTAAGTCCATTTCCTCTTTTCAGCAAACTAGCTTAGAAAACAGACAGACACCTGTCTCTATTAAATACCATACAATGCCAATTGTTACTTTTCAGTTTTCTCTTCTAAATATTCTTTTTAAGTCCTCAAGTTGCATTTTCTACTCTTTTAATCATTTTCAGTGTGTTCAGCTAGTCGTTAAGTTCTCCTTGTTTCTGTCTTTTTTTAAAACAATAACATCTTATTAGTGTCTTATCTGATCACAGTTATATATTCTTTCTTATTGTTGTAAAAATATATAACACAATTTTTGTCGATTTAAAGTTTTTCACATGTACAATTTAGTGACATCAATTCTATTAATCATGATGTGCAACAATCACCAATATCCATTGCCAAATTTTCTATCATCATAAACAGAAACAAAAAGCCTCCTAAACAATGACTCACCTTTCCCCCTCCCACCCCTGGCAACCGTTAATAAACTTTGGTCTCTATGCATTTTCATATTCTAGGTATTGCATATGCGTGAGATCATACAATATTTGCCCTTTTGTGATTGACTTATGTCACTCAGCATAAAGTTTTCAAGGTTCATCTGTGTTGTAGCATGTGTCAGGACTTCATTTCTCTTTACAGCTGAGTAATATTCCATGGTACGTAAATATCACACTTTGTTTATCCATCTACCTACTGATGGACATTTAGGTTGTTTTCACATTTTGGATATTGTGAATAGTGCTAAACTGAATATACATGTTTAATCACATAGTTATATATTCTTAAGGAGGAAAACATAGAACACAAAAGAAAGGAGCAGAAGTCATCCCAAATACCACCAAAGTAAGATAATGATAATGATTGTTATTTTTTATATATAGAAGTAAAAATGAATATTACGCTAGATGCTTACATGTATTTAATGTCTACAACCACCCATGGAAGTAGGTACTATTCTCATGTCCATTTATAGATAAGAAAAGTGAAGCTCATGTAGATTAAATTACTTATTCACGGTCATATACCGCTAGTTGCCTTGGAGTTGACTCCAACTCATGGCAATCCCATGTGTGTCAGTATAGAACTGGACTCCATGGGGTTTCCAATGGCTGATGTTTTGGAAATAGATCTCCAGGCCTTCCTTCTGACGTGCCTCTAGATGGACTCAAATTTCCAGTCTTTCTGTTAGCAACCTAGAACATTAACTATTTGCACCCCCCAGGGACTCCTCACAATCATATAGTAAGTGGCAAATCAAGTATACAAACCTAGGATGGTCTGTCTGCCTGTCCAGATGGATCTGCCTGGAAGCATACTGTATATTATTGTTTTGTGGCCTGTTTTTTGCCTTCAATTTTATCACAAATATTTCCTCTATTTAATAATCTTGAACATGATTTCTAGTGGCAGATTGGTATTCTAACTTAAGAATGCCCTCCAATATGGAGTTCTTGAAATAAGTTATGTTATTTATTTACTTATTTACTAACTCATATTATCTATAGCATAATTTGTGGCACTGTGATTACTTCTAATTATGTTTTTCTGCTACAACATTGCAATGAAACATCTTTGTGCTGCTGCACCAAAGGCTAGCATTCCACATCTAGTTTTCTTTTTCACATCTAGTTTTCTTTTTTGCATGGTGTCCATGCCAGGTATAGGTATGACTGTGTTTGGATCCTTTTGTTCCTTGCCTGAGAGAAGAACTGCCATCTCCAAGTTTTGTCTGTGTAGCTCTCCTTACCCTTAGGAATCCTAGTGCAGCTGATTTCAAGAGCTGCCTTTCAATGCTATTAATCCGCAGCAGAGTAGTAAGCAGTCTCTCTTCACCTTCATATTTGCTCCACCCTCACTGCTAAAAATTCAGTGAGTTTATCTGTTTAGGTTCTTAGTTGCATGCAACAGAAACCAAGATTGGCTAATTTAAGGAGAAAAGAAATATGTTGAAAGGATAATGGGTAGCTTACGAAATTGATGGAAAGAGAAGAAAGAAACTCAAAAAACGAGCAGGAATCAAGGGAAGTTAAGCAGCAAAAATATTCCAGAGGACTAAGTGATATAGGTTACCCCTCCCACAACCACCAGAAACAGCACCAAAAACACTGCTTTTGCAAATATTTGGTGTCAGCACTTCTTCCTTGAATAGTTTCTAAACTATTTGAACCCCAGCCTTTCAGTCAATAGCTGAATTCTTAACAGTTTGCACCACCTAGGGACTCCTACTTGATGCAGAATCCCGTCTAATTTTCATGTTACTTTGCAATTCTTCCTAGGCTTTAAGGTGCTTTAAAACATTTACATTAAACAAATCAATGCTATTAAAACACAATGCATTCATATGTACAAAAGTATTTGGAGGCAATATTAGAAATCTAAGTTAAAGGAGGCCCTTTGTGAATGAGGTCTTGGCAAAAATGGCCCTTTTACCCAACCTTCTGCTCCATTCCCTCTTCATCCACCGAATTCCATCAATACGATCCTTTCCTTTGATTATTTAAGTCAGCTGTCTGGGAGAGGGATGAGGGAATGAAGGATTGGATACCTCCACTTAAGCTACCATCTTCCACAGAATCTTCTGTGTATGTTTTAACCCTTTCATGTTTATGGGTACCTCTAGGGACCAAGTAATTTTTCTGCCTCTGAAGGTTTATTGGGAAGCCACTGCACCACTGACAGTGTGCACTGCCGCAAGGTAAGCGCCTTTATGACTGTTTAAAACTGAAGAAACGAACATGTGCTACAAATTACTGTTTTTACGGGGTGTTGGATGAGGTGTATGAAATTTTGGTAGGAAAAATAGAAATTTTGAAAATTTTTATTTGTTACACATATGTATCTACAGACACCGGTGGGAACTCTGGGGTATAATTAGTGGTACTTCATATGTATCACTAAACACTTAGAGTAGGCTTGTGGGAGAAGGCAAGAAAAAAAATCCATACTAGCTACCAAATTCAGGCACACTCAATGATTCAGCATGCTTCCATTGATTAAAACACAGGGAATGAACAAAAAATTCAAAGTAGAAAATAATTGGTTCACGAAAGGGGTAAATCATGGGGTCCTGGGTTGTGTCTAGTACTAGGGCAATGTCAGGACAATGTTGAGCATAATGGTGAGCCAACCCTTATTTTACCATATAATAAGCACTTTTTAATTTGCCCTTGTATCACAGTAATTCTTTTAAAACATGCAGTACTTCTCATTATTACTTTAAAATAAATTACACTTTAAGTATATCAATTAAACTTTTCTAGTGGCTGTTAATGACTTGAAGAACTGATAAAGCATTATTTTCTGAGTCTGGCATTGCTAAATAAGGTGGTTTCATTTTATATTAGTAATAAAATGGCAAAAATATTGGTTAATTAACATTGGCTAATTGAATCATTATGGAAACAAACACTTGCATGCACCTCAAGAAGAATTAAATGAGAAAACCAGCCTGGGATGTGCATTGTAAATTCTTCCTAATAACTGGTGATGGGTGCAGTAATGCTCTCTCCCTGTCCATCTGATTCATCATGAAATTTCAAAACAAGATTGATTTTTTTTCTAACATTGTCTGTCACATTGACACTAAACTTTCCATTAACATAACACAATGATTGCAGACAAGATTAAATACATTTTAACATGGTGAGTTCCTTTTTGAAACCATCCTTCATTATCATGAAAATGTAGAAACATGGTCCCAAGGGGGCATATGTTTTTATGAATATACCGTATCACTTGAATCCAGTAATCTAGTCATTGAAATAAAAGTAATGAGCTTCTAACAGTTTGATCATTTGAATCTTTGAATACATTTAACATGATACAGGTCATTGAAAATGCAAAGATAACATAGTATATTTATTTAGTGGAATCATTGGAGTATATCACTTCTACCACAAAATATGCTGCCTTCTTCCATATGAAATTGTCAGTAGGGGAACATAAGAAAATACTATAGAGACGTGATCATTGAGTGTATGTGTCAATTTGGCTGGGCCAGGATTCTCAGTAGTTTGGCAGTTATGATGTAGTTTGACAGTCATATGATGATGTAATCACCTCCATGATGAGATTTGATATAATGTGATCACCTCCAAGATGGGATCTGCTGTGAGTAGCCAATCAGTTGAAAGGGAGTTTCCTTGGGGGTGTGGCCTGCATTGAATATGTAAGTGAACTTTCTGGCAAGACTCATGGGCTTTTGCTCACTCTGGATCCTGCAGCTGGCTCCTGTTTGTCTGACCTCAAGTTCTTGGGACTTGAGCTAGCAGCTTACCTGCCATCTTTCCTGCTGATCTTGGGATTCATCAATCTTTGCAGCCTGTGAGCAAGAGCCCTGCTATCTAACTTGCCAGTCCTGGGCTTGCCAGCTCCTGTGGCTAAATGAATCAGGAGAAGCCTCTATACTGACCCATGGACCTGGAACATTCCAGCCTCTGCTCACATGAGACATTTCCTTGATATAAATCTCTCTCTCTCTCTATATATATATATATTTATATACATTTAATGGTTTTGCTTCTCTAGAGAACCCAACCTAAGACATTTGGTACCGAGAGTGGTTCTAGAGAAACAAAATTTTAAGGATGAGTTTTTTAAATTGGTTCTCAAATCTGGTTAGTCTTAAAGACTTTAATGTCTCTGCATCCAGCAAGAAAGAGGGCACTGCTAATCCATGGTGTTAAGTGACAATACAAATGTGCAAAACATCAGCACCAATAGATCAGGTATTTGTGAAAGATGAGGCTCTAGGTGATTGCATGTGTGATGTCTTTCTACAATTTTGTCATAATGAGAAGCATAAGGAAGCTGGTTGGTTAGTCTTACTTCACTAGACAAACTGGTGAAAGAAAGCAATGAGCTCAGGGTTTCAGAGTCAAAGCTCAAGCACCACATAAACAACCTCAAATTATCCACTTGTGCCTTAAAAGAAAGCCTTATTTCTTGTAGCAACAGAGCTGATATTGCCAAAAACCAAACCCAGAGTCTTATCATAAGAGTGTCTGAATTACAATGCCAACTCAATTGTCAACCTCGAGAGGTATCTGAAGTTAAAGTGTGGGCTTTGATTGGGAAGAAATGGGATCCTGGAACTTGGGATGGGGACATATTGGCAGATAATCAGGAAGCTGGAGACACTCAGCCCCTAAATTCCGTTGAATCACTCCTGCCAAGAGAATCAGCCCTCTCACTCCCATCTGAAAAGATTACTCCATGTTTGTCTGCTAAACCACCCTCCCCAGTAAAACCATTAGCCCCTCCACCCCCATCTAATGAGATTAACCCACCTGTGTCTAAAGAGCCTTTGTCTGAGTCATTGCCTGAGGCATCGCCTGAGGCAGATACCTTACAAGACAATGCTGAATATTCTCAAAACGCATCCCCACCGCTGATTTTGGCTCCTAAAGGTATAACTAGACTTAAGTCCCAGTGAGCTCCAAAAGGAGAAGTACAAAGTGTGACCCAGGAGGAGGTATGCTACACTCCAAAAGAACTGCTTGACTTTTATAATATATACAAACACAAACCTGGGGAATGTGTGTAGGAATGGCTATTAAGGGTATGGGATAATGGTGAAGGAACATAAAGATGTATTAGTCTGAGTTTATTGACATGGGCCCACCAAGCACAGATTCTTCATTCAATGTTTCAGCTAGAGAGGTTAGGAAAGGATCTAACAGTTTATTTGGTTGATTCACCGAAGCATAGATTATGCGGTGGCCTATACTAAATCAAGTTGAAGTACCAGACCTGCCTTGGTATATCGTAGAAGAAGGTATCCAAAGACTTAGGGAAATTGGCATGTTAGAGTGGATTTATCAGATTAGATCCACAGACCCACACATGGAATGCCCAGAGATCACACCTTTTACCACAGTGGTGAGGAACAAATTTGTGAAGGAAGCCCCAACATCCTTGAAAACTGCTGTGATTGCTATTTTATGAGTCAGATTTTACAGTGGAAACTTCCCTAACTGTAGCACAGAGTTAACAGTTTGGTTGCCAACCAAAAGGTCAGCAGTTCAAATCTACCTGCCGCTCCTTGCAAACCCTATGGGGCAGTTGTATTCTGCCCTATAGGGTCACTATGAGTTGGAATCTACTCGACGGCAACTTTTTTTTTTTTTTTAATTACAATGGGGTTGATTGGATCCCATGATGGTAGGGGCCAAGTGACAGCATGCAATCTACAAAGAAAAGGTCAGTGTAGTTACGATAATCAGCAGCGGAGTCAAAGTAGTAACCAGAATAGTCTGACTTGTATGGACTTATGGTGTTGGCTACTTAGTCATGGTGTCCCTAGAAGTAAAATAGATAGGAAATCTACTAAATATTTACTTGATCTGTACAAGCAAATGAATTCTAGGCCAAGTGAACAGCAGTCTAACTTGAATCGCCAGAATGGAGACACATGTTCCCTCAATCAATTCCCAGACTTGAATAAGTTTAAAGACCCACAACCCTTTTAATAAAGAGGAAGCTGGGTCCCCTTGAGGAACAATTCCAATACACTGCTGAAAACTTATACTTAATCTTTTCCCAGCCTTCCCCAAAAGGATCTACAACCTTTTATGAGAGAGACTTTTCATTGGAGAAAAGAAAATAATGAGAATTTTTGGGGATTACTGGATACTGGCTCTGAAGTAACACTAATTCCAGGAGATCCAAAACGTCATTGTGGCCCACCTGTTAGAGTAGGGGGCATATGGAGGTCAGGTTATTAATGGAGCCTTAGCTCATGTCAGTCTCATCGTAGGTCCAGTATGTTCCCAAACCCATCCTGTAGCAATTGCCCCAGTCCCAGAATGCATAACTGGAATAGAGATACTCAGCAACTGGCAGAACCCCCACATTGTATCCCTGACAAATAGAGTAAGGGCTATTATGGTAGGAAAAGCCAAGTAGAAGCCATTAGAACTACCCACACCTAGGAAAATAGTAAACCAAAAGCAATACCACACACTCCTGGAGGGATTGCAGAGATTGCTGCCACCATCAAGGACTTGAAGGATGCAGGGGTGGTGATTCCCACCACATCCCCATTCAACTCGCCTATTTGGTCAGCGCAAAAAACAGATGGATCTTAGAGATGAAAAACTGTTACTGAAAACCAGGTGGTAACCCCAGTTTCAGCTGCTATTCTAGATGTGGTTTCATTGCTTGAGCAAATTAATACATCTGGTATGCAGCTATTGATTTAGCTAATGCCTTTTTCTCCACACCTGTTTCAAAGGACTACCAGAAGCAGTTTGTAATTAGCTGGCAAGGCCAGCAATACACTTTCAGTTGCTTACCTCAGAGCTATATCAATTCTCTAGCCCTATGTCATAATTTCATCCACAGGGAACTTGATCACCTTTCCTATCCACAAATGATCACACTAGCCCATTACATTGATGACATCATTCTGATTGGACCTAGTAAGGAAAAAGTGTCAATGACTCCAAACTTATTGGTAAAACATTTGTGTGCTAGAGGGTGGAAACTAATTACACAAAATATCAGCACCTTCCACCTCAGTGAAATTTCAAGGGGTCCAGTGGTGTGGGGAATGTAGAGATATTCCTTCTAAAGTGAAGGAAAATTTATTGTATCTGGCTCCTCCCACAGTTAAAAAGGAGGCATAACACCTAATGGACCCCTTTGGATTTTGGAGGCAGCATATTCCTCATTTGGGTGTGCTACTCCTGTCTATTTATCAAGTGACTCAAAAAGCTGCTAGTTTTGAGGGGGGCCCAGAACAAGAGAAGGCTCTGCAGTAAGTTCAGGCTGCTGTGCAAGCCACTCTGCCACTTGGGCCATATGATCCTGTTGATCCAATGGTGCTTGAAGTGTCAGTGGCATATAGAGATGCTGTTTGGAGTCTTTGGAGGGCCGCTATTGGTGAATCACAGCACAGACAATTAGGATTTCGGAGCAAAGCCCTTCCATCCTCTACAGATAACTACTCTCCTTTTGAGAAACAGCTTTTGGCTTGTTACTGGGCCTTAGTAGAGATTGAACACTTAACCATGGGACACCAAGTCACCATGTGGCCTGAGCTTCCCATCACGAACTGGTGTTGTCTAACCCACAGAGCCATAAAGTTTGAAGTGCACAGCTGCATTCCATAATTAAATGGAAGTAGTATATACTAGATCACAAATAAGTTGCTTGAGGAAGTGGCCCAAGTGTCCATGGTCTTCACTTATGTCACATTACCTTCTATCTTCCAGTCCACACCTATAGCCTCATGGGGAGTTCATTGTGGTCAATTAACTGAGAAAGAGAAAACTCATGCCTGTTTTATAGATGGTTCTGTGTGATATGCAGACACCACTCAAAAGTGGACTAGCCCCCTTCTGCGACCTCCAAGAAGGACAGTGATGAAGAGAAATCTTCTCAATTGGCAGAACTTTGTGCAGTGCACTTGGTTTTTCACTTTGCTCAGAAGGAGATATGACCAGATGTTCGATTGTATACTGATTCATGGGCTGTGTCCAATGGTTTTGCTGGATGGTCAGGGACTTGGAAGGAACATGATTGGATAATTGGAGACAAGTAGGCATGGAGAAGAGGTATGTGGATAAACCTCTCTGAATGGGCCAAAGAAGTGAAGATATTTGTGTCCCATGTCAATACTCACCAAAGGGTGACCTCAGCAGAGGAGGAGTTTAACAATCAAGTGGATATGATGACACGTTCTATGGTAACCTGTCATCTTCTTTCCGCAGCCACTACCATCATTTCTCAGTGGGCTCATAAACAAAGTGGCCACGGTGGCAGGGATGGAAGTTATCCATGGGGTCATAAACATGGACTTCCATTCACCAAGGCTGACTTGGCTACAGCCACTGCTGAGTGCCCACTCTGCCAGCAGCAGAGACCAACACTGAGTCCCCGATATGACACCATCCCTTGAGGTGATCAGCCAGCAACCTGGTGGCAAGTTGATTACATTGAACCTCTTCCATCATGTAAAGAGCAGTGTTTTGTTCTTACTGGAATAGACACTTAGCCCGGATATGGATTTGCCTTCCCTGCACACTGAACTACCATCCATGGACTTACATAGTGCTTTATCCACTGTCGTAGTATCCCACAAAGTATCATCTCGGATCAATAGACTTACTTCACAGCAAACGAAGTGAAGCAATGGGCTCATGCTCATGGGATTCACTGGTCTTGCAATGTTCCCTATCACCCTGAAGCAGCTGGCTTGATAGAATGATGAAATGACCTTCTCAAAACAAAGACACAATTATGGTGCCAGCTAGGTTGCAATACCTTGCAGGGTTGGGGCAATGTTCTCCAGGAGGCTGTATATGCTCTAAATCGGGGCACAATACATAGTGCTGTTTCTCCCATAGCCAGAATTCATATGTCCAGGAATCAAGGGGTAGAAATTGAAGTGGCACCACTCACTATTACCCCTAGTGACCCACTCACAAAATTTTTGCTTCCTGTCCCCACGACCTTATGCTCTGTGGGTCAAGAGGTCTTAGTTCCAGAGGGGGTAATGCTGCCATCTGGAGACACTTCACTGGTTCCATGGAACTGGAAGGTAAGAATGCCACCTGACCCCTTTGGGCTCCTTATGCCTCTGGATCAACAGACAAACAAGGGAGTTACCATATTGGCTGATGTGATTGATCCTGATTACCAAGAGGAAATTGGATTGACATTACATAATGGAGGTAAAGAAGAGTATGTCTGGAATACAAGAGATCCCTTAGGGTGTCTCTTAGTACTATCATGCTCTGTGATTAAAGTCAATGGAAAACTACAGCAACCCAATTCCAACATGACTACTAATGGCCCAGACCATTCAGGAATGAAGTTTTGGGTCAACCCACCAGGCAGCTGGGGTGCTTGCTGAGGGCAAAGGGAATACAGAATGGGTGGTGCAAGAAGGTAGTTCTAAATACCAGTTATGACCATATGACCAGTTGTAGAAACAAGGACTGTAATTGTTATGAGTATTTCTGCCTTGTGTGTGTGCATCAAACATTTTTGTTTTCTTCACTCACTTATAAAATATAAGATGTAAACAGCTTTTTCACTTTCGGTTGTATATGTGCTCGTTGTATCATGTTAGGTGCAGGTATGACTTTATAATTGTCTTTATTCAGAGATTGTGTATAAAGAGATGTGTACAGGTGCCAAATTGACAAAGGGTGAACTGTGATCATTAAGGTTATGTGTCAACTTGGCTGGGGAAGGATTCTCAGTGGTTTGGCAGTTATGATGTATTTTTACAATTGTATGACGATGTGATCACTTCCAAGATGAGATTTGATATAATGTGATCACCTCCAAGATGAGATCTGCTGTGAGTAGCCAATCAGTTGAAAGGGAGTTTCCTTGGGGGGGGGGTGTGGCCTGCATCGAATATGTAAGTGGACTTTCTGGTAAGACTCATGGGCTTTTGCTCACTCTGGATCCGCAGCTGGCTCCTGTTTGTCTGACCTCATATTCTTGGGACTTGAGCTAGCAGCTTACCTGACATCTTGCCTGCTTATTTTGGGATTCATCGATCTTCGCAGCCTATGAGCAAGAACCCTGCTGTCTGACCTGCCAATCTTGGGTTTGCCAACTCCTGTGGCTAAGTGAATCAGGAGAAGCCTCTATCTTGACCCATGGACTTGGGATGTTCCAGCCTTTACAATCACATGAGCCATTTCCTTGATATAAATCTCTCTCTCTATACACACACACACACACACACACACACACACACACACACATATATATATACACTTTACTAGTTTTGCTTCTCTAGAGAACCCGTCCTAAGACAGAGGGTATCCTGCTGTGATTTGACCATCATGGACCAACAGTGGCTTTTCCACTCTATACATTCTCTCCCTTCAACTCATGCTAAACTTCTCTGCCACAACCAACCAAGTGTTTTTAGTTTCTATTTTAACTCCTCCTTTCCAGTCCCCTAGATGTGCACAAGCCTGATACTGATCTGATATTGGACCTTACCCTTTTTTGCTTGAATAGACAACATCCTTACCATACATATAAGGTACTCATAGCCATTTCCACATATCTAAGCGTACACATTCACATTATATTCACCTTCTGTATAGTATTAGATTCAACTATTGGTGGATATCAGAAGGGATCAGTCCCTGGAGAAGGACACCATGCTTGGAGTAGTAGAGGGTCAGCGAATGAGAGGAAGACCCTCAATGAGACTGACTGACACAGTGGCTGTAGCAATGGCCTCAAGCATAGCAACGATTGTGAGGATGGCACAGGACCAGACAATGTTTCATTCTGTTGTACACAGAGTCGCTATGAGTCAGAACGGACTCAATGGTAGGTAACAATAACAACATTGGTGGATATATTATTGGAAGACAGAAGTCCATAAAGGAAAAGGATAATATTTTCAGATTTATGGAAAGTCCAAGTCCCGTGCAATTAATAGCTACTCATGAGAAGAAGTGGATGTTGAATATATCTGGTAGAATAGGAAAACTACCTTGTGACCACTGCCTGAAAACAGAATATTTTAGGAATGATTTCAGGAAAGAAGATTCTCTAATAATAAAATTACTAAGTTTAAGAATGAGGCACAGAAAGGATTGATAATACTTTGCCACAGTGGTGGAATGAAAGCAAAAATTGGAATAGTGTTTTAGGGTATCCATGGCAAGAAGGAGTAATGATAAGAGTTGTGAAGCTATGTTTCTGGGATCATCAGTGAGCATGAATTCAGTACTATGATTTGAGGTTGGCAGGTAATAAACAATGAAGTGGACTGGACCAAAGTTGAATATAGAATAATATGGATTGATCATTAGGTTTATTTCACCTCAATCATTTCCCCTGCTGATTGTGTTGTGCACACCTGGTCATTGGATCTTGATTCATTTTCTGGTACTCCATTATTTTCCACACCTGAAATGTGTTGCTTTTCACTAGACACAATTGTTAGTTCTCACCTGAATATAACACTTGTCTTTATGAGAAATTATCAACACTTATGCCTGTAGGGTAAGATTTGCAGCAGTATCATATTCTAGAAGTGTTTCTCCAAGTTGTATATGATTTATATGCACTGAGTATACCAGACATTCCTAAGTAAAAGCTGAGTAAATCCCCTTTTAGAAAATAAGAAATTAATATTAATTTATTGTATTATTTCTTGAACTATTTTATTCTCTTCAGAAAATCTGTGTGTTTGACCTGAACATATGTTGTTTTTGTTAAGTGCTATCGAGTTGACTCTGATTCATATTGACCCTATGTACAGACATACCTTGTTTTATTGTGCTTTGCTTAGCTTTATTGCGCTTCACAGATATTGCATTTTTTTTTTCAAATTGAAGGTTTCTGGCAACCCTGTGTAGAGTAAATATATCGGCACCATTTTTCCTACAGCATGTGCTCATTTCTTGCCTCTGTGCCACATTTTGGTAATTCTCACAAATATTTCAAACTTTTTTCATTATTATTATATCTGTTATGGTGATCTGTGATCAGTGATCTTTGATGTTACTATTGTAATTGTTTTGGGGTGCCATGAACCGTGTCCATATAAGACGGCAAACTTAATTGATAAATGCTGAGTGTGTCCTGACTGCTCCACTGACCTGCTGTTCCCCCATCTCTCTCCCTTTACTCATGTCTCCCTATTCCCTGAAACACAGTAATACTGAAATTTGTCCAATTAGTAACCTTACAATGACCTCTAAGTGTTCAAGTGAAAGAAGAGTCATACTTCTATCATTTTAAATCAAAAGCTAGAAATGATTAAGCTTAGTGAGGAAGGCATGTCAAAAGCCAAGGCAGGCTGAAAGCTAGACCTCTTGTATCAAACAGTTAGCCAAATTGTAAATGCAAACATAACTTTCATATACACTGGGAAACCAAAAAATTCTTGTGACTAGTTTTATTGTGATATTCGCTTTATTGCGGTGATCTCGAACAGAACTCACAATATCACCAAGGTATGCCTGTATAACAAAAGGAAACATTCTCTGGTCCTGTGCCATTGTCATAGTCCTTGTTATGTTTAAGCCAACTGTGCAAGCATTGTGTCAATCCATCTCGTTGAGAGTCTCCCTCTTTTTTGCTGACCCTCTATTTTGCCAAGCATGATGTCTTTCTCCAGAGATTGGTGCCTCTTGATGACATGTCCAAAGTAAGCAAGATGAAGTCTAGCCATCCTTGCTTCTAAGGAGCCTTCAGGCTGTACTTCCTCCTAGAAAAATTTGTTCTTCTGACAGTCCATGATATGTTAAGTGTTCTTCACCAATGCCACATTTCAAATGCATTAATTCTTCTTCGGCCTTCATTTTACTGTCCAGCTTTAGCCTGCATATGAGGGGATTGAAAATACCACGGCTTGGGTCAGCACACTTTAGTCATCAAAGTGACATCTTTGATTTTTAACATTTTAGAAAGGTCTTTTGCCACATATTTGCCCAATGCAATATGTCGTTTGATTTCTTGACAGCTGCTTCCATAGGCATTGATTGTTGATCCAAGAAATAAATCTTTAACAACTTCAATTTTGTAGCCATTTATCATGATGTTGTTTATTGGTCCAATTGTAAGGAATTTGTAAGGATTTTCTTTTTCTTTATGTTCAGGTGTAATCCATACTTCATCAAGTGCTTCAAGTCATCTTCACTTTTGGCAAGCAAGGTTGTATCATCTGTGTGTCTCAGGTTGTTAATGATTCTTCCTTCAATCCTGATGCCGTGTTCTACTTCATATAGCCCAGCTTCTCAGATTACTTGTTCAGCAAAGTGAAAGAATACAACTCCGCAGTGCACATTTTCCTATTTTAAACTACAGTATGTCAATTATGTTGGATATCGGTAATATGTTTTTCTGCCAACTTCAAAATCAATTATGTTCAAAACCAAATTATTTATATTTACCCAAATCTACTTCTCTTCCTTTACAACCATGAATGGAGATCATCTGAGATACTTTAGCCTATTCCTTATCCTTTTACTCTCACTCACCCAAACAATTTTCCAAGTTCTGTTGATTCTGCTCCTGAAATCACATCTGTATATCTACCACCCTTTCCATCCTCATTGCCAATACCTTAGTTTAAGTTGTCTTTATTTCTTGCTTGGACTGTTTTCCTTGATTCCAATCCATTGTTCACATACGTTTCAAAGAGATCTTCACAAACAGTGATCTGACCAAGCAAAATCCTAAGCTAAAAGTCGTCTAGCTACTAGTATTTGTTTTACAACATTCTGGCCTGCAATGTTCTTCATATCCTTGACTCCTGCCTGCTGTCATCACCCCGAAGTAGAATCCATTTTACAAGGCTTGATTCTCTGCCTTCTCATAAAGACATTCCTAGAGTCTGAACCATGTTGGAGTAATATCTGTGTCATTACAGAAAACCCTATCATCTATATTACTTTCTCATGCTACCTTGGCCTAAAATGCAGGAAAGTACTAGCTCCCTTTCTCCTAATTCAAGAACAATGAGGTGGATTACACTCAAAATATATTATGTTGTGGGCTAAGTCTGCCTCAACCACAGTTAAGAGCATCAACTCTTCCAATACTCTGCTGACATATTTGCAAAAAAATTATCTCAGGCCTTCTTGTTTGTATTTTTTGTGCCCTTTCTTCCCAAAGAGAAGTCATACATGTCCTCTACGTACCTTGCACGTACATGGCACAAAGTAGATAGAATTTGTAAAGCTTCAATTAATAACCAAACTCACACACAGATTTCCTTCATACTTTTAGGAACCTCTCATAGAAATTATCATTTTTAAATTAGAGCTGATTAGAAAGACGTCTATTCTATTTAACCCAAAACACCAGCTTTTCCAACAAAATATATTCTAACAATGAACAACCATCTGGGAAAGAGAATTAAAAAATATATAAAAGGGAGTTTCGGGCAACATGCTGCTATAATCAGAAGCACCACTCTGTCCCTCCGCAGCAAAGATCTGAAAAACTAAGTCAAACAGAGTTACACATCAATCCGGAAACCCTAAGAATCAAATGAAGAGATAAAGAAATTAGCCAAGCACCGAATGGAATAAGAAACTGACCTAGAACAGAGAGTAAGGAGAGATACATGCAGAAGTCCCCTATCAGTTACCGCAACACGGATCTGCTATCTTGGACTCCTATCAGAGATCGACGAACAGGGGTATGAGAAAGCAGCTTAACGGAGCTTCTAGCAAGAGATACAACAACCGATAACCAGCAATATAAGCTTTCCCACCCCCACCCTTCTTCACTCCCACTCGGCCTCCTCTGCTTCCTGCAGCCACAATCTCTTGGCCAGGAAGCACCGGCTTCACCCCAGTGTCGCTTCGATTCCAACCGCCCTCACTGGCCGGCTCCCTGAGTGCCATTTGTTGTCTGCTTGTGTTTTTTTTTTTTTTTTCTGCTTCATTAGATTTCTTCTGTACCTCTCACCACCACCCCGTCCTTTTTCTCAAATACCTGGCTCCATGGCCATCTTTGCTTCTTCCTGGGGGGCTGTGAGGTGCCACTCGACTGTGGAACTGATTCCCGGCCCGTGCCACCACGCTGGTAGGACACCCAGGGCTTTTTTGTTTGTTAGTTTGTTCTGATTTGCTCTACTTTGATTTGTTTGTTTGATTGTTTTCTTTTTCTTTTCTCGGCTTGGGAGCCCCTTCTGGCCAGGCAGTGCCATGCAGCTTGGGAGATACTCCTGTACTCTGTGCAGACACACAGTGACATCCCTGGGGGCATTTTTTTTTTCTTGTTTGTTTTTCTTTTTCTGGATTTTTTTGTTTCTTTGTTTTCTTTTCTTATCTCTCTTCTTCCCTTTTTGTCTTTCTCCATTTCCACACTCTCGATTTATTCATTGTTTAAATTTTTTCTATTTTTTAATTTTTTTCCCTCCATTTCTCTGTCTCTCATCTCTCCACTCCAATGGCAAGCTCCCTTAGCACTCTTCTTTGTTTGTGTGTACGTTTTTGCTCCTGTTCCTCTCTCCTCTTTCCCATATTCATCTTAGCTCCACACATCACAATCTCCCTCCTGCTTCCTGCTTACCTGCACTGCACGCTGAATATCACATCCTAAGCACCACAGGCCCAGCCTACTGGAACCTGCCTTGAACTGATTCCCAGCCTGCCCTGTTGGTCCTAGTACATGCCACAAACAACCCATTCCAGCAACTCCCCTTCAATTGGACCTACCCTGCTATACTATACCTGACTGATCCAGCTCATTGGAGAAGGAGGAGAAAAGTATCATGCCCACAGATGAGCAAACAACAAATTAAGTACAGCCCACCTGCTCAGACATAACCAAATAAAACAAAAATGCAAGATGAAACAAATATACAATCAATAAAGGAGGAAAATAATGACTAAATGGCCCGAAAACAGCAGAAACATCAAAACATACACAAAAATAAGACAGGATGGTTCTAGTAGGAGTCCAAAATAAAAAATCAGATGACTTTCCAATAGAAGAAAAGGCACTAAAACTACCCGATAGGAAATTAAAATCTCTAATATTCAGAGATATCCAGGAGTTGAAGCAAAAAGCAGACAAAAATAAGGAAAAAATAGACAAATTCATGGAAAAGGCAGACAAACTCATGGAAAATACAGACAAAAAATGGAAGAATTCAGGAAAATAATACAGGAACAAAATGCTAAAATAAATTCACAACTAGAAACCATACAAAAACAACAATTAGAAGTCCAAAAGATAAACAAAATTTCAGAAATGGTGTCATAGAAGGGCTAAGGAACAGGTTCGAAACGATGGAAGACAATATCAGTGAAAATGAATACGAACACTTGGATACAACACTATTTGAGGAAAAAGCAGAAAAAAGAACAAAGAAAAATGAAAAACCCTGAGAATTATGTGGGATGCAATCAAAAGAAAAAATCTTCGAGTGATCGGAGTTCCAGAATAGGGGAGAAAACATAGAGACGATCATTGAAGAATTGCTGACAGAAAACTTCCCCAATATCATGAAAGATGAAAAGCTGACCATCCAAGAAGCTCAACAAACTCCATATTGGATGGATCCCAAAAGGAAATCACCAAGGCATATCATCATCACACTCACTAAAAACAAAGACACAGAAACCTGAGAGCAGCTCGAGAAAAACAAAAAGTCACATACAGAGGAGAAACAATAAGACTAAGCTTTGTTTATTTGGCAGAAACCATGCAGGCAAGACGGCAATGGGATGACACATATAAAACCTTGAAAAAAAATTGCCAACCAAGAATAATATACCCTGAAAAACTCTCATTCAAACGTGGTGAAATTAGGTCATCTCCAGATAAACAGAAATTAAGGGACTACATAAAAAGCAAACCAAACTTACAAGACTTATTAAAGGGAGTCCTTCCATCTGGGAACAAACAACATCAGACCGCAGGCTAAATATAGGAAACGGGATTCTACTAGCCAGATACCAACCTAGGAAATGAATTCTTTTTTTTTTTTATTGATGTAATAAAATGAAGTTTACATTTCAAGTTAGTCTTCCATACAGAATTTTTTTTAACATACATTGTTATGAGACTCCAACCGCTCACTCCATTTTGCGACAGCACACTCCTCCCCTCCACGCCTGATTCCCCATGAACATTCAACCAGCTCCTAACTCTCTCTGCCTTCCCCTCTCACCTCTGGACAGAAGCTGCCCCTTTAGTCTCTTATATCTACTTGTCTAAGAGGCACATTCTTCACGAGTATCACTTTATGCCCCACAGCCCAGTCCAACCCTGTCTGAAGAGTTGTCCTCGGAAATTGTTTTAGTTCTGGGGTGATGGAGAGACCAGGGGCCATGCTTTCCAGGGTGCTTACATTCTCAGTTAGACCATTGACTCTGGTCTTCTTACTAGAATTTGAGTTTTGCATCCCATTGTTCTACTGCTCAATCAGGGACCCTCTGTTGTGTACCCTGTCGGGACGTTCATTGGTGGTAGCCGGGCACCATCTAGTTCTTCTGGTCTCAGGCT
>NW_004443987.1:3852600-3853858 GCF_000243295.1 Trichechus manatus latirostris
CTTTGGGCCTTTGTCAAATATTAGCTGCTCATAGGTGGATGAGCTTATATCTGGATTCTCAACTCTGTTCCATTGGTCTATGTATCTGTTATTGTACCAGTACCAGGCTGTCTTGACTACCGTGGCAGTATAATAGGTTCTAAAATCAGATAGTGTAAGGCCTACCACTTTGTTCTTCTTCTTGAGTAGTGCTTTATTTATCTGAGGTCTCTTCCCTTTCCATATGAAGTTGTTGATTTGTTTCTCTATCTCATTAAAAAACGCTGCTGGAATTTGGATCGGGATTGCATTGTATCTGTGGATTGCTTTGGGTAGAATTGATATTTTCACTATGTTGAGTCTACCTATCCATGAGCAAGGTATATTTTTCCACTTATGTATGTCTCTTTTGGTTCCTTGCAGTAGTGTCATGTAGTCTTCATTGTATAGGTCTTTACATCTCTGGTTAATTTTATTCCTAAGTATTTTATCTTCTTGGGGGCTATTGTAAATGGTATTGATTTGGTGATTTCCTCTTCGAACTTCTCTTTGTTGGTGTAGAGGAACGCAAGTGATTTTTGTACGTTTATCTTGTATCCTGAAATTTGCTGAAATGTTCTATTAGTTCCAATAGTTTTCTTGTGGATTCCTTGAGGTTTTCTGTGTATAAGATCATATCATCTGTGAATAGAGATAATTTGACTTCTTCCCTACGTATTTGGATGCCCTTTATTTCCTTTTCTAACCTAACTGCTCTGGCTAGGACCTCGAGCACAGTGTTGAATAATAGTGGTGATAAAGGGCATCCTTGTCTGGTTCCTGTTCTCAGGGGGAATGCTTTCAAAGTCTCTCCATTCAGGATGATGTTGGCTATTGGTTTTGTATAAATGCCGTTAATTATACTGAGGAATTTCCCTTCTATTCCTATATTTTTGAGAGTTTTTATCATGAATAGGTGTTGGACTTTGTCGAATGCCTTTTCTGCATCGATTGATAAGATCATGTGGTTCTTGTCTTCTGTTTTATTTATGAGATGGATTACATTGATTTTTTTTCTAATGTTGAACCATCCCTGCATACCTGGTATAAATCCCACTCGGTCGTGGTGAATTATTTTTTTGATATGTTGCTGAATTCTATTGGCTAAAATTTTGTTGAACATTTTTACATCAATGTTCATGAGGGATATCAGTCTGTAATTTTCTATTTTTGAAATGTCTTTACCTGGTTTTGGTATCAGGGTTAAGCTGGCTTCATAGAATGAGTTTGGAAGTATTCC
>NW_004443987.1:3860602-3877086 GCF_000243295.1 Trichechus manatus latirostris
CCTGAGTTCCTGGCTTAGGGGAGCCAGTAGCTTATTTCTTCCCTCTCCAAGGCCAGGAGAATGGGTCAGGGTGCCTTTTGGGATCTATTTCCATCCCAGTGGACTCCAGGTGCAGAGCAGGGAGGGAGGCGGTAAAAGGGAGAGAGGTATTTCCCAAATCCAGTGCAGAGCGCAGAGGTAGAAGGTAAAAGGGAGAGAGGTTTTTCACAAATGGGCTTTTTTTTTTTTAACTCGCCACAAAAGAGTGCAGGCATGTACTTATCCTAGCCTCTTGGGAGCTGCACTTCACTGGTTTGGAGTGTCCAAGCAGAATCTCTGCTGCGGGGTCTCTCTCGATGTGGAAACTGCTTCTCGAGCGCATGCACAGTAAAGCTGTTTGCCTGCTTCACTGTGGCCCAGAGTGGCTGTGTCTCTGCTGTGTCACCGCCACAGCTCTAGCAATCCTCACCTCTTCCAAATGGTCTTCCTCTCCAGTATGACTCAGATGGATTTCTTAACCTTGCCCTGTTCAGGGCTGCCAGATGTTCACATAGAATCAAATCACTTGTTTTTCCAAGTCTTTGTTGTAAGAGGGATATAGGAAGCATCTAACTAGTCCGCCATGTTGACCACACCTCCAGGAAATGAATTCTTGAGAACTATCCAAACCAGAAAGAATTCCAACAGGGAACCAGAGAGGTTAATCTGTAAATAACAACAACATAAGCACAACAAAAGAAGGAATAATTGGTGTAGGCATAGAACCTTCTAATGGAGAGGAAAGCAAGGTCATACCAAGTAATAATAGACTGGTTCAAACCTAGGAAGATAAGGGTAAATTCCAAGGTAATCACCAAGAAAGTTAACAAACCTACTCATAAAAATAAAGAAGATAAACATAAAATCTCAGGAAAAAGAAAATCTATAAAAACAAAAGAAAGGAAAAAAAAATCCACAAACAAAAGGAATTCAGCACAGGAGAGCGAGAGGAACAAAGAAAACTTCAACACCATGAAAAAAGCACTATAAAATGACAGCAATAAACTCAAACCTATCAGTAATTACACTGAATGTAAATGGCTTAAAGGCACCCATAAAGAGATAGAGAGTGACAGAATAGATTAAAAAACAGGATCCATCAATATGGTGTCTACAAGAGAGACACCTTGGAAACAAAGATGTAAATTTACTAAAAATCAAAGGATGGAAAAAAAATATATCAAGCAAATAGGAAGCAAAAAAGAGCAGGGGTGGCAATAATAATCTCAGATAAAATAAACTTTAAAACAAAATCCACCATGAAAGACAAAGAAGGACACTATATAATGATTAAGGGGACGATCCATCATAAAGACATAAGTGTAATAAACATCTATGAACCCAATGACAGGGCTCCAAAATACATAAAAGAAATTCTAACAGCACTGAAAAGAGAAATTGACAGTTCCACAATTATAGTAGGAGATTCAACACACCACTCTCAGTAAAGGACAGAACATCTAGAAAGAAACTCAGCAAAGATACAGAAGACCTAAAGGGCACAATCAGCCAACTTGACCTCATAGACATACATAGAACACTACATCCAACATCTGCAAAGTACACATTTTTTTCCAATGTCCATGGGACAGTCTCTAGAATGCACACATCTTAGGCCAAAGAGCAATCCTCAACAAGATTCAAAATGTTGAGATAATACAAAGTATCTTCTCTGTCCTCAATGCCATCAAGGTAGAAATTAACAGGAAGAGCAAGGAAAAAAATCAATTACATAGAATCTGAATAACACCCTGCTTACACATCACTGGGTAAGAGAAGAAATCAGAGATGGAATCAAAAAATTCCTAGAATCAAACAAGAAAGAAAACACACCATACCAAAACCTTTAGGACACAGCAAACACACTCCTCAGAGGACAATTTATAGCAATACATGCACACATCAAAAAAACAAGAAAGGGACAAAATCAAAACATTAACCACAGAACTCCAACAAAAAGAAAGAGAACAGCGAACAAAAAAAAAAAAGAAGTAATAAAGATCAGGGTGGAAATAAAAAAAATAGAGAATAGAAAAACAATAGAAAGAATCAACAAAAGCAAAAGCTAGTTCCTTGAAAGGGTCAACAAAATCGACAAACCCCTGGCCATGACTGACAAAAGAAAAACAAGAGAGGATACAAATAACCCAAATAAGAGATGAAATGGGAGACATTAAAACAGACTCAACTGAAATAAAAAGGATTTAACAGAGTATTATGGAAAACTATACTCCAACAAACTTGAAAATGAAGAGGAAATGGATAAATTTCTAGAAACACATGGCCTACCCAAACTACAACAAAGTGATGTTGAAAATCTGAACAGACCCATAACAAGAGAAGAGATTGAAAAGGTAAAGAAAAAAACTCCCAACAAAAAACGCCCTGACCTAGATGGTTTCACTGGAGAATTCTACCAAACATTCAGAGAAGACCATATACCAGTACTACTCAGACTATTTCAGAACATAGAAAAGGAAGGGATACTTCCAAATTCATTTCATAAAGCCAGATAACCCTGATAACAAAACCAGGCAAAGACGCCACAAAAAAGAAAATTACAGACCAATATCTCTCATGATTATAGATGCAAAAATTCTCAAAAAAATTCTAGCCAACAGAAATCAGCATCATAACAAAAAAAATAATACACCACGAACAAGGAGGATTCATAACAGGTATTCAAGGATAGTTCAACATTAGAAAATCTTTAAAGTAATCCACCACATAAATAAAAGGAAAGAAAAGAATCACATGATCATCTCAAATGAAGCAGAAAAGGCATTTGACAAAGTCCAACACCCATTCCTGATAAAAACTCTCAAGAAAATAGGTATAGAATGGAAATTTCTCAACATAATAAAGGGCATGTATGCAAAACCAAGGGCCAACATCATTCTTAATGGCAGAGGCTGAAAACATTCCCCCGAGAACAGGAAGAAGACAAGGATGACCTTTATCTCCACTCTTATTTAACATTGTGCTGGAAGTCCAAGTTCGAGCAATAAGGCAAGAAAAAGAAATAAATGGCATCCAAACTGGTAATGAAGAAGTTAAACTGTCCCTGTTTGCAGATGACATGATACTATACATAGAAAACCCTAAAGACTCCACAAGAAAACTACTGGAACTAATAGATTCCACAGAGTAGCAGGATGCAAGATAAACATACAAAAATCAGTTGGATTCCTATACACCAATATGGAGAACAATGAAAAAGAAATCAGGAAAACAATACCATTTATAATAACCCCTAAAAAAATAAAATACTTAGGAGTAAATCTAACCAGGGATGTAAAAGACCTATACAAAGAAAACTACAAAACACTGCTGCAAGAAACCCAAAGGGATCTACATAAATGGAAAAACATACCATGCTCATGGATAAGTAGACTCAACATTGTGAAAATGACAATTGTACCCAAAGCAATTTACAAATACAATGCAATCCTGATCCAAATACTAACAATGTTCTCTAAAAAGATGTAAAAAGTAATCTTTAACTTTATATGGAAAGGGGAGAAGCCCTACATAAGTAAAGCTCTATTGAAGAAGAATAAAGTAGGAGGACTCGCACTACCTGACCTCAGAAGCTACTATACAGTTACAGTAGTCAAAACAGCCTGGTACTGGTACAATGACAGATACATTGACCAATGGATCAGAATTGAGAACCCAGATTTAAAGCCATCCATCTACGGTCACCTGATCTTCTACAAGGGCCCAAAGTCCATCAAATGGGGAAAGACAGTCTTTTTAACAAACGGTGCTGGCAAAACTGGATGTCCATCTGAAAAAAACGAAACAGGACCCATACCTCACACAATACACAAAAACTAATTCAAAATTGATAAAAGACCTAAATATAAAGTCAAAGAATATAAATTTCATAGAAGAAAAAATAGAATCAACGCTAAAGGCCCTAACGGACAGTATTAACAGGATACAAACCATAATCAACAACATATGAACCCCGGAAGATAAGCTAGACTACAGGGATCTTCTAAAAATTAAACACTTATACTCATCAAAAGATTCACCAAAAGAGTAAAAAGAGAACCTACAGACTGGGAAAAAATTTTTGGACATTATAAGTCAGACAATGGTCTAATCTCTAAAATCTAGAAGAAAATCTAACACCTCTACAACAAAAAGACAAATAATCCAATTAAAAACTGGGCAAAGGAAACTAAGAGATACTTCACCAAAGAAGACATTCAAGCGGCCAACAGACACATGAGGACATGATCACGATCACTAGCCATTAGAGAAATGAAAATTAAAACCAAAATTAGATACCATCTCACCCTGGCATTACTGGCACCAATCAAAAACACTGGAAATAAATGTTGGAGAGGCTGTGGGGAGATTGGAACTCTTATGCACTGCTGGTGGGAATGCAAAATGATAAAAACATTTTTGAAAATGATATGGCACTTCCTTAGAAAGCTAGAAATAGAAATACCATATGGTCCAACAATCCCACTCCTAGGAATATATCCTAGAGAAATAAGAGCCGTCACACGAATAGACATATGCACACCCATATTCATTGCAGCACTGTTCACAATAGCAAAAAGATGGAAACAACCTAGATGCCCATCAACAGATCAATGGATAAACAACGTATAGTACATACACACAATGGAGTATTATGCAACGATAAGAACAATGATGAATCTCTGAAGCATCTCATAACATGGATTAAACTGGAGGACATTATGCTGAGTGAAATAAGTCAATCACAAAAGTACAAATATTGTATGAGACCTCTACTGTAAAAACTCGTGTAAAAGTTTACACACAAAAAGAAGCAATCTTTGTTGGTTACGTGGGATGAGAAGGGTTGGGAGGGAACTAAACAGACAATAGATAAGTTGTAACTTTGGTGAGGAGTAACACAGTACACAATACTGGGGAAGCCAGCACAACTTGTACAAGGAAATGTCATGGAAGCTCCATAGATACATCCAAATTCCCTGAGGGACTGAATTGCTGGACTCAGGGCTGTGCGGACCATGGTCTAGGGGAACATCTAGCTGGATTGACATAAAGACCATGTTCTACAGTCTACCTTGGTGAGTAGCATCTAGGGTCTTAAAAGCCTGTGAACAGCGATCTAAGATACTCCACTGGTCTCACCCTTTCAGGAGCAGCGGAGAATGAAGAGAACAGGATACAAGGAAAAGTTTAGTCCAAAGGACTAATGCACCACATCTACCACAGGCTCCACCAGACCGAGTCCAGTACAGCTTGATGGTGCCCGGCTCCCACCACTGACTGCTCTGACCCGGATCACAACAGAGGGTCCTGGACAGAGCTGGAGAAGGATGTAGAACAAAATTCTAACTCACAAAAAAGACCAGATTTACTGGCCTGACAGACTGAAGAAACCCCGAGAATATTGCCCCCAGACACCCTTTTAGCTCAGAGGTGAAGTCACTCCAGAAGTTCACTGTTCAGCTGGGGATTGTACAGCCCCAGAAAACAAAACAGGACTAATGAGGCACAGCAGTCCACGGACAAGGACTAGAAGGCAGAAGGGGACAACAAAGCTGGTGATAGGGAACCCAAGGTTGAGAAGGGACAGTGTTGACATATCATGGGGTTGTTAACTATTGTCATAAGGCAATATGCGTACTGTTTAATGAGAAACTATATGTTCTGTAAATCTTCATCTAAGGTACAAAAAAAAAAGAATTATCTATGTGAGATCAAACTGACAACAGCAACTCAAAAGTTTTAATGGGACGCCTAGGGGGCAGTGAGTTGAATATAATGGTGATGGAATAATTTGAAAAGGATAGTGAGAATAGCAGCACAACTTGAAGAACGTAATCGATGTCACTGAACTGTACCTGTAGAAATTTCTGAAATGGTGTATCTTTGGCTATGTAGATTTTCACCCCCCCCAAAAGAAGGTCCTCCAAAGTCAAGAAGGGATGAGATTGTTGACATGTTGTGGGGTTGTTAACCAATGTCATAAAACAATATGTGTACTGACTGTCTAATGAGAAACTGTTCTGTAAAACTTCACCTAAAATACTATAAAAAATATATATATAAAAGGAACACAAGGAAGAGAAAATAAGAGAGAGGGAGAAAGAGAGAAGTCATTTAATTACAAATTGGGTTAGGTAGGAGAAAGAACTTACCAACCACACAGAAAATGCTTAGTAAAACAAATTTTGAAATCTTTCCTAGAACTTCTCAATAGTCCAGATAGTGACACAGCTGACTTCTCCCAGGCCGCTTTTCAAGTCCCTTACATATAGAATTACAGTACTATTTATTTTTAATTTTAAAATAAGATATTCTCATGGCTCCTCCATTACACAAATTATACACTCATACAAGATATTTTTTAAAATATAGAAGGAAACAATAAAGTGTGCACCTAGTTTCAGAGTCCAAAGAGAATGAATATTAATGTTTGAAAATATTTCCTTCCAGGTGTATTTCCATGTATGATTTTTATTTTAAAGCCCATTTTTAAAAAATTAAAATATTTTTCCACTTTGTTTCTCTATGCAAAAGAGTGCATGTTCATTTATAACAAGATAAAATTACAGACAAGCAAAATGACAAAGCAGGTATATAGGAGCATTTTAAGAGAATGTTATTGCTGCCTCCTAAAGAAGAAATTGTTATAGTCTTTTTTTTTTAGCAGACGTCTAAGAATTTACAACTTAAGTATCCATTTTAAGAAGTATTGGAAACATTATAAAATCAGGGAGTGATCTGCTACTAAAATTGACATGTTGACCTCTTACTATTGCCTTGTGAGAAAAAAAAGTTGGGTGAGTTAAATTGTTTCACAAAGACCTTTATCCAGAAATTATTCTCTCATAAAAAATACTTCAGGCAAGCTGCCTATAACGCAACATTCAAGCATTAAATTAAAGGTCAAGAATATGTTAATGAGAGGCATGCAAAGTTCAGAATCCCTTCATCCCTGCTGACCAACTGCCTCTTCTTGTAACTCTGCTTATTGTCCCTACCCTTGGCTCTATAATCTCATTTATTCATATTCATGTTGTTTTCCAGCTCTATTCAGCAACAGAACAGTTCTGGAAACTATTTCTGCCATAACTCTCAGGAGAATTCACAGATTTATATCTTAAAAATTGTTATTTCCCAATCTCATTCCTTTTCTCCATTATTATACTGTTGTCCATACAGACTATAACCGTAAGATGCCAAATACATAACATTTCTACCACCACTCCCCACTTCTACACCCAGCCGTGGCCTCAGAATTCTTAATATAGAACTCAGGCAACCACTATGGAATGTGATATGTGAAATAAAACTTTTGTATCATCCTTGGAAGCTAACTAACTAAACTGCAGAGAAATTAACACACTCGTTGTTCCCAGTTATACCATGTGGGTAGCTTGTGAGACACAGGTTGCTATTGCTTAACTGTAGCTTTCTCTTGCTATTGACTCCAGTTTCATCTTAAGTCAGCTACTGCTTATAAATTCCCCTCCTTCCATTGGTAACTTTCCTTTATTACTTTCTGGTACTTTTCTCTTCATTCCAGTGGAAAATATACTCATTTTTATTCCCTAGATCCCAGAAAAAGTTAAATTTATTTCCCTCTGTGACTCAATTCCCCTTAACTTCAAGTCAAAGCTTATAAAGTTAGGATGTAGATTTTTCTCCTGTAATAAAGGCCAACATAACCACGGCTTAAAAATATAAAAATGTCTTTCTCACATTAACATTTAGTTCAAGGGTAAAGAGTCCACAATTGGTGTTGGTTACTGGTGTCAGGGACTCAGGTTCCTTCTATTTTCTTACTCTGTCATTGCCAACATTGATGTTCTAGTTCATGTGTTAGATAGTTGCTCCATCCATAATATTTTTTATTAGCTAGCCAGATGGGGAAAGAAAGAAGGAGAGGGCATGTCACTTTTTTAGTTGCATAATCCAGAAGTCTCACACAACCCATTTGTTCAATTCCCATTATCAGAACTTAGTCACATGCCACAATGGATACTGGGAAACAGTCTTTCGCTGGTTGGCTTTACGCTCAGCTTAAACTTGGAAGTTTTATTACTGCATGAAGAAGAGGAGAATGCATATTGCAGGCAACTAGACAATTATACCATGCTACTCTCTCCTGGACTAGTCATATCACTGGACTCTGGTCACAGAATTTCCCTAAAATTTTGTCTGCTCGGTTTGGGACATACAGCATTGGCCCATACCTATTGTATCCTCACTCTATTGTCCTGCTCTCTAAGGGTCTTGATTCATTACACCATGAAGGATTAACCTCAGAACTCCATGCTTATTCACACAGAGAAATATCATAATAGGGAAAAGAGCTCTGGAGTCAGAAATCTTAGAGGTAAGACCTTGCGGGAAGTCATTAAATCTTTCTAGCCTCTATGTTATCCTTGCAGAATTGTAGTGAATATCAAATGAGATAATATATGTGAAAGACTTTGTAAAATGTAAAACTATCAAAAATGCTTGTGGATATTCTATTTTTTAGTGTGATTTCAAAATTTTCTCCCCACTGCACTGCCACCCTTTAGCTTCCTAATTTGGGAGTCTCAGGCCTTGACCTTCCTCTTAGTGATTTACTTCTCTATGGTCCCAACTCTTAGCTCTTGTCTGTCCTATCATTGACACAGCCACAGCTCAATTACCTTTTGAATTATTTGACCCTAGAGAGATTAGGGGGACCTAGCCACATAGGATTTTATCTGGGTTGGGTTTTACTTGCTCTCAGGTTATAGGCTGGCATGATGTTATTCATTTCACAGTTAACGTTCCCATCTTCTGTATTAACTCTACTTTGGACCTACCTAAAGAGGCTAAGATTTGTGCTTTTCTTTCTAATCCTTGATGGTATTTTGTTTTCACTTTGCTTTCCTGTGTCATTTTGTACTATTTTCAGCCATTTAGCATAACTAATTTTGGCCATATTAAAATTTTGTCAAATTATGGCAATTCTACTGGTAACTATAGTGACATGTGTTCCTTGTTCCCAATCAGAAAGGAGAAATTTATGTTCAAAGCAGAGTTTACTTTGTTTACTTAGGAAAATCAAATACTCCTGTCTATGCTATCCCTCGTGCTGAAACTGAGAAGGGTCATAATATAAAATATGCAAGCTATCATAGTTTCAGGAAATTGGATGATGTGTGACTCTAATGCTCTAATAATCAGCATGATCATGGATTTAGAACATGCTATTTTATAATTTTGCAGGCTGTGTTAGAAATATAGGTTAGAGCAATGGGTTTTAGGCATGCTATGAAGCCTTCTTATTATACACGTGAAATTTCATAATTTAGAATATACTTGAAATGTTTTAGCTTCCAATAAATAAGAAATATGAGAGGGAAAAGTAACATCTATTGAAGGCCTGCTCATTCCCATGTTCTATACTACTTCCTTTATATTAATTTAATTGAATCTTAATAGCAATCTTGCGAGGTATGTGTTATTAGTCTCCATTTTCCCAATAAGATAAATGAGATTCAGAATATTGTTGCAGTCACAGAGTTAGTAGGCTCAGGGAAAACCCCAGTCCACCTTAATCCGAAACCATTATTCATTCTTCTACTTTATGCTACTTTCTGCAAACTTGTGGAGGTAAAATATGCATATGTTTTGAAGGACAAATTATTATTATTAAAACTTGTTAAAACATTGATTTGCAACTCACGGTTTCTATTTCTTGCAGTAAAAGAATGAAGTATGGAAATTGTAAAACCACATGGTACGGTCTATTCTCATCACAATTTACTGATAATTAAACTTGAAATATAGAAGTTGGCGGATGCAGTTAAGAGTGACACATTTTTAGAGAAAATATTAGAAATACAGTTTTTTGTTGAGTATATTATTTAGATTATAGTTTACTCTTCCAAAAGGAAGTGATTGGTAACTGAGCAGCAGAAATTACTTAAACCTAGTCTTGGCACTAGCTGTAGAACACATAAAACATGACATGTACACTGTAGAATTTTAGCTATTATGTTTCAGTTAGGAATTTAGTTGAATAAGCTAATCTTACTTTATACCAACTAGTATATAAAAAGTTTTTTGAAAAATACAAAAAAAGGTATATTGACTGATTCTACATTATTTCATTATATCCATTAACCATTATTATGGAGACATGTATTCCTACAGGGAAAATATTTTGACCAATTTTATAACAATGTAAATTTCACTTAACTTGGTATAAGTCTTAAAATTTGAGTTATGATTTCCAAAGCTGACTAATCCAATGTTTATGTATTAAAATATAAACTCTATAACCCTTAAAAAGTTTTTTTAAAAAAGCATAAATTTAGGTTTAGAAGACAGTGGGATCTCAGAACAATCAAAGATCAATTCAAGGCCAGAGGATCCCTAAGGTCCCTTCCAAAATTTCTCATTGTAGTCCTGGAATTAGTGCCAGCCTTTCCCTCTTCTGAGCATACATAGCATGTAACCTTTACATGTTCACGTTCTGAGCAGTTGGAATCAACTCGACGGCAATGGGGGGTATAATATAGTAAAACTTAGGAAAGTCAGAACCTGTATAAGGCAGAAACCTGTCAGAAAAGGAAAACCTCAAATATTTTCCACTAAAATGAGTGATAGAAAAATGGTAAGACTGCACCCTGTCAAAGGTGGAAAACTTGCAAGACCCAGAAAACCACGGCAGTCCAGTTGACTTCTAGCTCACAGGTTTCAGTGTATTTAGAAAACGAAAACTGCACCTTTCCAAACTTGCAAAGCCTGAATCAAGAACTTTATGGCTCCTTTGGCTTTGGTGAGATGTACAGCTGGCTAAAATAAGAGTTAGCTGCTAAATCAGAACTCTACTCTTGAGAAATCACAGCCTCAGTTCACAGTGACGATTGATTAGATTAAATGAGTGAATGACCTCAGACAGAAAAGCACTCAAGTTAGTCCTAGTTTCTAGAGTCCAAAACAGCAGTCATGCTAACCATGGTAAATCAGTGTAACTAGGGCATTAGTGAACTCTAATGTGCCTTCAAGTTCAAAAACAAAAGAATGATATATAATCTGGGTAAGGTGCAGACCTAGGGCATTTTAAACTACCCTTAATAGGATTTTTCTTCTCACCTATCCTATAAGAATGGGGGTTAAAAGTTTGCAAGAGTGACTTAATTACACTGGTGTCTAGTTACAGTGTGACCCATACCCAAGTTAACAAAATACAGAATATAGAATAAAACTCTTCCCTCATAAGGAGGACATTCCACATAGGATGAGTGATATCTAAATTAAAGAGTGTCCAATGCTGAATTCCAATAAACAAAAGTTTACCTACAAAATTACTACATTAGAAGCAGCAACATTAAGTGGTCTTGCATATGGAAGAACATCTTTTTCCATTCTAGGCTTAGCACTCTTTCATATTAACTTCAAGCACTGTCCTCCATGTTACTACTAGGAGAAAAAAGGAACAGATTATCTTTTAAGGTTATGAAACCCTTGTGAGGATAAACACCCAACACAAAGATATAAATCCCTCTAAATATCCAATAGATCCCAGTGTATGTGAAACCTGAGTCTGAGATTACTTCATATGTACCCTTGCTTTCATCTTCCCTGTAATCTTAACACCTTGAAATTAGTTCTTCCTTATTCCCTCAGGTCAGGAGTGCAGAACTGCACGCAGTGGAAACTTGTATTAACTGTTTCCTTTTTGGTTTGCCTCTTTAGACAGTCCATTATTATCAAACACTCCATTTGAAGATAAGGAAATGGACGCAGAGCACTTACCTAGTACTTCACCAATTCTGTGGTGGAGGCAAGCTTTCTTCCCAATAGCACCAAAATATTTTGGCTCTGTAAATGACAGAGAAGAGCTCTACACCACAACATGAGACAGAGACATGTGATATTGCCACCAACAGAAACAAGGTAGGGTGAGCCGAAATAAGCAAACTTACTCTGAAACCTTTAATAAAAAGCATTGCTCCCCATCCTTGTGGGTGGCACACTGGTCTGATAAGCTTTGCTCCAGCTAGCATTCAGTGTAGATTTTGACATTAAACCAGAGAGACATAATGACATTTCTAAGTTCACCAACACTCAACTTTCACAGGTAAACTGTAAGAATTGCAAAGAAAGGAGAGAAGGTGTAAAGAGCGTAACTATGCACGTAGATTCTGATAAATGTCAGCCTACTGTCCCTTGTTAGGTTCTAACCAGAGGGCCTTTGAATAATGTGAGAAAAGGGAAGGGCTTGCTTCTTTTTTTTTTAATTTTTTTAATTGTACTTTAGGTGAAGGTTTACAGAACAAATAATTTCTCATTAAACAGTCAGTACACATATGGTTTTATGACATTGGTTAACAACCCACAACGTGTCAGCACTCTCCCTTCTCGACACTGGAGAACCTTTTTTTTTTTTTTGTGGTGAAAATATGCATAGCCAAAGATAAACCACTTCAGAAATTTCTACATGTACAATTCAGTTACATCGATTACTTTCTTCCAGGTGTACAGCTGTTCTCACTATCCTTTTCCAAATTATTCCATCACCAGTCTTCAACCCACTGACCCCTAGACTTCCCATCAAACTTTTTGAGTTGTGGTTGTCAATTTGATCTCATATAGATAATTCTTTGTTTTTTTGTACCTTAGATGAAGGTTTACAGAACAAAAAGTTTCTCATTAAACAGTACACATATTGCCTTATGACAATGGCTAACAACACCATGACATGTCAACACTGTCCCTTCTCAACCTTGGGTTCTCTATCACCAGCTTTCTTGTTCCCTCCTGCCTTCTAGTTCTTGTCCCTGGACTGCTGTGCCTCATTAGTCCCATTTTGTTTTATGGGGCTGTCCAATCCCCAGTTGAACGGTGAAAATCGGGAGTGACTTCACCTTTGACCTAAAAGGGGGTCTGGGGGCCATACTCTCGGGGTTTCTCCAGTATGTCAAGCCAGTAAATCCGGTCTTTTTTGTGAGTTAGAATTTTGTCTTACATCCTTCTCCAGCTCTGTCCAGGACCCTCTGTTGTGATCCTGGTAAGAGCAGTCAGTGGTGGTAGCCAGGCACCATCTAGCTGTACTGGACTCAGTCTGCTGGAGCCTGTGGTAGCTGTGGTTCATTAGTCCTTTGGACTAATCTTTTCCTTGTATCCTGTTCTCTTAGGTCTCCCTTGCTCCCGAAGGGGTGAGACCAGAGGAGTATATTAGATGACTGCTCACAGGCCTTTAAGACCCCAAGGTAGAATGTAGAACATTGTCTTTATAAACTGTGTTATGCCAATTAAGCTAGATGTTCCCTAGACCATGGTCCCCACAGCCCTCAGTTCAGCAATTCAGTTCGTCAGGGAGTTTGGATGTGTCTATGGAGCTTCCGTGACCTTTCCTTGTACAAGTTGTGCTGGCTTTCCCAGTATTGCGTACTGTGTTACCCTTCAAGAATGTTACCACTTATTCGTTGTGTATTTAGTTTCCCCTCAATCCCTCTTAACCAACAAATATTGTTTCTTTCTGTATGTAAACTTTTACACGAGTTTTTACAATAGAGGTCTCATACAATATTTGTCCTTTTGTGATTGACCTATTTCACTCAGCATAATGTCCTCCAGTTTCATCCACGTTATGAGATGCTTCAGAGATTCATCATTGTTCTTTATCGTTGCATAATACTCCATTGTGTGTATGTACCATAGTTTGTTTATCCATTGATCTATTGACAGGTATCTAGGTTGTTTCCATCTTTTTGCTATTGTGAACAGTGCTGCATTGAATATAGGTGTGCATATGTCTATTCCTGTGACTGCTCTTATTTCTCTAGGATATATTCCTAGGAGTGGGATTGCTGGATCATATGGTATTTCTATTTCTAACTTTCTAAGGAAGCACCAAATCATTTTCCAAAATGGTTGTATCATTTTGCATTCCCACCAGCAGTGCATAAGAGTTTGATCTCCCTACAGCCTCTCCAACATTTGTTATTTCCAGTGTTTTTGATTTGTGCCTGTAATGCCGGGGTGAGATGGTATCTCATTGTGATTTTAATTTGAATTTCTCTAATGGCTAGTGATCACTATCATTTCCTCATGTGTCTGTTGGCGGCTTGAATGTTTTCTTCAGTGAAGTATCTCTTAGTTTCCTTTGCCCATTTTTTAATTGGATTATTTGTCTTTTTGTTGTAGAGGTGTTGGATTTTCTTGTAGATTTTAGAGATTAGACCTTTGTTTGACTTTGATGTCCAAAAATTTTTTCACAGTCTGTATGTTCTCTTTTTACTCTTTTGGTGAATCTTTTGATGAGTATAAGTGTTTAATTTTTAGAAGATCCCAGTTATGTAGCTTATCTTCTGGGGTTTGTATGTTGTTGGTTATGGTTTGTATACTGTTAATACCGTGCATTAGGGACTCTAGCGTTGATCTTGTTTTTTCTTCTATGAACTTTATAGTTTTTGACTTTATATTTAGGTCTTTGATCCATTTTGAATTTGTTTTTGTGTATGGTGTGAGGTATGGGTCCTGTTGCATTTTTTTTCAGATGGACATCCAGTTTTGCCAGCACCATTTGTTAAAAAGACTGTCTTTTCCCCCATTTAATGGACTTTGGGCCCTTGTTGAAGATGAGGTGGTTGTAGGTGGATGACTTTAAATCTGGGTTCTCAATTCTGATCCATTGGTCAATGTATCTGTCATTGTACCAGTACCAGGCTGTTTTGACTACTGTAGCTGTATAGTAGCTTCTGAGGTCAGGTAGTGCGAGTCCTCCTACTTTATTCTTCTTCAATAGAGCTTTACTTATGTAGGGCTTCTCCCCTTTCCATATAAAGTTAATGATTACTTTTTCCATCTTTTTAGAGAACGTTGTTGGTATTTGGATCAGGATTGCATTGTATTTGTAAATTGCTTTGGGTACAATTGTCATTTTCACAATGTTGAGTCTACCTATCCATGAGCATGGTATGTTTTTCCATTTATGTAGATCCTTTTGGGTTTCTTGCAGTAGTGTTTTGTAGTTTTCTTTGTATAGATCTTCTACATCCCAGGTTAGATTTATTCCTAAGTATTTTATTTTTGGGGGGGCTATTATAAATGATATTGCTTTCCTGATATCCTTTTCATCGTTCTCTTTATTGGTGTATAGGAATCCAACCGATTTTTGTATGTTTAGCTTGTATCCTGGTGTTCTGCTGAATCTTTCTATTAGTTCCAGTAGTTTTCTCATGGAGTCTTTAGGGTTTCTATATATACTATCATATCATCTGCAAACAAGGACAGTTTAACTTCTTCATTACCAATTTGGGCGTCCTTTATTTCTTTTTCTTGCCTTATTGCTCCAGCTAGGAATTCCAGCACAATGCTAAATAGTAGTGGAGATAAAGGGCATCCTTGTCTTGTTCCTGTTCTCAGGGGGAATGTTTTCAGCCTCTACCATTAAGAATGATGTTGGCCATTGGTTTTGCATAGATGCCCATTATTATGTTGAGAAATTTCCTTTCTATACCTATTTTATTGAGAGTTTTTATGGGGAATGGGTGGTGGACTTCGTCGAATGTCTTTTCTGCATCAATTGAGATGATCATGTGATTCTTTCCTTTCCTTTTATTTATTTGGTGGATAACATTGATTGATTTTCTAATGTCGAACCATCCTTGCATACCTGGTATGAATCCTACTTGGTCGTGGTGTATTATTTTTTTGATATGATGCTGAATTCTGTTGGTGGAATTTTGTTGAGAATTTTTGCGTCTATATTCATGAAAGATATTGGTCTGCAATTTTCCTTTTTTGTGGCATCTTTGCCTGGTTTTGGTACCAGGGTTATACTGATATCTTAAAATGAATTTGGAAGTATCCCTTCCTTTTCTATGTTCTGAAATAGTTTGAGTAGTACTGGTATAATCTCTTCTCTGAATGTTTGATAGAATTCTGCAGTGAAGCCACCTGGGCCAAGTCTTTATTTTGTTGGGAGTTTTTTTTTTTTTTTGTTACCTTTTCAATCTCTTATTTTGTTATATGTCTGTTCAGATTTTCAACATCACTTTGTGGTACTTTGGGTAGGTAGTGTGTTTCTAGAAATTTACTTATTTCCTCTAGGTTTTCAAATTTGTTAGAGTATAGTTTTTCATAATACTCTGTTATAATCCTTTTTATTTCTTTTGGTCCTGTTGTAATTTCCTCCATTTCATTTCTTATTTGGGTTATTTGCATCCAATACTGTGTTTCTTTTGTCATTCTGGCATGTAGTTTGTCGATTTTGTTGATCCTTCCAAAGAACCAACTTTTGGTTTTGTTCATTCTTTCTATTGTTTTTCTGTTCTCTATTTCATTTATTTCTGCTCTGATCTTTATTATTTCCTTTCTTCTAGTGGCTGTGAGCTTTTTTTGCTGTTATCTTTCTATTTGTTTGAGTTGTGTAGTTAATGTTTTGATTTTGTCCCTTTCGTCTTTTTTGATGTGTGCATCTATTGCTATAAATTGTCCTCTGAGGACTG
>NW_004443987.1:3877664-3884000 GCF_000243295.1 Trichechus manatus latirostris
GTCTTTTATGGTGGATTTTGTTTTAAAGTCTATTTTATCTGAGATTAGTATTGCCACTCCTGCTCTTTTTTGGTAGCTGTTTGCTTTATATATTTTTTTCCATTCTTTGATTTTTAATAAACTTACATCTTTGTTTCTAAGGTGTGTCTCTTCTAGATAGCATATTGATGGATGCTGTTTTTTAATCCATTTTTTCACTCTCCATCTCTTTATGGGTGCATTGTGGCCATTTACATTCAGTGTAATTACTGATAGGTATGAGTTTATTGCTGTCATTTTGTTGTGCTTTTTTTGTGGTGCTGACATTTTTCTTTGTTCCTCTCACTATCCTGTGCTGAATTCCTTTTGTTTGTGTTTTTTTTTTTTTGTTCCTTTTGTTTTTCTATGTTTTCTTGTTACTGAGACTTTATGTTTTCTTCTTTGTTTTGATGAGTAGGTTTGTTAACCTTCTTTGTGGTTACCTTGAAATTTACCCTTATCTTCTTAGGTTTGAACCAGTCTATTATTACTTGGTATGACCTTGCCTTCCTCTCCATTAGAAAGTTCTATAGCTACACCATTTCTTCCCTCTTTTATTGTTCTGATGTTGGTGTCATTTATAGATTAACCTTTCTGGTTGCCTGCTGTAGTTCTTTCCATTTTGGATATTCCTTAAGAGTTCATTTCCTAGGTTGTTATCTGGCTAGTACAATCCTATGTCCTAGATTCAGCCTGTAGTCTCATGTTATTTGTTCTCAGATGGAAGGACTCCCTTTAATAAGTCTCATAAGTTTGGTTTGGTTTTTACATAGTCCCTTAATTTCTGTTTATCTGGAAATGACCTAATTTCACCATCATATTTTAACATGAGTTTACAGGATATATTATTCTTCGCTGGCAATTTTTTTCCTTTCAAGGTTTTATATATGTCTTCCCATTGCCTCTTTGCCTGTATGGTTTCTGCTGAATAATCTGAGCTTAATCTTACTGTTTCTTCTCTGTACGTGACTTTTTGTTTTTCTCGAGTTGCTCTCAGGGTTCTTTGTGTTTGATTTTAGAGAGTGTAATTATGATATGCCTTGGTGATTTTCTTTTGGATCCATCCTATATGGAGTTTGTTGAGCTTCCTGGATGGTCAGCTTTTCATCTTTCATGATGTTGGGGAAGTTTTCTGTCAGCAATTCTTCAATGATCCTCTCTGTGTTTTCTCCCCTTGTTCTGGAACTCTGATCACTGGTAGATTTTTTCTTTTGATTGCATCTCACATAATTCTCAGGGTTTCTTCATTTTTCTTTGTTCTTTTTTCTGATTTTTCCTCAAACAGGGTTGTATCCAAGTGTTTGTTTTCAGTTTCACTGATACTGTCTTCCATCGTTTCAAACCTGTTCCTCAGCCTTTCTATGACACTGTCCATTTCTGAAATCTTGTTTATGTTTTGGATTTCTAATTGATGTTTTTGTATGATTTCTAGTTGTGAATTTATTTTAGCTTTTTGTTCCTGTATTATTTTCCTGAATTCTTCCCTTTTTTGTCCGTATTTTCCATGATTTTTTTCTGCCTTTTCCATGAATTTGTCTATTTTTTCCTCATTTTGTCTTGGATAATTCTGAATATTAAAGATTTGAATTCCTTATCAGGTAGGTCTAGTGCCTTTTCTTCTACTGGAAAGTCATCTGGTGTTTTATTTTGAACACCGACTGGAACCATTCTGTCCTGTTTTTGTATATGTTTTGATATTGACTGCTGCCTTTGCAGCTTTCAGTAGTTATTTTCCTCCTTATTGATTGTAGATTTTTTTGTTTTGTCCTGCCTTTTTGTTTTATTTGGTTATGTCTTAACAGGTGAGCTGTGCATTCTTTGTTGTTTACCTGTCTGTGGGCACAATACTTTTCACCTCCTTCTCCAATGGGCAGGGTCAGTCACTCAGGTATTGTACATTAGGGCAGGTCCAGCTGCAGGGGAGTTGCTTTGATGGGTTGTTTGTGGCACATCCTATGGCCAACAGGGCGGGCTGGGAATCAGTGCAGTGCAGGTTCTGGTAGGCCTTGCCTGTGCAGCTTGTGGTGTTGACGTTCAGCACACAGTGCAGGTAGGCAGGAAGGAGGGGGGAGATTGTGATGTGTGGAGCTAAAATGAGTATGGGAAAGAGGAGAGAGGAATAGGAGCCAAAAACATACACACAAACAAAAAAGTGTGCTAAGGGAGCTTGGTATTGGAGTGGAGAGATGAGAGACTGAGAAATGGAGAAAAACAATAATAAAAAAAGAAAAAGTGTAAAAGAAAAAATGAATAAATTGAGAGACTGGAAATGAAGGAAGACAAAAGGCAAAAAGAGAGAGAAGAAAACCAAACAAAGAACCAAAAGAAAAACAAAAAAACAAAATGAGAAAAAGAAAAAAGAAATGTCCTCAGGGATATCACTGTGCATGTGCACAGAGTAAGGTAGTATCTCCCAAGTCGTGTGGCCCTGCCCAGCCAGAAGGGGCTCCCAAGCTGAGAAAAGAAAAAGAAATCAATCAAAGAAAGTAATCAAAACAGAACATATCAGAACAAGCAAACAAAACAAAACAAAAAGCCTGGAGTGTCCCACCAGAACAGCGGCACTGGCCAGGTAGAAGTTCCCCAGTCAAGCAGCACCTCGAAGCCTCCCAGGAAGAAGTGAAGATGGCTGAGGAGCCAGGTATTTGAGGGAAAGGAGGGGGAGGTGGCGAGAGGTAAGGAAGAAATCTAATGAAGCAGAAAAATAAAACACCAGCAGCCAACAAATGGCACTCAGGGCGCCAGCCAGTATGGGTGGGTGGAATCCAAGTGACACTGAGGTGAAGCTATGCTTCAAGGCCAAGAAACTGTGGCCCCAGGAAGCAGAGGAGGCTGAGTGGGGGTGAAGAAGTGTGAGGGTTGGGAAAGCATCTATCATTGGTTACCAGTTGTTATGTCTCCTGCTGGAAGCTCCGTGAAGCTACTTTCTCATATCCCCTGTTCGCCAATCTCCAATAGGAGTCCAAGATGGCAGATCTGTGCTGTGGTAGCTGATAGAGGACCTCAGCATGTATCTCTCCTCGCTCTCTGTTTTCAGTCATTTTCTTTTTTCATTCGGTGCTTGGCGGAGTTCTTTATCTCTTCATTTGATACTTGGGGTTTCCGGACTGACGTGTGACTCTGTTTGACTTAGTTTTTCAGATCTTTGCTGTGGAGGGACAGCGTGGTTCTTCTGTCTATGGTGTCATGTTGCCCGGAAGTTGGTTTTCTTTTTAAAAAAGTCTCATTTAGTTTGTTTTTTTTTTTAAATAACATTTTATTGTGTTTCAGGTGAATGTTTACACAGAAAATTAGGTTCCCCTTTAACAATTTTTATACAAATTGTTCTTTGCCATTGGTTACAGTTTTTGCAATATGTTAGCATTCTTGTTATTTCCATTCTGTTTGTTCTGTTTCCAACGATCTAGCTTCCCTTCTCTTCCTTGCCTTCTCATCTTTGCTTTTGGGTAAATGTTGACCATTTGTTCAATAAGTGGGCACATTACTTATGGGTGATATTGTTTATTTTATAAGCCAATCTATTATTTGGCTTAAAGGTGACCTGCGGAAATAGCTTTAACTCCAAGTTCAAAGGTTATCTTAATGCGATAGTCTCAGGGGTTCCCCTAGTCCCTATCGGTCCAGTAGGTCTGAACTTTTTTAGGAATTTTAGTTTTGTTCTACATTTTTCTCCCATTCTACCTGTGCCCTTCTATTGTGTCCCTGGCCAGAATGGTCAGTAGTGGTATGAAGGCACCATCTAGTTCTTCTGGTCACAGGTTAGAAGAGGCTGTGGTTCATGTGGGCTGTTAGACCTGTGGACTAGTTTCTTCTTTGAGCCTTTGATTTCCTTCATTTTCTTTTGCTCCGTACAAGTAGAGACTAATCGCTGTATCTTAGATGACCACTCACAAAGTTTTAGGACCCCAGACACTACTCACCAAACCAGAATGTAGAACATTATCTTTGCGACCTGTGCTATGCCAATTGACTAAGCTGTCAGCCCAGACTATGGTCTGAAGCCTTTTGTCCCAGTAAACCAATCTTGCAAGTTGTTTGGATATGTCTAGGAAGCCTCCGTAACTGTGCCCTCTATCTGGTTTGTTATATATGTGAATATACATGCAGCACAGACACTCTATCTGGTTTGTTATATATGTGGATATACATGCAGCGCGGACAAACATGTTATTATGGATTGAAATGCAGCTCCCCAAAATGTGTGTCAACTTGGCTAGGCCATGATTACCAGTATTGTGTGGTTGTCCATCATTTTGTGATCAGATGTGATTATCCTGTGTGTTGTAAATCCTAACCTTTATGATGTTAATGAGGCAGGATTAGAGACAATTAAGTTAATGAGTTAGGACTCAATCTACAGGATTAGATTGTATCTTGAGTCAATTTCTGCTGATATATAAAAGAGAGAATCAAGCAGAGAGGAGAGGGACCTTACAACACCAAGAAAGAAGAGCCAGCAGTGAAGCATGTCCTTTGCACCAAGGGTCCCTGTGCTAAGAAGCTCCTAGACCAGGGGACATTTGATGACAAAGAACTTCCCCCAGAGCCAACAGAGAAAGAAAGCTTTCCTCTGAAGCTGGCACCCTGAATTCAGACTTCTAGCTTCCTAGACTGTGAGAGAATAATTTCTGTTTGTTAAAGCTATCCCCTTGTGGTATTTCTGTTACAGCAGCACTAGATAATTAAGACATATATATATATATATATATATAATATGCCTACAGATACACATATACATACATGTGCATTTACTCACATGTGCCTTCCTATACACATATATGCATCCATATCTAAATACAACACCACACAATAATTTTTTGGTTGTTTTTACTGTTGTTTCAAAATTGCATATGTTAAAACATTTACGGAAATTGTCCCTTTTTCTTGCATATCTCTTAGTGTCTTTATTTACTTTCGTCAAGTTGTGCTGACTTCACCCATATTTGGGATTGTCTTTCCCATTACCAAATGTAAAAAGTGTCTTGAAAGTTATTTTTGCATCCTCTCCCTCCCATCCCTGGAAACCAACAAAGTACTTTGCTTTCTGTTTGTATTTTTATTCTTAACTTTGTATAATAATGGCATCACACAATATTAGTCTTTTTATGATTGATTTACATCACTCAGCCTAATGTTCTCCAGATTCATCCATGTTATAAGATTTTTCAGAGTCCTCATTATTCTTTATAGTTGCATTGTATTCTGTTGCACGTATGTACCACAATTTATTTATCTTTTCATCCATCGTTGGGCACTTAGGTTGTTTCTATATTTTTGCCATTGTGAATAATGGTGCAATGAACATAGATGTGCATATGTCTATTTGTGTCACTGCTCTTTTTTCTCTAGGATATATACCGAGGAGTGGGATTGCTGCATCATAAGATATTTCTATTTTTAGTTTTTTTGAGGCAGCATCATACTGTTTTCCACAGTGGTTGTACCATTTTACAATCCCACCTGCAATGTATAAAAGTTCTAGTTCCCCCACAACCTCTCTAGCATTTGTTTTCTTTTTTTAATTTATTGACATTTTTGCAGGGGTGAGATGATATCTCATTGCAGTTTTGATTTGCATCCCTCTAATGGCTAATGATCATGAGCATATTTTCATATATTTGTTGGCCACTTGAAAGTCCTCTTTGGTGGAGTGTCGGTTCATGTCCTTTGGCCATTTATTGATTGGATTGTTTGTCTTTTGATTGTTGAGTTGTTGAAGTTTTCTACGTATTTGAAAGATTAGACTCTTATCAGGCATGCCATTGCGGAAGATTTTTTTGCCAGTCTGTACGTTCTGTTTTTACTCTCCTGATAAAGTCTTTTGATGAGCATAAATATTTAGTTTTTAGGAGATCCCAGTTATCTAATTTACCTTCTGTTGTTCGTGCATTTTTAGTTTTGTTTAATAGGCTATTTATGACAAAAATTAGGTCCCCTAGATTTGACCCTATGTTATCTTCCTGGAACCTTATAGTTTTAACTTTAACATTTAGGTCTTTGATCCATTTTGAGTTAGTTTCTGTGCATGGTGTAAGGTATGGATCCTGTTTCATTTTTCTGAATATGGAACACTAGTTTTGCCAGCACCATTTGTTAAAAAGACTGTTTCTTTCCCATTGAATAGATTTTGACAATTATTTTATCTTTTTAGGGGCTATTATAAATGGTATTGTTTTCCTGATTTCCTTTTCATCATTCTCCTTACTGGTGTATAGGAATCCAACCGATTTTTGAATGTTTATCTTGTATCCTGCTACTCTGCTGAATCTTTCTATTAGTTCCAGTAGATTTCTCGTGGAGTCTTTAGGGTTTTCTATG
>NW_004443987.1:3884100-3892696 GCF_000243295.1 Trichechus manatus latirostris
GGGGGGGTGGGAAAGCGTATATCGCAAATTACTGGTTGTTTTGTCTCCTGCTGGAGGCTGTGTGAGGCTGCTTTCTCGTACCCCCTGTTTGCTGGTCTCCAATAGGAGTCCAAGATGGCAAATCCACGCTGTGTTAGCTGGTAGGGGACCTTGCATGAATCTCTCCTCGCTCTCTGTTCTCTGTCAGTTTTCTCACTCCATTTGGTGCTTGGCTGAGTTCTTTATCTATTCATTTGATGTTTTAGGGTTTCAGGATTGTTGTATTCTCTGTTCGGCTTGGTTTTTTGGATCTTTGCTGTGGAGGGACGGCGTGATGCTTCTGCCTAGAGCGCCATTTTGCCAGAACCCTCTTGTAACGATTTTTGTTTTCTTTGCATTGAGGTGTAATCCATACTGAAGGCTGTGGTCTTTGATCTTCATCAGTAAATGCTTCAAGTTCTCTTCACTTTCAGCAAGCAAGGTTGTGTCTTGTGCATATCACAAGTTGTTAATGAGTCTTCTTCCAATCCTGATGCCACATTCTTCTTAATATAGTCCAGCTTCTCAGATTATTTGTTCAGCATACAGATTGAATAAGTATAGTGAAAGGTTACAACCCTGACGCACACCTTTCTTAACTTTAAACCATGCAGTATCTCCTTGTTCTGTTCGAACAACTGCCTCTTGGTCCTAGTACAGGTTCCTCATGAGCACAATTAAGTGTTCTGGAATTCCCATTCTTCACAATGTTGTCCATAACTTGTTATGATTCACACAGTCGAATGCCTTTGCATAGTCAGTAAAACACAAGCAAACATCTTTCTGGTATTCTGTGCTTTCAGCCATCATCCATCTGACATCATCAATGCTATCCCTCGTTCCACATCCTCCTTTGAACGTGGCTTGTATTTCTGGCAGTTCCCTCTTGATGTACTGCTGCAACTGCTTTTGAATGATCTTCAGCAAAATTTTGCTCGTGTGTGATATTAATGGCATTGTTCGATAACTTCCACATTCTGTTGGATCACCTTTGTTTGGAATGGGTACAAATATGGATCTCTTTCAGTCCATTGGTCAGGTAGCTGTCTTCCAAATTTCTTGGCATAGACAAGGGAGCACCTTCAACACTGCATCCATTTGTTGAAACATCTCAATTGGTATTCTGTCAATTCCTGTATCCTTGTTTTTCTCCAGTGTCTTCAGTGCAGTTTAGACCTCTTTCTTCAGTATCATCAGTTCTTGATCATATGCTACTTCCTGAAATGGTTGAACGTCCACCAATTCTTTTTGGTACAGTGACTCTGTGCATTCTTTCCATCTTATTTTGATGTTTCCTGCATCATTTTATATTTTCTCAGTAGAATACTTCAGTATTGCTTGAATTTTTAATTCGGTTATTTCAGCTTGAGAAATGCCACAGTGTACACAAAATATACACAGTAACGTACTATAAAGTCTGCTCTTCTCCCTTGACAGCCATAGGCCAGGCTCTGTCTCTGGGAGTGCAGGCCACCACTGCTTTAAGATGCCTTGTTGAGCTGGGAAGGGGGTAGGGTACATGTGAGTAAAAAACCAAAGCTTGCCTCTCATTTACATGTCACTTTTTTCTTGATTCAGTGTTTGCTTAGTTTCTTCAACCTTTCAACTCTTTTCCAGAGTTCTGATAAAGTTGCTTCTTCTGGTTTCTGGTTTTGTGTGTGTGTGTGTGTGTGTGTGTGTGTGTGTGTGTTTTGGGGGGGACAAGAGTATGCAGCTGTTCTCACCATCAATTTGCTCCAGACTCTCTGGGCTACTTTTTCACGCAATTTAATTGTGTCTTCAGGACCTGCTTAAGCTTCATCTCATATATATCACTTCTGTTTGATAATACAGTGCTTCTCTGCATGCTCAAATTTATGGCTTGGTGGGTCTGACGACACCCAGTTTATGATGGGCAGCTCAGCTGGCATGGTAATTTGGTAGCCCATGGTAAAATGGTCAGTGTCTACTAAGTCCCAGTAGCAATCCAAAACTGTGTCTTAAAATGAGAATAGTTATCCACAGCGGATGACAGTGCTTTGCTCCAAAATTCTAAGGTTCTGCTCTGTGATTCACCAATAGGGGCCTACCAACGGCTTTAAACATCATCTCTATCTGCCAATGGCACTTCAAGCCCTATGTGATTTGCTAGACCACATGGTCCAATTGGTAGAGTAGCTTGCATGGCAGCCTGGATCTATTGCAGAATCTTTTCTTGTTCTGGGCACCACTCAAAACTAGTAGTTTTTTGGGGCCACTTTGTGACCTGGAGTAGCACACCCGAATAAGGAGGATTAAACCAAACCAAATCTGTTTCCATAAAGTTGATTCTGACTCATAGTGACCCTATAGGTCAGAGTAGAACTGCCCCATAGGTTCCCAAGGAGCAGCTGGTGGATCCGAACTGCTGACCTTTTGGTTAGCAGCTGTAGCTCTTAACCACTACACCATCAGGGCTCCAAATGAGGAATATATTGCCTAGAAAATTCAAAGAAGCCCACTAGATGCTGTGCCTCCTTTTTATTTGAGGGGGGTGAGGAGATGCAACAACTTACCCTTCACATTAGAAGTGATAGCTTGTTATGCCCTACACCACAGGGTGTCTAAAAATTTTACTGAGGTAGAAAGTGCCTGAATTTTGGGAGTTTTAATTTTCCACCCTCTGGCACATGTGTCTTACTAACGTATCTAGAATAGTTTCAACTTTCTACTAACTAGGTTCAACCAGCATAATATCATGAAATATTGGGCAGTGTGATCTCAAGTGGAAGGTAATGACAATCAAATTCCTTCAAACTAAATTATGAGATAGGACTAGAGAATTGATATATTCTTGAGGTAGGACAGTGAATGTGTATTGGTAGACTTTCCAGCTGAAAGCTAACTGCTTCTGATGGTCTTTACTAACAAGTATAGAGAAAAAAATTGCAGTTTCCAGGTCCATAGCTGCTTATCATAGGATGTATTAATTTGTTCAAATGATAAAACAACTTCTGAAACAGCAGCTACCACCGAAATCACACTTGATTAAGTTTACAAGAATCAACTGTCATTTTCCAAGACCTGTATGACTTCTGTACTGGACAAATAGGCAAGTTGAATAGGAATATGGTAGGAATCATTATCCCTGCATCTTTCAAGTACTTAATGGTGGCACTAAGGTCTACAATACCTCCTGGAATGTGGCATTCATTTTGTTTTGCTATTTTTGTAGACAGAGACAGTTCTAATGGCTTCCACTTAGCCTTTCCTATCATAATCGCCCTCACTCCATGGGTCATGGAAACAATGTAGGGTTTCTCCCAGTTGATGAGTACAGGCAGCCCCTGGGTTATGGACATCCAATTTACATACAACCCATAGTTATGAATCAACTCTCATAAAGCCTATTATATTAAAAATTCGAGGTACATACAATGGTTCATAATAACAAAAATGTGCCATTTTGCAACACGTATCAAAACGTTAGTACCCGTACCTGTTGCCATCAAGTTGATTCTGACTCATAGCGACGCTATAGAACAGAGTATAATTTCTCCATAGGGTTTCCAAGGAGCGGCTGGTGGATTCAAACTGGTGACCTTTTGGTTAGCAGCTGCGCTATTAACCACTGCCCCACCAGGGCTCCAAAACATTATCATTACTGTATTATTATGTTAAAGATGTTTTAGTGTATCTGGAAGTGTTTCTTCAATGTTTTTTTATGCATAGAAAGGTACACTATATACTATATGCTAAGGCAAACATTTGACTAACTGAGTTTAGATACAAACTGTACCTAACTGTTCCGACTTATGTACAAATTTAACTTAAAGACAGACTTAGGAACAGAACTTGTTCATAATCTGGGGACTGACTGTATATCTCTTCCAATTATGAATTCTTTAACTAGGGAAATAGGCACAGGATGAATTCTGGGATGCACTGGGCCCACTGTGAGATGGACCTGATCTAAAACTCCATTGAAAACCTGACCACCATAGGCACCTACTCTGACTGGTGAACCACAGTGATGTTTCACGTCTCCAGGAATTAGTGCCAGCTCAGAGGCACTGCCAAGCAAACCCCCAAAAGTTTGATTATTTTCCTTTTCCCAATGTACAGTCCCTCTGGTAAATAGCCACAAGTCCCTTTGGGGTAAGACTAAGAGAAATATTAACTGTATAAATTTTTGGCAGTATAGTAGGGTCCATCTGTGTCTCTAAACTGGATGAAATGTAGGAATTGATTGAGGAACCATGACTCTCTGTTTTAGTGATTCAAGTTAAACTTCTGTTGACTTGACCTAAAACTCTTCGACTTATACAGATTAAGAATTTAGTAAACTGCCATCTATTTATTTTCTACAAACACCATGGTCAACTAGTCAATGCAACAGGTTCTCTGTGAATTAGACTACCATGATTACTGCTTTAGCATTGCTGTCCATTATGGTAACCATGCTTCCTTATCTTTGGCCATTTAGTGCTGTCACCAGGCCCTTGCCACCCTGGAACCCCATTATTCTATTTCACTTAAGGATCTCAGTTCAATGGTAGCAGTTCCCTCTGTAATTTTTCACCTATGGAGAAGAACAACCACAGAACTCTTCAAGGATGTTTTGTCTTCCGTAACAGCTTTATTTCTCACAGCCATGGCAAAAGATATGTCCTCTAGACTCCCCTGGAGTGAGTGAGTAGTTTTTACTTGATAAATGTACTGTAACATTCCAATTTACCAATGCCTTTTTAATACTTTTCTCTACAGTATACTGAGGCAGTTGGTGCATTTCAACTTCATTTAGTGTAGGCTACATTTGGCTCCATGCTTCAGTCAACCTACCAAACTGTTAGAACCCTTTCTAAGCCCTTGAGCTAAAACATTGAATCTATAATCTCTGCTTAGTGGTCCGATATCAATAAGTTCAGCCTTATCCAACTTATTTTCCCTCCACCTTATTCTCACACCCTTACCCATTCCCACACATATTCCCCAGATTTCTGTCTGTATAAATTGGGAAAATCATGCAGCTTTTCTTGTGGTACACTTTCTACATTGTGGGTTACACTTAGCACTTTACACTTTGCGGCCTACTGAGACCTGAGTCTAATTATAGGTCTAGAAGCAAAGAGGAGTGTTTGGAATAAGTTCAGAGGAGAATCAGAAATTCCTTGCAAAGCAACTATCTCAGGGGAGGCCACTACATATTCTTCAGGGATAGGAGGAATAATCTTCACTGGCAGAGATGGAAGGGCTACATCTACTGGCAAAGAAAACTCAGCAGAATTTAAGGGTTCAGTGTTGCCACCTTCATCAGAATCTTCCTACATGTCCCCACTCCAATTATCAGGAGCCTATTACCTCCACAAGCATATCAACAATTGTGAGGATGGTACAGGACTGGGCAGAGTTTCATTCTGTTGTACATAGGATTGCTATGAGTTGGAATGCACTGGATGGCACCTAACAACAACAACAGCCCCTCCCAATAAATTACTCACTTTAACAGACATCCTCACATGTTGGGAACCCAATTTGCATTGTAATTCAGTCACTCACAGGATGAGATTGGATTAAAAACAAACAACCAGAGACTTCCGGCAAAATGGCGCTCTAGGCAGAAGCACCATGCTGTCCCTCCACAGCAGACCCGAAAAACTAAGCCAAACAGAGAAAACAGCAATCCTGAAACTCTAAAACATATAATAAAGAGATAAAGAACTCAGCCAAGCACCAGATGGAGCGTGAGAACTGACAGAGAATGGAGAGCGAGGAGAGATTCATACAGACGTCCCTTATCAGCTAACGCAGCACAGATCTGTCATCTTGGACTCCTATCAGAGACCAGCAAATAGGGGGTATGAGAAAGCAGCTTCACGGAGCTTCCAGTGGGAGACAAAACAAGCGGTAATTTGCAATATACGCTTTCCCACCCCCCACCATTCTTCACCCCCACTTGGGCTCCTCTGCTTCCCACAGCCACAGTCTCGGACAGGAAGCAACGGCTGCTTGGATTCCACCTGCCTGCACTGGCCAGCTCCCTGAGTGCCATTTGATGGCTGCTGGTGTTGCTTTTTTCTGCTTCTTTTGATTTCTTCCTTACCTCTCACCACCTCCCCCTCCTTTAGCTCAGATACCTGGCTCCGTGCGCCATCTTTGCTTCTTCCTGAGGGGCTGTGGAGCTCCGTTTGAGTGTGCAGCTGCTTCCTGGTCCGTGCTGCCATGTTGGTGTGATCACGGGGCTTTTGTTTGTTTTGAATTGTTTGTCTTCTTTTCCTTTTCTTGAGTTGGGAGCCCGTTCTGGCCAGGCAGTGCTGTGTGACTTGGAACTTATCCCCTTGGTTTACACAGGCTTGCAGAGGGATCCCTGAGGGTATTTCTTTTTTTTGTTGCTTTTTTTTCTGTTTTTTTGGGGGGCTTTTATTGTTCTTTTTTTAAAATTTTGTTTTGTTTTCTTTTCCCTCTTTTTCCCTTTTTGACTTTCTTCATTACTCAGTTTCTCACCTCACTATAACTTCCTTCTCTTCCTCTTCTCTTAATACCTGGCACTGAATACCTCTACACCTTCTAGCCAGGCTGTAGTGCAACACATGGGAACAACTTCCCCAGACCTCGTAGCTGCACTGGTGGGATCCCTGGGAGCTTTGCTGTTCTTTTTTCTTTCTAACTTTTATTTATTTTTTCTTTACTTTTCTTTTCTTTTTTTATTCTTCTTCCCCTTTTTGTTTTTCTTCATTTCATAGTCTTTCATTTCTCCACTCCAACGGCAAGCTCCCCTAGCACTCTTTTTTGTTTGTTTGTATGTTTTTGGTTCCTGTTCCTCTCTCCTCTCTCCCATAACCATCTTAGCTCCAGACATCACAATCTTCCCCCTCCTTCTTCCTGCCGACCGGCACCATGCGCTTAGCATCTCATCACCAAGCAGCACAAGCATGGCCTACTGGAACCTGCCCTGCACTGATTACCAAACTGCCGTGGTGCCTGTAGTAAGTGCCACAAACAACCCATCCCAGCAACTCCTCTTCAGCTAGACCTGCCCTGTTGTACCATATCTGAGTGGCTGGCCCTGGCAATTGGGGAAAGAGGTGAAAAGTATTGTAACCACAGATGAGCAAACAACAAAGAACACAGAGCCTGCCTTCTCAGACATAGGCAAAATAAAAAAAAAGGATGAAACAAAAAAATCTACAATCAATAAATGAGAAAAATAACTACTGAATGCCCCAAATACAGCAGACAATATGAAAACATTTACAAAAACAAGACAGGATGGTTCCAGTAGGTGTCCAAAATAAACAAGGGATGATTTTCCAGTGGAAGAAAAGGCTCCAGAACTACCTGATAGGGAATTCAAATCTCTAATACTCAGAATTATCCAAGACTTGAAGCAAAAAGCAGACAAAAATGAGGGAAAAAAAGACAAAATAATGGAAAAGGCAGAAAAATTCAGAAACTACAGACAAACAAATGGAACAATTCAGGAAAATAATGCAGGAACAAAATGCAAAAATAAATTCACAACTAGAAATTATACAAAAACAACAATTAGAAATCCAAAAGATAAACAACAAGATATCAGAAATGGACAGTGTCATAGAAGGGCTGAGGAGCAGATTTGAAACAGTGGAAAACAGGATGAGTGGAATTTCAGACAAACACTTGGACACAACTCTGTTTGAGGAAAATTCAGAAAAAAGAACCAAGAAAAATGAAAAGACACTGAGAGTTATCTGGGATACAATCAAAAGCAAAAATTTTCAAGTGATCAGACTTCCAGAAAAGGGGGAGATAACACAAAACACAGAGAGGATCATTGAAGATCTGCTGACAGAAAACTTCCCCAATATCATGAAAGATGAAAAGCTGGCCATCGAAGAAGCTCAACGAACCCCATATTGGATAGACCCCAAAAGAAAATCACCAAGGCATCTCATAATCACACTCACCAAAACCAAAGACAAACAAAGAGTCCTGAGAGCTGCTCATGAAAAACAAGAAGCAACTTACAGAGGAGAAACAATAAGACTAAGCTCAGATTGTTCGGCAGAAACAATGCAAGCGAGAAGGCAATGGGATGACAAATATAAAACCTTGAAAGAAAGACATTGCCAGCCAACAATTATATATCCTGCAAAACTCTCGTTCAAATATGACGGTGAAATTAGGACATTTCCAGATAAACAAAAATTAAGGGACTATGTAAAAGTCAAACCAAACTTACAAGAATTATTAAAGGGAGTTCTTTGATCTGAAGACAAACAACTTCAGCTAACAGGCTGAATCTAGGATGCAGGATCATACCAGACAGATACCAATCTAGGAAAGGAACTCTCAAGGACTATCCAAAACCGAAAGAAATACAACAGGCAATCAGAACAGTTAATCTGTAAATTACAACAACGTCAGAACACTAAAAGATGGAATAAATGTGTAGGTATAGAACCTTCTAACGGCGAGGAAGGCAAGGCGATACCAACTAATAATAGACTGCTTCAAACTTAGAAAGATAAGGGTAAATTTCATGGTAACCACAAAGAAAGTTGACAAACATACTCATAAAAACAAAGAGAAAAAACATAAAGTCTCAGCAAAAACAAAACCTACAACAACAAAAGAAATG
>NW_004443987.1:3893892-3895526 GCF_000243295.1 Trichechus manatus latirostris
GACAAAAGAAAAACAAGAGAGGACACAAATAACCCAAATAAGAAATGAAATGGACAACATTACAATAGACCCAACTGAAAAAAAAACGGATCATAACAGAATATTATGAAAAACTATTCTCCAACAATTTGAAAACCTAGAGTAAATGGATAAATTTCTAGAAACACACTACCTACCCAAACTACAAGAAAGTGACGTTTTAAATCTGAACAGACCAATAACAAGATAAGAGATTGAAAAGGTAATAAAAAAGAACTCCCAACAAAAAAAAGCCCAGGCCCAGACGGCTGCACTGGAGAATTCTACACAACTTTCACAGAAGAGCTTGGACCAGTACTACTCAAGCTATTTCAGAGCACGGAAAAGGAAGCAACACTTCCAAATTCATTCTATGAAGCCAGCATAATGCTGATACCAAAACCAGGCAAACATGCCACAAAAAAAAGAAAATTACAGACCAATATCTCTCATGAATATAGACGCAAAAATTCTCAACAAAATTCTAGCCAATAGAATTCAGCATCATATCAAAAAACTAATACACCACGACCAAGTAAGATTCATACCGGGTATGCAAGGATGGTTCAACATTAGAAAATCAATCAACGTAATCCACCACATAAATAAAAGTAAAGAATCACATGATCGTCTCAATTGATGCAGAAAAGGCATTTTACAAAGTCCAACACCCATTCCTGATAAAAACTCTCAATAAACTAGGTATAGAAGGGAAATTTCTCAACATAGTAAAGGACATCTATGCAAAACAAGCGGCCAACATCATTCTTAATGGAGAGAGGCTGAAAACATTCCCCTCGACAACAGGAACAAGACAAGGATGCCCTTTATCACCACTCCTTTTTAACATTGTGTGGGAAGTTCAAGTTAGAGCACTAAGGTGAGAAAAAGAAATAAAGGGCATCCAAATTGGAAATTAAGATGTTAAACTGTCCCTGTTTGCAGATGATATGATACTATACACAGAAAGCCCTAAAGAGTCCAAGAGAAATCTACTGGAACTAATAGAAAGACTCAGCAGAGTAGCAGGATAGAAGAGAAACATACAAAAAGCAGTTGTATTCCTATACAGCAATAAATAGAACTATGAAAAGGAAATCAGGAAAACAAAACCATTTTATAATAACCCCCCTAAAAATGAAATACTTATGAATAAATTTAACCAGGGATGTAAAAGACGTATACAAAAAAAACTACAAAACTCTACTGCAAGAAAACAAAAGGGATCTACATAAATTGAAAAACATACCATGCTCATGGATAGGTAGACTCAACATTGTGAAAATGACAAATTTACCCAAAACAATTTACAAATACATTGCAATCCCGATCCAAATAGCAACAACATTCTTCACAGAGATGGAAAAACTCATCATTAACTTTACATGGAAAGGGAAGAAGTCCCGAATAAGTAAAACACAAATGAAGAAGAATAAAGTTGGAGGACTCACACTACCTGACCTCAGAACCTACTACACAGCTATGGTACTCAAAAGAGCCTGGTACTGGTACCACGAGAGTTATATTGACCAATGGAACAGAATTGAGAACCCAGATGTAAATCCATCCACCTACGGTCACCTGATCTTCGACAAGGGCCCAAAGTCCATCAAATG
>NW_004443987.1:3897656-3899488 GCF_000243295.1 Trichechus manatus latirostris
AAATCCTTTGCTGTCGAGCAGATTCCAACTCATAGCATCCTTATAGGACAGAGTAGAACTGCCTCATAGGATTTCCAAGAAGTGGCTGGTGGATTGGAAGTGCCAACCTTTTGGTCAGCAGCTTAGCTCATAACCACTGGGCAACCAGGGAGATTGGATTAAATTTACTAATATCTTTTCCCGCAGTTGCAGGAAATAAGGGTTTCTTTCAGGGCAGATAGAGACACTTTCAGGTCATTAAATGCAAATTTGATCTGGGAATTTGAAACCCTGCACTCTTCCTCCCTGCCACCACTGTCTCTGACACAGTTAGGAGCAATTAGCCATTCCCATTATATTCCTTATTTTGAGTAAAATGTTCTAAGGTAGCAAATACATGGTCACTCACAACTTTGTCTTCTATAGGTGTTTGATTAGGAGTATCCAATGGCATGGGGCAACGGTTAAGCACTCAGATGCTAACCGAAAGATCAGTGGTATGAACCCACCAGCCGAACCACTGGAGAAAGATGTGGCAGTATGCTTCCGTAAGGATTATAGCCTTGGAAACCCTATGGGGAAGTTCTACTCTGTCCTATAGTGTTGCTATGAGTTGGATTCGACTAGATGGCAATGGTTTTTTTTTTTTTTTTTTGGTTTTATAGAATGGCAATATTTTTCATATCTCCATTGCCATATTTTGCCATGGACTAGATCCTTAGTCTGATTCTGGTGCTTAATATATGCCTGACTTTCAGACATTGATACAGGAGGTTCAAGCTTTCTACCATGAACTTACAGTTTGTTGCCCAAAAACTGGCCTGATTGTTTCTCTACCTGTACAAAAGGGGTTAATAGTACCTTGCCTACCAAAAGGAGTAAGGTGGCATTGTTGTTTCAAGAAATTTAAATTAAGTATCATTATCCTCATTTTATCTTAGAGATGCAATGATTTAGCCAAGATTATATACCTAATTAGTAGATAACAGAGCTGGAAATGGAACCCAAAGCTTTTGGTTCCTAGTTGGATACTCCTTCTCTACACCACACAGTATTTTTCATATCACATTCCCTCACTAATATCAGAACATACTGATACCCAAAAGAGATTTTTTAAAACTCTTCAAGATGATAGAATTTGTAGTAGATTAAATTTAGTAATTCACTCATTCATCATTTCAACCAATATGTATCGAGAACTTACTATGTTGCAGGCTTTGGGATAGGCAGTGTGGAAATATTTGAGGTATTCAAAGAGGAATCACTACTTGCCTTAATTTCCTAGTGCTGCTATAACCGAAATACCACAAGTGGGTGGTTTTAAAGAACAAAAATTTATCTCCTTACAGTTCTGGAGACTAAAAATCCTTAATTCCTTGGTGATCTTGTGTGTGAATACCTCTGTGTCTAATCTGCTCCTTTAGTAACTCAGAATTGATTAGATTTAGAACCCACTCTGCTCAGGTATGATCGAATTAACATAACAAAGAAACTATTTCCAAACGGGATTACATCCACACGTGCAAAGGCCAGAACTTCAACCCATATTTTTGGAGGAAACAATTCAGTCTGTAACAGTATGGGATAATACTTATTAAACAAATCTCTAGTAGCGCTACTGGGTATAACAGCCTGAATTTTTCTAAGATAGCTGTAATTCCAAATTCAAAAGGGGTTACCAGAGGCCAACCAAGAATCATATACCCAGTAGGCCGTGCCTGTGCTTCTTGGTGGTGAGATGTCAAGCGCATGGTGCAGGTAGGCAGGATGCAGCGAGGAGATTGTTATGTGTGGAGCTAAGATGGATATGGGAGAGAGGAGAGAGGAACAGGAGCCAAAAACATACAAACAAA
>NW_004443987.1:3900843-3930313 GCF_000243295.1 Trichechus manatus latirostris
TTTATGGTTTCAGGATTGTTGTTTTCTCTGTTCGGCTTAGTTTTTTGGATCTTTGCTGTGGAGGGATGGCGTGGTGCTTCTGCCTAGAGTGCCATTTTGCTGGAAGTCCCACTGAGTCTTTTTTATTTTCTTTTTCTTTATTTTGGTGAATATATTTATTAATTTTCTTTTTGGTTTCTCTGAAATTTACCTTTATCTTCCTAAGTTTAAAACAGTCTGTTGTATCTTGATATCACCTTGACTTTATCTCCATATGGAAGTTCTATAACTACACTATTTATCCCCCTTTTTATTTTGAAGTTGTCATTTACAGATTGACACCTCTGGTTCCCTGTTTTCAATTTAGCAGCATTAATTTACTTTTGGGAATTCATATCTGAGTTGGTATCTTGGTAATTCTGTCATGCGTCTTAATCTCAGGTTGTTGTCTGATAGTGTCTGTTTTAAGTATTCCCTTTAATATTTCTTGTAAGTTGGTCTCTTTTTTTTTTTTTTTTTTTACAAATTCTGTTAATTTCTGTTTATCTGGGAATGTCCTGGTTTCATCATCACATTTGAAAGAAAATTTTGATGGGTATATGATTCTTGGTTGACAGTTATTTTCTTTCAGGGTTTTATATATGTCACTCTATTGCCTTCTTGCCTACATCGTTTCTGCCAAGAAATCATAGCTTAGTGTTTTTGATGCCCCTTTGTAAGTGATATTATGTTTTTCATGTGATACTCTCAGAATTCTTTCTTTGTCTTTGGTTTTGGATAGTTGATTATGATATGTCTTGGTGACTTTCTTTTGGGGTACATTGTATGGGGTTTGTTGAGCTTCTTGGATGGAAACTTTCTTGTCTTTTATGATATTAGGGAAGTTTTCTGTCAATAAATCTTGACGAATTCTCTCTGTACTTTTTTTTCTCCTCCTGTTCTGGATTTCCTAGTATGCATAAATTATTCCTCTTGATAGTTTCCCACATAACTCTTAGGCTTTCTTCATTATTTTTTCTGATCATTCCTCAAAGTAGTATCAAGGGATTTGACCTCTATTTCACTGACTCTTTCTTCCATTGATTCAACTCTACTTCTATGTCCTTGCATTTGGAGACCTGTTGGTACAGTGGTTAAGAGCTCGGCTGCTAACCAAAAGGTTGGTAGTTCAAATCCACCAGCTAGCTGTTCATTGGAAACCCTATGCGGCAGTTCTACTCTGACTTACAGGGTTGCTATGAGTCAGAATCGACTCGATGGCAATGGGTTTGGTTTGATTTTATTGTTCATTCCATTCAGTTATCTATTTCTGATATTTTATTGTTCATCTTCTGTATTTCTAGTTGTTTTTGTATGATTTCTAGTTGTCTATTTAGTCATTTTGTTCTTGTATTGCTTTCCTGAGTTCTTCTAGGGTTTTGTCTGTGTTTTCCTTGATCTCTTTGAGGATTCTATATGTAAGTCTTTTGAATTTTTTAGAAGGTAGTTCTATTACCATTTCTTCCACAGGAAGGGTCTCTGCCCCTTTATTTTGCTCACTTGTTTGAGCCATTTTATCTTGTTTCTTCATATGATTTGTTATTGTCTGCTTCTCCAAAGCATTAAGGTGTTAATTAATTTATTTACTTATATATTTCTTTATTGATTATATGTATGTTTGTTTTGTGCTGTATTTTTGTTTTGTTTTGTTTTGATGCATCCAGAGATTTGTTTTTTTTTCTATTTCTCTTTAGAATGTCTTTCTTCCTTTGTATTATTTTAATTGTTGTTGTTTTGTGGTTCTAGTCTATGTGTTACTTTTGTAGTGTCTGTTAGCTGGACATGAGTTCCTCTTACTAGTGGGTATGATGGGTCACACTCACATGTGAGTCCTCCATGGTCAGCTTATATGTCTTCCCTTACTGGATTGAGTGGAGGTGGGAGAGCAAGTTCTTTCTCTGATATTGAATGACAAGTGTTGTGTGGTTAGGGTCCCTCCACAGCCCTTGTGGGACCATGATGTCCTTATGGTTTGGGGCTAGCAGTTATTGCATTCTCTGGAGATGGGGCAATATGTCTCTGTATCTGCTGTGAGCGAGTTCTTCCCAAATGAATGGGGTAGGCCTGTGGTGCATGCACAAATTGACATCTCAGTGGGTGGTGGGGTATCAAGGAGTTTCAGTGCAAGTACACACTGCCCTGCAGGAACTGTTTGGGTGTGGAATGTGTGATGTAGCACACAGGTGGATGTTGGATTAAGGCACTGAGATTTTCTGCTCATCATTTGACAGAGGTGCAGATGACACCTGTCAGACTTTGACTGGCACTTTTGATGAGGTGATGTGTCTGCCTGGCTAGTCACCAAGCATGAGTGCAGTGATGTTCTCACTGTTCACTGGTTTGGGCACTGTGTGTGCACACTGTGGGTTGCCAGGTGGTCAGGGCGAGGGTGCACATGTCCCTGGTCACTAGATGGGTGGAACCACATCTCACACAACCAGTTGCTGGGCAGGTGGGACTGCGGTGGTGGTGGAGGATGGGTCTTGCACCTCCAGTCAACATTCTGGTGGCAGAAGCACAGACCGCCACTCACAGGGTGGTTGGGGCTGCATAGGGTGGGCAGGGTTGGTTCAAGCCTCTGGTCACCAGTTTGATAACATGGGAGTGCATGCCATAATTGCCAGGTTGGGGGAGGGGGCACACCACTGGTCACTGGATGGGCAGGGGAATGAGAGGAGAAGCATATTCCCCCAGCCTCTTGCATGGGTGCTGAGACACTCCTTGCAGAGGGCAGCTGGTGAAAAGGACCCAGCTCCCACCAAATGTGAGGAAGATAGGCTGTCCAGAGAGTGGCTGGGTGGGAGATCTCTAGCCACTACTCCAAGGATCTTCCACTCCATGAGCACCACCCACCAAAATGATCAGGGACTGCTGCTGATGAGTAGTTCTGTCCCTATATTTTGGTTTCCTCCCTGGTCTATAGTTGCCTGGATCCCTGTGGCTCTCGAAAGCCTTTCTGCAATTTCCCTCCTTAGATCCAGTTCATGTTCTGCTCACTTTGCTTCACTCTGGGTTTGTCTACACAGTAACTCTGTCTCATTTTGGGGATTCTGTGAAGTTGCCTTCCTGTGTTCCTCACCCAGGAATGCTGCTCACTTTGTCTCAAGATTGCAACATTGCTCTGTGATGGCTGGCAAGGCGCCAACAGTCCGTAAGTCTCCTCTTTCACTCTTTTCATTCAGTTTCTCTTTCCCTTCAGTGTTCAATCAAATTCTTCATCCTTCTCTTTGCTGTTCTGCTTCCCAGATCTTCATCTGTATCTGTTTCACTTGGTTTCTTGGTTCTTTGCTGTAGGGGGACATCATGGTGCATGTGACTAAGCCACCATCTTGGGCCGTCTCCCTGTCATTGAATTTTGATGGCAATATTTTGCAACAATGACAATAAAACTGTGTGTTACCGATTCATGAGAACAAATCTTATTTAAAGGAAATATACTCCAAAATGATGACAAAAATAAATTAAGAGAGATCATTGATATTACTGTTCATTTTATCTACTATAAAGTTAACAGGTCTCAGTCAAGTTGTACTTCTCTCATCCATTCTCTCTGTCTCCTTCTCTCTTTTCATTTTTATTAGCTCTTGTTTATCTTCAGAAATTGGGGTTATTAGGGTGATCATGATCCCATATTAAAGTGGGCTCTCTAACCTTAATAATTACATTTTATTGATTGAATTAGATGTTTATATTCTGGGAAATGTTCAATAGTATTAACATTTCAATACTCAGACTTATATCTCATTAGGATGAATTTCCCACCACTCTTTGCAATTTCTTTATTTTGACAGTCACCAAATACACAAAGGGCAAATTTTCCAAATGTCTTTATTTTTTGCATTGAAAAATATTGTTAGAAATTGTATATTGCCACATAGCAAGTGGTTCCCTGGTGGTGCAGTGGTTAAGGGCTACTGCTGATAACCAAAAGATCGGCAGTTCGAATTCACCAGCCACTCCCTGGACACTCTATGGGGCAGATACCTCACCTTTCACTGTAAGGGTAAAACATTGCCTCTATCCTGTGTTACCTAGGAAATTATTTTGACTTCCTCAAGTTGCACATCTTTTATACACGCTTTCTGGAGTTAGTGGGACCCTCTACATTCAAATAAGGAAGAGATAGAGAGATAACTTAAAATTCATATCAATAGTAAGATATTCATAATTTAAATGAAATTATACATCTATAAATGCAGCCACTGTTGGTTTTAATTTATGTGCAGGGATATAGCTATTGAACTGAGTTTCTTGTGTTGAGAGTCTATATTTGAAAAAGGAAAGTATACAAAGTAGATATGCTGATTATACCTGCATAGTAACACACATTTTAAGAAAATAGAACTGTGAAATTGATTAAAAATAGAAAATCTATTAAGTAGTCTTTTTCCAATGAAAACATATCTCTAATATTTATAGTACAACTGTATAACCTTGCTTATCTGAAATTACATCTTTCGAAGTCTTTAAATGTGATGATTTCATATCTCATCTTACTAATCACCTCACGTATTTGTTGTGTGATAAACGATGGACAAAAACGGTATGAACTATGTCTCCCTGTCTAAATCAGAAAATAACTTTTTTTCTGAGAATCATTTTCACTTAAGTGTTTATCCAGCTGTCTTGTCTGCTCAAGAGTACTTTGCTAACACTTAACTAACTGCAGCTTCTCAGAACTCTCTCCTGAATACCAACATATAAGATTCCTCTTATTTGAGTCAATCAAGGTATAGTCATATATATTGTTTAATTAGATCCCCTTAAATGTCTGTTAAGTAGCATAACGTTTAAGCAGTCAACTGCTAACCGAAAGGCCAGCGGTTGGAACTTGCCAGCCTCTCTAAGAGAGAAAAGACCTGGAAATCTGTTCCTATAAAGATTACAGTCCAGGAAATCCTATGGGGCTGTTCTACTCTGTCACATTGGGTCAATAGGAGTCATAATCGACTCAATGGCACATAATAACAACAACGAAATGCCTACTGCCTTTAATTTTGGGGACCCCTGGTCCCAGGTACTTCTTTCTCAGGAATTGTGTCTCATAATCTATTCAAGACATCTCTAATTTAAATTCCCAGCTTCTTCAACCTTTCCCTACCCATTTTAATAACTGCAAATATTTTGATATACTCAAATCTGCCAATCTCTAAATGAATGAATAAATGAATGAAAGTGGCTGGATGAACATTTGTTGACTTCCAAAAAAGCAAAATGTGTAGAACAGTCATTTTAAAACTAAACCTGATACAATACACATGAATACACACATATTTGTGTGTATGTGTGCGTACACCAACGTGGAGGAAAAATTCTGAAATTTGAAGAATATTCTTTTAAAAAGACAAGCTTGATCTAAACATTTGTGGGGCCCAAGGTGAGAGTACAATTAGAGGCCACATAAGTTTGTTTAGATATTTTAAAGTTATTCATCAAACTAACAAACTATTAAATGAAATGTGTTCTATCCTCCTACGTTGAAAGATGTAACTCCATAACAACAAAATTGAAAAAAATATATGCAAAGCTATGGTTTTTGTATAACTGACAATTGGCAATCTATCAAAGATCACTTAATGTATTTATTATTGAACATATCTGGGTGTTCTGTTCATGGACTAACAATATTGGAATGAGTAATAAAATAAAGATATGCATAATTCAAAAGTCAACATATATTTAGTCCATAAACATTAGTTTTATTGTCTTCATTTTGGCAAAATAAGTAACTATGTTGTTATAATAAAAAATATTTTGCATAAGATGTGCCCTAGTGGCAGTAATGTTCTAAAGCCAGGATCAGCAAAATTTTCATACAAAGGACCAGATAGTCCGTATTTTCAGCTTTACAGGCCATACCATCTCTGTCACAACTACTCAACCGCCATGGCGGTATGAAAGCAGCCATAGACAGTACATAAACTAGTAGGCATGATTGTTTCCCAGTAACTATTTATGGGCACTGAAATTTAAATTTCATATAAATTCATATGGCAAAAAATATTATTCTTCTTTAAATTTCTTTCAAACTTTAAAAATGTAAAAGAAAACATTCTTAGTTCATACACCATAAAAAACCAAGAGACAACCTGGACTTAGCATGCAGGCTGTAGTTTTCTGGCCCTCTTCTTAAGAATTAGACTATTTTAAAAGTAATTTTATTCAGAGTGAATAAAATTTAAATATATTTTATTAAGAAATACTAATTATAGTAAATGTAAAATTTTGAAAAATAAAATAAATCTCCACATTTTACAAATGACTTGGAGGCAATGTCTGACCTCCTTCAACCCCACATGGGGAAAGGAGAACCAAGAGCAACAGCTCAGGGATGACTCTCATGGGGTGGAGGCTAGACAAATCTCTTCTCTCTCATGGGTGGGAGTTATCAGACCGTGGCTAGAAAGGCCACACAGAAGTAATCAATCACACCACACACATACAGCTTCCAAAAATATTTTCTCTAGCTAATTCAAAATTCTGAATGAAGATAATTAAAGAACAAATTATAACTAGTAAATACCAAAAGTTTAAAACAAATTTTAATTTAAGCTGCAATTTGTATGTATTTTTTGAAAATTAATTAAATCTGACTGCAGACTCCATAAAAATAAAATAATTTGCAATTTTAGTAATCAATGTTCATATAGTTGCCTACATAACTCATATTATGTACAGAAAAAATTAGGAATAATATAAATTAATTAATATTACAAAATATTCCTCAGCTGCTGTGTGCAACTTTTTGACTACCTTACTAATTTGTGATACTTCTGGAACCACTAATTAGAATATCAAGAGAAGCAAGAAAATGTATATTTGACACTACTGGGAACTACTGGGAGATGATATTTCATTATGCAATATCTATGGCATTCACACTATTTAGGAATAAGGATTGGACTGCTTAATTATTTTGTCTTTTTTAGTTAATCACTTCTGTTGTTCACATCTTCCCCATAGCCTGAAGTAGTGCCTATATTTAATTTTGGCACAATCCCAAAAGCATTTATGACATCTGGACTGTTATGGATTGAATGTGTCCCCCCAAAAATGTATGTCAACTTCGCTAGGTCATGATTCCCAGTATTGTGTGGTTGATGTTAATGAGGCAAGATTAGAGGTAGTTATGTTAACGAGTCAGGACTCAATCTACAGGATTACGTAGGTTGTATCTTGAGTCACTCTCTTTTGAGATATAAAAGAGAGTAGCAAGCAGAGAGGAGAGGGACCTCACACCACCATGAAAGAATCGCTGGGAGTGGAGCATGTCTTTGGACCCAGAGTCCTTGCACTGAGAAACTCCTAGACCAGGGGAAGGTTGATGATAAGGACCTTCTCCCAGAACTGACAAAGAGAGAGAGCATTACCTGGAAGCTGGCACCCTGAATTCAGACTTCTAGCCTCCTAGACTGAGAGAATAAACTTCTCTTTGTTAAAGCCATCTGCTTGTGGTGTTTCTGTTATAACAGCACTATATAACTAAGACATGGATGCAATCGCCATTTGTTTGGAGTACATAAAGAAAGAAACATGAAGTGATTCCCTAGGGACTGAATAGTTAGTCATGTGAGAAGAAGTGAAGATTTACAGGTCATGTTATGCCAGCATAGACCACCAGATCCTGAGTGACAGCGGCACACATGTGTTCTTTAATATGGTTATTTGAGTATGTGTTTGTGTGTGTGTGGTATGCACGGCTCTCTAAAGCATAGGGCCCAGCGGAGGAGTCTGTGTTAGATAGCTGTTGCTGCAAAACAATATTACCATGAACTTAGCAGAGTAAAACAACACACATTTATTATCTCACTATTCGTCTAGGTTAGGAGTCCATGCACAGATTAGTTGGGTCCTCTGATTTAGGGCCTCATAAGACTGCATTCAAAGTGTCACATGGAGAAACAGTTTTATATAAAGATCTACTAAGGAAGGATGTGTTTATAAGCTCACTCAGTTTGTTGGAGAATTCATTTCTTTGCAGATGTAGAACTGAAGGCCTTGTTTTCTTGTTGACTGTTGATTGGGAGTCCTTGCAGACTATCAACTGGAAGCCACCCTCAGCTCCTCATGGTCACCCACAGTTCTTTGCCATGTGGTGTTCCCTAACATGGCTGCTTCCTCAAATCCAGCAAAGAAGAGAGAAAGTCCAGAAAGATGGGTGCTACAATATTATGTAATGTAATCACCTAATTATGTGCATATAATCACATACATCCCATCACCTTTGCCACGTTCTGATTGTTAGAAGCAAGTCACAGTCCTGCTCACGCTAAAGGGTAGGCATTATACAAAGGTGTGAATTCCAGCAGGTAAGGGTCATGGAAATCACCAGAAAAATCTTTTTGTCACAGGCCTCTGCTGTTTGGGCAAAAGATGGTATTGAAACAGAGGATAGATCATTTCTCACTGTACTATTATCTGGCATCAAGTTGGCCCAAACTCATGACAACCCAATGCACAATGGAACAAAACACTGCCCATTCTTGCACCATCTCCATGATTGGTTGTATATCTGACTGTGATCCATAGGGTTTTTACTGATTTTTGGAAGTAGATGTCCAGACCTTTATTCCTAGTCCATCTTAGTCTGGAAGCTCCACTGAAACCTGTTTAGCATCATAACAGTATTCAAGCCTCCACTGACAGATATGTGGTGGCTGTGTAGGAAGTGCATTGGTCAGAAATTGAACCTGGATCTCCTGCATGGAAGGCGAGAATTCTAGCACTGAACCACCACTGCCCTCACCACTGTACTGGAGTTATCTAAGTAATTCTGTTATGAATTCTTTAATAGTATTGATTTTTTTGCCAATTTTTTCCCAATTACTGAGATACTTGTGCTACTTGTTTTTTTTTTTTTTTTTTTTAACAACCAATATTACATGAATTCAATCATAAGGGACTCTGTCCTGTAAACAGAAAAGTTTCAAACTGGAGACGCTCATGTCAGATGTAAGAATGGTGGGGCCAACAAGCATTACTGTGGAACAAAAGGTCAGGATGTAAACCATTTGGGAAGAATGTGTCAAGATGTAAACAATTTGTTCCCAGAAAAAAATGTGTTCATTACTACAATCATGTATTACCAACTATAATCATGTATAATTGAACCAGTTGATGCCTCTCGCCTAAGTGCTAACTCACTCCTTCATAGCCAAGAGGCAGACTTTTACATTTCAAAGGACTCAAGCTGAAGCTGATCTTATCTACAATGAATAATTAACCCTCTACCTTTCCTTTGTCCTCTATGTATATAGACCCCTCTCTCCACTCGAAGGGTGGAGTGCTTTGTATTTTTACTTAGCGCTGTCCAGCTCAAGCTGCATTGTTCCTCAATAAAACTCCTATTCTTTCACCCCTAACAGAGTATGAGATTTTCTTCTTTGACTTTTTGGTGTCAGAAGTGGGATTTTAGAGGCGCACTATCTTTCACGATCCCAGAGGCATCAGGACACAGACAGGGTACAAGCTGAGCCGATTTGTGCTCCACCTCTGGAAATTCTTGGGAATCATTTAAGGTAAAAAATCTTTAGAATCCAAGCTCCGCTCCCTTGCATTTATAGCTCTTCGAATTTTATTGCTAATTTGTTTTGGTTCTTTCAAGTAAAAGTTTTGTTGTGACGGTCATTATAAAATGAGGTATGTTGAATTCAAGAAAGCAATTTATTTTCCTAGTGGAACTCTGGATCACTACATGGCTAAAAACTATGTGTCTAGGTTTTGTTTGTATTTAGACTCTTTGAGCTCTCTAATGACAGTTTGTTAACTCAGTGGCCACTTAATGGTACTTTCCAGTTGGATAGACTAGTATATTTACGGTATAAAATAAGAGACTAGGTCTCTAGCCAGCAGAATGTATTAGGTTCAAAACAAATGAAACTAGATTTTGTATGGTTGTTATGAAAAAATCCAAGTCTTTTAACCACAAATATATGTGGGCACAGGTTGAGCATCTTAGATGTCCTTATGGTGATCACCAATGACGAAAGGACATCCATGAAAGGATAAGCTGGAACATGAGATGGGCCCGAGAACTAGGCTGCCCACCAGCTGCAAGAAAACGCTCATGCAACGGAGGCACACTGTGAAACAAAACACAGACCAAACTCTGCAGCAGACTCCCTGCTAGGAATTTGTTGACTCTGGGAAACCAAAGTTCAACATAAGACCGTAAGATTCTTAACATCCTTGATAAATGAGCCTGGATTTTCCACCTACCAAGATACTAGTTTGGGGTTTGTGTTCAAAAATACTATAAGCTGAATATATTTGAAGTAATTTAGAATTTTAGTGATAACTGGGAAAATGAGTTCCCATTTGCATTGCCTTTTTTGTTGTTGAGAAAGTTTGTTTAATGCTCAGTCTCAGTCAAAAAATAAAATCCATTCACCTGAGACTCTGGCAAGTTAATGAGTTTTTATCTGGGACCTGTATTTCTGTTTAATTGAGTCAATCTCATCCAAGAACTGCTGTATACATCTTAAGAAACTTTGTTCCACATATGTTTGTCTCGTGTAGTATTGAGTATAAGCCTGGGTTTTGAGCTGGCCTAACTGATGAATTCACATGATTTTTCTGTCTCATTACTGTCTGACTTTCTATCTTGTGTCAGAAAGCCATGACTGGAAGTTGCTTTTTTATTTTCCAGCAGTCCTTTAAGTCTTAGCTTTTGTGTTTTTTTTTTTTTTCCTCTCCCAGGAAAAACTGTTTCTTGCACCTATCTAATGAGCTGGGCTTTCAGTAGCTACATTGAGAACACCTGATATAAATTGGTTTATTTGAAAGCTGCACTGAAAAGGATGGATTGTTTCTTTCAATTGGTATAACAAGGCCTTAAAAAGGGCAAATTATTCTAAATTCTTCTCTACAGGATCCTATAAAGCAAGCAAAAGACAGGGTTATGAAAACTTAATAGCTTCCTACTTCTGGATGGCATTATTAAATTAAATTATAGTATTCATTCAAAAATTACTCTGATTGGTTTAATGATAAATAAGCACTTATATAAATTAAATAGTCCAATATTCCCAAGAATTAATAAAAATGAATATGTTCTGACAAAGGCTTTTATGTTTATGCCAACCTTGAAAGCAAAATCTTGAAAGCAAAACCTTTCTAAGTAACTTAATCTAGATATTATATGAAGTGTGTTTTATTTAGGGAAAGAGACTAATTTTTATTTACTGCAAAATGAGAAGAAAGAAAACTAAACTTCTTACCAAATGAATAATAAAAATTAGAAGAAAAGAATTTAGTTATCTCTTGTCTTTCAAAATATCTAGGCCAACTTAAACTTGTGTAAATGATTGGGATTAACTGACTCTTTTTTGATAATGAACCTCTGAGACTCACACTGCTCCAGGGAACGTTTTGAAAAGACCCCTCCCAACCAAGTGACACCTTTTTAATACAAAAGAAAATAATATAAATAATGTGGATACTAAAAAAAAAGGTTTATTTAATATGTTTTTAGTTACATGAAACATGTCAAATCAGGCAAAGTACCAAATGTTCTTTGAGTTAAAATTTATGTGTCAGTAATGTTTACCTGATATTAAATAACAAGCACATAATATTCTGTCATAATTTTATTGTTTCAATTGCTAACTTGGTCACATCTTTGTTTCCTTTGAATTTCGCATCATCAAAGCCAATGGTTTTAACTGGATAATTCACATCATCTACCCTTGGTGTCTTTATTACTATTCAGTTGTTTAGATGCTTGATAACCTTGGTATATTCTTGGTATATCCTGCTTATTTAGTGTTATGTCTTGAGATTATTATGTGTTATATCTAAAGCTCTTTGAAATTAAGGTTATTCATTATGTTTAGAGATATTTTTGTTTAAAGTTTTTGATTTGTTTTGTTTTGAATTGACTTTATTTGGCTTTGCATTACTTTCATAATTAATTCCCTTCAGGTCTTTCACTTTTAAGAATTATTGTTATAAGTTAACCATGGCCATTTTTAAGTTGTCATCCACAGATAAGTTTTACTTTGGTGATCCACTGAAAATGCTTGACCAAAATATTTCAACAAAAATGAACTGTAGCAGACTTATGAAGAGGGCTACAATATTTTAAACATTGATACCATCAGATTAAATCAAGATTTCTGACACTCTTGTGTAGAAGTTGATGAGGTTTTCAGACTTTTGTTGATCCAGAATTGCATGGAACCAAAATTAGCTGCATGGGACTGAGTAAACTAAAAGAATTACTGTAAGGTTTATATTAGAATATTGCTGATGTTCAATGATCTGTTTTCTAAATATAAGAAAACTTTTTTTTGGTCTTCCTCTTTTAATGTAATAATAAGCTATTTCAGTGACTAATAACACTGTGATAGCTACAAAATATCCTATGATAAAGATTTTTCTCATATCCTGATTCTTGCTATTTGAATAGCACATTTTGGTTATGTGGCTCTACCCTTTGGCCTTGGCCCCTACCTGCATGGATTAGCAGATGTACTATAGGATTGAGCTGGACCCAAGGCTGAATATTAACTGACTTACATCTTCAGCTGACATCCCCTTTTTCAGAGCTTGTTAGTCTAGATCTGTATTTCAATGGGACAATCATTTAGCTTCTATTTTTGTACTTCAAATAGGATTAGAAAATGTTATGGCACATGTCAAAGTTCTGAATATGTATTCAGAGAGTTTTAAATTATTTGGCCCATGGACTCCAAGAAATGAATACTGAAATGATTATGATGAGAGAAGTAGTTCTTCAAAACTGAATGGCCCTCAACATCCTTACTACTGCACAAAGAGGTACCTGTGCCAATATTAAAACTGACTGTCATGTTTATATTCCTAAAAATAGTGTTAATAGTACACTCTATGTTAATCATATGTAACATGTAGTATCGCTCCTTAACGATCTTGTTCCTTCTTTAACTGAAATTATAAATAATTTGTTTTCCTCTTGGGGTGGACGGTGGAAAAAATTGCTACTTTATTTTGGAATCTTTATATTCCTCCTCATTTCTATTATTGTAATTATAAAATGCTGTTTTGATTTAGTTTGATGCATTTTATTCAAGAAACGCTGTACTTCAAAATCACTGGACTATTCACATAAAATTATGCTGGTTTCATAGGCTTTCACCAACGATTGTGTTGTTTAATCACCTCCCTTTTGTCTCCTTGGGTATGTTTCATCTTGACCTCTATCATCCTGTCCTGACTGAGAAATGTTCCTCAAATGGGGCCTAGTCCATTAAGATGTTCCCCTTAAAACCTACTCACCCTGAGGTTGAGGTCTATTAACTCAGCAAGATGAAGAAAATAATTATTACTAATCAAAGCTCCTCAAGAAAGCAGAAAAAGTCCTTGCAGAAGAAAGGATACTCCAGTGTGAGTGATAGCGCCCACTGGTGGAGGCTTGATCAAAAAGGGGAAAAGTAAAAGTAAAAGTTTCAAACTGGAGGCACTCATGTCAGACTTAAGAATAATGGGGCCACCACGCATTCCCAGGAAGCAAAGGGTCAGGATATAAACCTCTTGGGAAGAATGTGTCAAGATGTAAACAATAATTGTTTCCAGAAAAAAATGCGTTTATGACTATAATCATGTATTACCGACTACAATTATGTATAATTGAACCGGCCGGCATCAGTCACCTAAGTGGTAATTTACTCCTTCCTAGCCAAGTGGCCGACATTACCTTTCAAAGGACTTCAAGCTGAAGCTGATCTTATCTACAATCAATCATAAACCCTCTACCTTTGCTTTGTTCTCTGTGTATATAGACCCCTCTCTCTGCTTGAATGGCAGAGTGCTTTGTATTTTTACCTAGTGCTGCCCAGCTCAAAGTGTATTATTCCTCAATAAAACTCCTTTTCTTTCATTCCTGGAGCACTAGTGGCACAGTGGTTAAGAGCTACGGCTGCTAACCAAAGGTCAGCAGCTCGAATCCACCAGCTGCTCCTTGTAAACCCTGTGGGACAGTTCTACTCTGTCCTATAGGGAAGCTATGAATCGCATCAACTCAACAGCAATGGGTTTTTGGGTTTCACTCCTAACAGAGTACAAGATTTTCTTCTCTGACAGCCCATTAAGAAAAAGAAAAAGGAAGAAGAGGAGTATGAAGGAAGGGAAGAGAGAGGGAGAGAAAGAGAGAGAAGAAGAAGAAGAGAAACAGGAAGAGGAGAAGGGGGAGAGGTAGTAAGAATAAAAGAAGGAAAGAAGGAAGAAATGAAAGACTGTAACCACCTAAAAATTAGAGTACTTGGAAATAGGGTGTCAATCCTAGCATGCGGATGGTGGCTACTATAGCAGATCAATACAATATTTGGTGTGGACAGGTTGTCATTTGGGGCCTCTGGATATACAATTCATAAGAAAAGTTTCTCAAGTCTCATACTTAAATTCTCCTTCTTCACAGGATATGCCAACATGATCAGGCTATCCTGATGTCTGATCACTCACTTGAGCTGTTTGACACTGTTCTGCTTCCTATAAATATTTCCTTAGTCAAGACAGTGGGTGATTGTTTGCTCACTCAGCTGTCATGGTCTTGCCATAGGGATCCCCCCACATATACCTAAGATTTGGATAGAAACAGAGTAAATAATTGTAAACAGTCTGTCATGTAAATCTTAATGTTTATTCTTCACAAATTTTGATCCGGAAACTGGTTTTATTTGTTTTTATTATCAATTTTGAAATCTCATATTATGAAACTGCCATAAAACTCAGTATCATTCTTAATGGAATACATTTAGGCTGTGTATTTATATATCCATTGCACTGTTCAGATACTGTGACGTATCAAATCTTTACCTATGCATTTAATACGCTAAATGATATATCATACTTGTACAAAGAATCTCAATACACCCAAAATAAATGCTGAACCGAAAAGAGCATAAAAAGTATATGAAATTGCACTTGACCAGTTTGATTTTTAGAAGAGCTGAGAGATAAACCTCCCCTACAGTGCTTCTCAAGAAGCCCTAGTGGCGCAGTGGTTAAAGCGCTTGGCTGCGCACCAAAAGGTCAGTGATTTGAGCCCACCAGCTGCTCTGCAGGAAAAGGATGTGACAATCTGTTTTCATAAAGATTACAGCCTAGGAAACCCTATGGGGCAGTTATACTGTGTCCTATAGGGTCACTATGAGTCAGAATTGACTTAACAGCAATGGGTTTTGACAATTCTTCCCCAAATCTGAAAAATCTAGTGCTTCTACTCTGCATAAATTTGAATTGTCCCTATTTATAACTTTATGTTCTTTATATCCAGTAGCTTTAACAAGCAAATCAACCAGGAGATGCAATAAGAGGTCATGGTGAAGGTTAGAAGGGGTTTAGTTTTCTGATTGTATAAAAAAATAGAACACATCACGTCTTTCAAGAGCAACCCACAATAAATAGCCAAATTCAAGTGTCCCACAAACTTTAGGATCAGAGTCTGATGAAAGGTTATGTCCTAGGCAAAGTGTTATAGTAGGTCCAACCAGTTATACAATTTAGAAAAGAGGAAAACGATGGTAAAATATGAAGAAATAACTGAAACTGTAAAGCTTCCATTACAGAATCTTTGCAAAGATGGCCCATAAAAGAGTAATAACACTTATGTAAAAAGCCTGATATTTTGGACTATTTTTATAGGATCTTGGGATCTTGCAGAGTTTGCAGAAAGGCTTCTAAGTATAAATCAAACTAAAATTAGTGAAGATGGACTGGGGATAAATTTATTTCATTTACAAAAGTGATGCATACAACAGAAGGAAATAAGTCCTCAAGGGTCTTTTCCACCAGAACCTTATATCAAACCTCTCTTAAATGACTATTATTTTTAATTCACACTGGTACCTTTATTTCCCCAACAATCATAAGGGTATCATTAATTGACTGGAAAATACTAAATTAAAACCAGTATTTCTTGCAAGCAGAACAGAATTCCTATTGTTTTATCACCACTTATATAAATTTCACCCCACTGCTTAATTCAAGCAGAGTCCCAAAAATATTATTCAATATATATTAATCTGCCAAGAAACATTTAATTTTAGATTATGGAAAGTACTACAGCAGGAGTTATGAGACATAACAGAGTTTGCAAAATAGAATGCCTCCCTTTATGGAGCTCAAGTCAAATGACTTTAGAATAGTCACAACAAAGGCATACTGCTGTTGAGTTTTTAATACATTCATTTTTTAAATTAATTATTTAATTGGTTTTGAGAAGAAGATAATTCATTCTATAAGATGTATTTTTCAGTGTCTGGAATAAGGTCTCTTCGGCTACACTGGTACAGAATAGTGACACAGCAGGCAAAATGAAGAACGTTAAGATGCTTTTAAACAAGTTTTGCCCAATAAGTTCCATGTCTATTTCTCCATAGCAGTTCATTCCATTATAAATGGAATGTTGAGAAAAAGCATTTCGATATTACTCTCTATGTAGGATTTTTAAATCCTATTAAATGGCTGATTTACAGTTACACTCAATTGACTTTTTATTTTTAATACACCTGGTAGAATGATGGTATAAAAGCTTTTAAGGAGGCCAATGAATCTTCTGGAGTGGACTATATGCTGTTTGAATCAGTCTATATTAAGCTATGATTGTCATAAGTACCAAATGAATTAATACAGTAAAGTTTTGTGTATTGCATTAGATGAAAAAAAGTTGGCAGACACATATTTATGATTAACCTACATAGAGAAATACACTTTTTATTTTTTACTGAAAGTGATAGGAATTTAACTGTACAAACTACGATTCTATTGCATTTGCGTAATGATTTGTAGTTGCTGAAAGTTGTTAGGCATTCTAAAAGCCAAAGTACGAATGGGATTACAATCTACCTAAAATTTAATGCATTCAGTAAAGGGCTAAAGCACTTAAGCTTTGAAATCATCTAGTGCAGAGACTGTTTATTCCATGTGTAAAATCTTACTGTATATTGTGTCCTCAAAGATATAAGGGCTGCAACTGAGCAGACTGCTAAACATCTCAAATATTAATTTATTAGCTTCCAAAGCTGTGCTTGCAGAGCATACAGAGTAGCAGATTAGGGGTTGATAAGAAAGAATAAGCGAGATTTGACAATTCTATTTGAATCTTCTGTGGCTTGGAATTGGAATATTTTAAAGCTACACAAGCTGAAAAAGATATTTTGAACAAATGGCTTCATAAAGCAGGTTTGGTTTTAAAAGCTGCAGGGATTTCAAAATTCATTTTATTCTTCAGAAATAATTAGAAGTGGGAAGCAGTTTATTGCAAATATCAGAAAACACAAATTTTGCAAACTCCCTACAGGCGACTATCTTGCTATTGTATCACCCTAGTGTGAGTCACAGTCTATCTGACACAGGTGTGTCTGTCTTCACAAGGCACATTTATCCTCTAGCCTCAGCATTTATTTATTTCCAATAATCTAGGTGGCAACAAAAATCAGGTTTTGTACATTTCACAATAGCGTTTCAGGATGAGTGATGAACCATGCCTTGGAACAATTTGCATTGGGGTAAGAGATGTTTTGTGGTTAATTGATGTTTATAAGATTGGTCTGGCATTGCAGGTTAGATGAGGAAAATGATACGAAGAAGAGAAGGAGAAGCAGGAATTTGGTCTCTGCACAGTGTTGATAACAGAAAGAAAGAGGCTATCATAGTAAAAATACAGCAAACAGTCTATTTTCAAATAGAGTAATGATTTCAAAAGAAAGGTAAGAAAATACTCTGCTATTTTAATGACTCATCCCAAACCCTGGGGTAAAGAAATGAATAAAACAAGTGATCAGACAACAAAGGATAGCCCCAGACTCTGAGATTTATTAGTTTATATTCACAAATGTCTGCTTTTATCTTGCTTTTGCATTTTTAGTATAAGCATTGCTTTTTTTCCTAAATTTACCCTTACAATACCTCCTTCCACTATTTAAATACATTTTTCAAAGACTATTTTTTTCCTTTTGTGGATTCCTTAGAATTTTTAAATAATACCTTTCTCATCAGAGAACTCCTACCCTTACCCTCCCAACATATCACCACTTTCAAAATGGCATTGATCTGTAATACAAGAAAGAGAGGTGACAGCCTCTGAATAGAGCCACAGTTACATATAAGAACTGAGTTCATTACTCTTTTGTTGGTGGAGAATTATTTCATTAGGTTGTCTGCAGATTTGCTTTTGCCACTGGTATTTTCTCAGAAGATTTCTATCCAGCTATCCTTTCTCTCCATGACCTTTGTGTTGGTGCAATTTGGATTTGATTTTCCAACTAGCTCAGTTACCTCATGACCAGTCCCTGGAGCCACACAGTCCCTTCACTTTTCTGCTTTGTAGCGCCAAAACCTTCATGCCTTGCTGAAAACTGCATAACATTAAACACATGCTGCAGATATATGTTCAAATTAGAGATGTAACAAACTATCCATTGAGAGTCCACTAAATCACTGAAGGAACAAACCTGCAGATCCCGAGTTAGCACCAGTAAATTACAATCTACAATATACTTCTCCCTCTGATGATAAAAGTAAAGCATATTTTATTTTAAAATGCTGACAATAACTCCTGAGCAATCAATACCTTTACGGGAGGAGGAAAATTGCACAGCCCCAACTGCTACTGTACGTACATTGGAAAGGACAGATGAACTATCGATGCGAGCCCTTCAGCAAAGCCCAGGTATGAAAAGTCTTCGGAATCTGGTACTTAGGTTGGATTAAACAGTCAGCCCTTGAACTCTTCGTGTTACATGTACTGAGCTTCTCACGTTTGACAGCATGTTGTCTTGCAACCTTGAGTGATGTCTAAAAATCAAATGCCAGGACTCTACTGACAAGTGTGCAGCTTTTCCCCACCTCCCCTTTGGGGGATGTGGGCCAAATTTATGTAATAAAACCAGAAGAGCAGCAAAGCTATACTATAGGGAAAAGTAAAGATATCCCTGAAGTGGTAAATCCCCTTGCTGATGAAGAGATGTTACTTCTGCAATGAAAAATAAAAAACCAAAACATGTTTTTAAGGAAAAGGAAAAGGGATAATAAAGCCCCTTCTTCTAAATGGAAGCTAATTCTAAAAAGCATATGCTGGTGGCTCATGCCTCTATTGTGCACTGAGGGGTTGTGTCTTAGAAAATAGCATATATAAAGTAAAGCTTATTGGTAGGGCGGTGAGGGGGTGCACAGAAGTAGAGCTGGGCAATAAGCACTTAAGAGTGCCCCTTTTTTAAAATAAAATATAGCAATCCAAAATGTGTGATCACTGCCTAGTTACATTTAGATGAGGAAAAGCTGTTAGCAATTTCTCTAGATGAAACTTCAGCACCTTTACTCTAAGTATCAAATGGCTTATTTTCAAAACTCAGCTTATTTTTGTAGTCGTGTTGTCACTACATCTGTGAATGTTTGCAAATGCTTTTAGGTTTGGGAAATTTACTTTCCAACTTGAACTGTCCTCTGTGATTCTGAACTGGATGTGTACTTCCATTTATAACATTTTTGGGGATCATTTTCCATATGTATGTCCGTCAAGGAAGTTTGGCAACTTTCAGTTTTATGGCTGATGGCAATCTGTGTCAGGGGCATAGAAAAAGACGAGAATCTCTGTGGCACTTCAAGTCAGGGAGTCCATACAAGCAAGCATCAAAAATAGCTTTAGTAATTTTCCTATGCATAAACCTAAAAAAATTAAAAAAAGAAACGTTGTACCTTGAAATTACTACTATGAACTATTCCAAAATGATATATATTCTTTCATTGCTATGATACATAGTATGGGTGCATCTGGTGCCAGGCATTGCACTAGCACTGTATCTTATTTAAAAAAAAAAATGAATAAGGTATTATCCTTGGTCTCTTCAAGTTCTGTCACCTATAACTTTATAAAAAAATCATGAAAGTAATTTAGATTTTCAGCCTACGTGGACTCTGTTCATGTACAGTATTTGTCCAATCATTCATTCATTTGTTCAACATTTATTGAGTGACTCTTTATCCCTTAAATAACTACCTAACGAAAGGTATTTTCTCTGCTCTCAAGGTGCTTAAGCACTTGTGGAGAGGCAGAGCACTAGACAACAAACTATAAAAAGGGCTAGAATATTCTAATAGAAGTTCAAACATGAGAGTTTGTGGAATATGTTGGGGTCTGCAAGAAGTGTGCAGTGCCTGGAGCTTAGGGAGCCTGGAGTAGGAAGCAGTGGTTAGACAAGAGGCTGAAGCAGGTAGGACCAGACTGCACTGGAGCTTAAATGGAAGAGTAAGAGGTTTAGAAGTTATCCTCTGTGCAGTGGGAGGCCTTTAAAAACTATTATGTGAGAGAATCATGATAGAACATGCATTTTAAAAGTAAATGCTGAAAGTGGGTGGAGGATGGTCTGGAAAGGGAAGAGTTTGAAAGATTAGAAACAGATTAGAACATCATAGAAAGTACTTCAAATAATTCAGGCAAATTGTAATTAGAGCCTGAACCAAGGCAGTGACAGTAGGAATGGAGAAGTGGGTCCCAATTGTGGGCATATTTCAGAGATCAAACTGGCAGAATTTGAAAAAGTGTGGCTGAGCCATTTTGTGGTGATGCAGAGGATGTTTGGGAAAGGAAGGTACTGAAAAGGACCATGGGATGCTATTCAGTGACAAGGGAACACAAGAAGAGAAAAGCACATGTAGGGGGCAGAAGATAAAGGATTTGGTTTTACAGATGTTGACTTTAATGTTGTCTGTGCAAGAATCAGGTAGAGATGTCAAACAAGCAGTTAGAAATAAAAGTCTATCACTTGAGAAAGAGATAAAGTAAAAAACCTTGGGCAATAAGAGGTTCCATAAATCTTCATTTTAGGATGTAGGTCTTCAGTGTATTTTTTCCTAAATTTTTCTCAAGTTTCATTCTAGTATTCAATAAATTAAAATTTAAAAAAAAGTAAATTATGTCCTCACCTTAGTCGTTACCTCCAATCAATCTTCATTTTTTTTAAACAATCTGCCCACCCTCTTGGTATGTTCTTTTTATTCCTTTGTTGCCTGTCTGTAGTTCACTGGCCAGAATTTTCTGATGTTGCAACAGTAATTTCTAATCAAAGAGAGTGTTTTCTGATTTTGTTCTCATTCTTTTCCTAATAAAGTACATTGCTCTTTTTTTCCCCCCACAACAACACATTGAGTAAATGTCTTGAGGGAACAATTTCTGTTGACTCTAGATCCTTTCCTGGGTTTCCTTTGGGAATAGTTTAGATAACAATTCCCTGAAGACATTCTCTTGCACTAAGCCACATTGCCACTTTGCCCACTCACACAGCCTTGCTAGATCTTCCTACATCCCTTGACCTTTTAACTGCCCAGAAGAGCTTGAGGACATTATCCAGCTTGAAGATTTTACTGTGCTCTACCTCAGGATCATTTGTAAAATGTTAAATACTCCATCCCTGGGGAACACCCCTGTCTGTAATTCTCTATTTTAGGAACGTCTATTTGTTTCCTAATTTGAAGCCGATTCTCTGTTCTGTGGTGAAGCCTTTTTGGTTTATTTGTTTGCTTTTTTTTAAACCAGCTTTGAGTGTGGAACCTTGTCAAAGGTTTTGTTTTTGTTTTAATCTAAATAGATGATACCCTCTGGACTCCCTTTGTCTGCATGCCTACAGCACGAAGCATACAGCATGCATACAGTATGCCTGCTGCATGCATCTATTATAGAAGAACAACAATAGATCACTCAGGCTTGATTTCTCCTTGCACAAAGCTTGTTGCCTTTTTCCCAATAAGTTATTTACTTAATTGTTTGATAATGGAATAAAGCACATTATTTGTCAATGACTCAAGATAACCATGGCAATAATGAAAGAAAGCTCAAATTTTCAAATGGTGACTTATTTGTTTGGTGGAAACTAGTAAATACAGTTGTTGGATTATAGAAAGTTTGTTCTTATGATATGGTTGTATCCAACAAGGTCCCAGTATGGAAGTTCTTATTGTATTTTCTGTTGAGTAACGTGGATGTATGTAGTGTTTGCTGTGGTGGAAGGATGGGATATGCTAATAAAACTGGAGCCCTAGAGCCCCCCCCAAAAAATAACCAAAAAGTAATCCCTGAAAAATAAATAAATGGACTGATTAAAAAAGTTGGTGCTTTCAGATTTGACATTTTTTGGGGGAATGACTTGGTAAGATGAAGTGAAATACCAGCTTTTAAAAATGCCAGGTTGTTCTTTTCTAAACAGGTTTTTAAGTAAGATTTTTTTTTCATCTCACTCAGGAGGGGAAAAATCAAACTTTTTGAACATAGTACTTATGGTTGCCTTGGCAACAAGCACAATAATAACATCTACAGCATCCATATGAAGCTTAATTATAGCATTATATTAAACTAGCACATGTTAATTCTTTATCAAAACACATGTATTTCTTACTATGGAGAATATAAGCTATTGATGCATGGTCTTTCAAATGAAAGCACCTAATTCTTTACAAAAAAAGTGTTTCATGATAAATACCTTAGGATCCAAGCAGGTTCTCTCATATTTCATGACTGAAAGCCAGGTCCAATAAGGTGGACATTCTGTTTATATTATGTTCACTTTGTCTATTATTTATTGTATCAGCAATGTGCCTAGTTCAGGGGGAAATGTTTTATTTATTTATTTTTATATAAAACATGGTCTCTGCCATAAAATAGCTTAAAAACATATTAAGTAGATGACACTATAATACAAAAATAAAGATCCAATAATAGTATCAGCATTTAAATATTTTCACATACTTTAACTGAATAAAGTCAAGTGTTGATTTGAACCAAGCACCAGCATATGGCGTTACTGTGTAACAAATTACCACAAATTTAGTGGCTTAAAATAACACAAATTTATTATCTCACAGTCCTGACAACCAGAAGTCTAGGTGGGCTCAGCTGATTTCATTGATCCAGGTCTCACAAATTAAACATCAAGGTGTTGGTTGGCCTGGGCCTCTGGAGGCTCTGGGGAAGAATCTGCTTCCAACCTCATTTATGTTCTCTGAATTCAGCTGCTTGTGGTTATAGGATCAAGGTCCCTGTTTCCTTGCTGGCTGTCAGTTGGAGATTACTTTTAATTCCTGGAGGTCCTCCATATTTCTTCTCTCATGGTCCCCTCCAGCCTCAAGCCAGCAACAACACATCGAATTCCACTTGTAGTTTGAATTTCTGACTTTTTCTTTTGTGACCAACTGGAGAAAACTCTCTGCTTTTAAAGGACTTACTTGATTGGGTCTGGTGCACTGAGTTAGTCTTCATATCTTAAGGTCAACTGACTTGGGACTTTGATTACATCTGCAAAAATCCTTCACAAATTTACCTAGATTAGTGTTTGAGTAAGGTCCTTGGGTGGCGCAAACGGTTTGCGCTTGGCTGGTAACCAAGAAGTTGGCAGTTCCAAACCACCCAGTGACACCACGGAAGAAAAGGCCTGGTGATGTGCTTCCATAAAGATTATAGCCAAGAAAATCCTAAGGAACAGTTCTACTTTGTAACACACGGGGTCGCCATGAGCCGAAATTGACTTGATGGTACAAGACACGACAACAGTGTTTGATTGAATAACCAGAGGACAGGAATCTTGACGGAAGGTCATCTTAGAATTCTGCCTACCACACTATGCCTACATCAGGAAGGGGTGGGAATTATTGAAAAGTCTTCATGGTTGAGGTGGGGTTTGGACTCATCCTTGTCAAGTAGGTACAATTTGGACATATGGACAAGAGCCAGGGACGTCATTGCAGGCAGGAGATACATCACAAACCAAAGCACAATGATTCAAGCAATAAGTAGGCTTTGTCCAGAGGTACCCTGAAGAAACTCCCAGACTGCTCCAGACAGCATGTGCTATGAAATAATGGGCGATAGTGGTAAACAGGATTTTAGCTTCTTTGCTGCTTTTCTTCTTTGTCATTGGGAACGGCAGTGAATGAATCCCTTTGCCTAAATATTGAAACAAAACCCACTGGGCCCATATGTTGTTGATGTTGTTGGCTTCCCTTGAGTTGGCTCCCAACTCATGGCAATCCTATGCAAAATGTAATTGAACCATTGTGCTCCTCAGGGTTTTCACTGGCTGATTTTTTGGAAGCAGATCTCCAGGATTTTCTTCCTAGTCGGTCTTAGTCTGGAAGCTCCATTGAAACTTGTTCAGCATCATAACAACATGCAAGCCTCCACTGACAGACGGGTGATGGATGCGCTTGAAGTGCGTTGGCCGGGAATGGAAGCCAGGTCTCCCACATGGAAGGCAAGAATTCTATCACTGCGCTACCACTGCCTGGGCTCCTATACGTGAACTTAAACTCTCTCCCTAGAATTTACAGACTGGAGATTATAACAGTAACTAACAAGACTTGTGTGCACTGATAAGGAAAATATCCATAAAACAAATTGTACATCCATATGTATGATATTCACCTCCTTGTGAAAAAGAAACAAAGAAACCACAATTTTGCCTATTCCTTATTTCTATATCTTTCTTGGTCTATATTCACGTCTATATATTTTATTATTAATAGAAAAAAAAGTCATGTGAAACTGCTATTCAAAAATGATAGCAGGGGTTACCTCAGGGGATTGAGATTTGGGAGGTGAACATTGTAGAGATAGGAAGCGGGTTTAGGAAAAGGTTTTCAATATTTTTTCTTTATATGCTTTTTTCGTTGTTTGAGCTTTTAAAATGAACAAGTGTGGTCTTTGTAAAGAAGTATGTGTGTCTAATTCTGAATTTTGAGACATCATGGCCTAGTGGAAAGTGAAATTTAGAGCTGTGTGATTTGGATGTTAGTTTGTTCATCAGTAAAATGGGGATATAGTAGATTACAGTTCACAAGATTCTTGGAAGTAATTAGAAATTTTATTGACTGATAAATATATAGATAGACATAAATTTCTAGCATCAGTTAGTACATACCAGGATCATCCCATCTTTTATAACATGGAGTTGCGTTATTAGTTCATATTCATTTTATAGTCAACTTTGGGATTATAGGATATTTGCTGGTGAATTTTACCTCTTTAAAGTGTTAAAAAGCAAAGATGTCACTTTGAGGACTAAGGTGTGTCTGACCCAAGCCATAATATTTTCAGTCACCTCATATGCATACGAAAGCTGGACAGTGATAAGGGAAGACTGAAGAATTAATACATTTGAATTGTGGTGCTGGCAAAAAATATTGAATATACGAAGGACCGCCAGAAGAATGAATGAACCTGTCTTGGAGGAAGTACATCCTTGCTCCTTAGAAGCAAGGACGCAAAACTTTCTCTCACTTACTTTGGACATGTCATCAGGAAGTACGAGTCCCTGGAGAAAGACATCATGCCTGGTAAAGCAGAGGGTCAGCGAAGAAGAAGACTCTCAATGAGACGGACTGACACAGTGGCTGTAAAAATGAGCTCAAACATAGCAAGGATTGTGAGGATGATTCAGGATTGGGCTACATTTTATTCTGTTATACATTGGGTTGCTATGATTCAGAGCTGGCTCAATGGTACCTAAAAACAACAGATGTACATATCATTTTGCAATTTGAATTTTAAAATATTGTCAACACCACATAATTCTATTGTATGTGGATAATTAGTGAGCATATTAAATTGAATGAAATAAAATAGTTTAGGGCGGTAAATATCACTGCTGCCTCTGCTTTCTGTTCTAGCCATCCAAATTGACACAGTACCACTGATTCTGTATGAATTTTCAAATCAGCTAATAGTCCTTAATAGTAGTATCTTGCTTTCCAAGGTTATGGAGAAAAATGTCATTCGGACAGAATAAGAAGTCTTCATGGAGTAAAGATAGATTGATTATATCTTAATTTTTCACTTACCTATGTGGTCCAAAACCAGTAAACCAGTTACTGTAGAGTCAGTTCTGACTCATGGCAACTCTGTGTGTGTCAGAGAAGAACTGTGCTCCATAAACTCTTACTGGCTATATTTTTGGAAGTAGATCACCAGGCCTTTCTTCTGAGGTGCCGCTGAGTGGACTCTAAACTCCAACCTTTTGGTTAGCAGCCAAGCATGTTAACTGTTTGCACCACCCTGGGGCTTTCCTATGGGGCCCTGGTGGTGCAGTGGTTAAGAGCTCGGCTGCTAACCAAAAGGTCAGCAGTCTGAATCCACCGGCCACTCCTTGGAAACCAATGGAACAGTTTTACTCTGTCCTATAGGGTCGCTATGAGTCAGAATCAACAGGTTTGGTTTTTTTTTTTTGGTTTGGGCTTTCCTATATGGCATAGCAACCATATATTCAAGAAAAGTGAATTGAACATCTACTCTGCACCAGAGACTGTGCTTGAGAATTACAAAGATGAACAAGCCATGCGTTCTCTTCTTAAAGATCATATTCACTAGTGGTGGAGATGTACACATATGCATGTGTACACACACACACAACAGTCTTGATACTTGGTACACAGTAGTAATATCAGTTATTTATTTGTATGATATGCATTCTGTTAAGCTGTATTGTGTGAGATTGTATTGAATATTTATAAGTGTAGAGATGACTCTCTGTGTTTTGTGCATTTATTAATTCCACAAACATTTATTTAGCATTTCTTATTTGCCAGGCTGTGTTACACACTAGTATACATAGATGAATAAGGCACAGTTTCTACCCTCAAGGAGCTCACAATCCAGTGAACATAAGAGATATATCAAAGAATGTTCTAAATTAGTGATCAGCAAACCTCATGTAAGTATATGGCTAACTGGAGCAATATGCTGAGACCCTGAGAAACTAAGTGAAACTAGATTTATATTGCTATACTTTGAAAGTACAAAACATAAAGTTACAGTAATCTTTAATTGACAGGAATATGTATTAAACTTTAGTATAATTGCCAGCCCTCCTTTGGGTTAAATATTGCCCTTCCTGTGGTGGCCTTTTAAAATGCAAATGCCCCTGGAGAGTTAATCCATTGAATTAATATCACATTAGTGGTTTTTTTCTCTGGCAGAAGGCACCCAGGGCAGTATGAAGGTACAGAAGGTTGGTAATGGGGAGGGAGGGTAAAAGGAGGGGTTTCAGAAAGAAAGTCTATCTACTTTATACTTTTGCTGAGGGCATAATGCTACATTTCTTTCTTACCTAGAACCCTTATTTTAAACTGAAGCATTTTACTAACCAGCACTCTCAATTTCCTTTGCTTATCTTTACTGTACATCTCGATCTCCTTTTAATAAAGACATTTACTTTTTCTTCTTAGTAGCAAAGAGGCCTGTATGATTTTAGATAATCCTTCAGCTACATTGCTTCCTTGCAATTTAGAAACGAATCATAAATAAATATCCGTTTCCAACACTTTGAAAGATATTTTGAACAAAAAGATTTACTTCTATTTTAGGTAGATATGCATATGTCCTCAGCAGTTGTTGCCATTGCGAGCAAATCTTCACAATGATTTCCAATAAAAGATTGCAAAGGCAGAATCTTTTCTTTGGCCTTAAATATAGTATGCCCTTTTCTGCTCTTGTTCTAGTTGGAAACTTAGCTAATCTTTCAATAACTTTACAACATCTCCCTTTCACCTAATTTTCCTAAAATGCTAATCATAGGGCTCAAATAATATCCAATGTACCCAACAAAATTTGTTTAAAAAATTAACATAGCTGTGTAGTGAAACTTAACATTGTTTTTCTTCCTGTATCATTGGTTTCTATCAAGATTATTTTCCTTACAAATTTCTCTTACATTTTCTCTTTTTTGTTTCCAAGTAATTAATGAAATATTATAAAAAATAGCATTCTCGAGAGTACCGGCAAAATGGCGCTCTAGGCAGAAGCACCATGCCGTCCTTCCACAAAAAAGATCCGAAAAACTAAGCTGAACAGAGAATACAACAATCCTGAAACCCTAAAACATCAAATGAAGAGATAAAGAACTCAGCCAAGCACCAAATGGACTGAGAAAACTGACAGAGAATGGAGAGCAAAGAGAGATTCATGCAGAGGTCTCCTACCAGCTAACGCAGCGCAGATTTGCAATCTTGGACTCCTATCAGAGACCAGCAAACAGGGGGTATGAGAAAACAGCCTCACGGAGTGTCCAGTGGGAGACAAAAAAACCGGTAATTTGCGGTGTGCGCTTTCCCACCCCCCACCCCTCTTCGCCCCGGCTCGGCCTCCTCTGCTTCCCGCAGCCACGGTCTCTTGACTGTGAAGCGCCGGCTGCTTGGATTCCACACACCCAAGCAGGCGGCTCTCTGGGTGCCATTTGTTGGCTGCTAGTGTTGCTTTTTTTTTTCTGCTTCTTTTGATTTCTCACTTGCCTCTCGCCACCTCCCCCTCCTTTCACTCGAGTGCCTGGCTCCGTGCACCATCATTGCTTCTTCCTGAGGAACTCCAGAGTGCCGGCAATTTCTGATATATGCTTTCCCACTCTCTACCCTTCTTCACCCACACTCGGCCTCCTCTGCTTCCCGAAGACACAGTCTCTTGTCCAGAAACACCAGCCTGCACTAGCTGGCTCTCTGAGTGCTATTTGTTGGCTGCTGGTGTTGCTTTTTTTTTTTCTGCTTTTTTGGATTTCTTGCCTGTCTCTCGCCGTCTCCCCCTCCTTTCGCTTGAGTGTCTGGCTCCGTGCGCCATCATTGCTTCTTCCTGAGGGGCTGCAGAGCTCCATTCGAGTGTGGAGGTGCTTCCTGGTCTGGGCTACCACTCTGGTGGGATCCTGGGGCTTTTCTTCATTTTGAATTGTTTGTTGGTTTTCTTTTCCTTTTCTTGAGTTGGGAGCCCTTTCTGGCCAAGCGGAGCTGCGTGGCAAGGAACTCCCCTTCAGCTTCCACAGCTGTGCAGAGGGATCCCTGAGTGCATTTCTTTTTTTGTTGGTTTTTTTTTTCTCTTTTTTTGGAGGGGAGGCTTTCTTGTTCTTTCTTTTTTTAATTTGTTTTGTTTTCTTTTCCCTCTTTTTCCCTTTTTGTCCTTCTTCATTGCTCAGTTTCTCGTCTCTCTATATCTTCCTTCTCTTTCTGATCCCTGAATACCAGGTGTTGTATACCTCTACGCCTTCTAGCCAGGCTGTACTGCGACAACTGAGAGCGACTTCCCCAGACCTCATAGCTGCATCAGTGGGATCCCTGGAAACTTTGCGGTTCTTTAGCCTTTCTGATTTTTATTTGTTCATTCTTTCCTTTTCTTCCTCTTCCCCTTTCTGTTTTTCTCCATTTCATAGTCTCCCATCTCTCCATTCCAACGGCAAGATCCCCTAGCATTCTTTCTTGTTTGTTTGTATGTTTTGGATCCTGTTCCTGTCTCCCATATCCATCTTAGCTCCACAAATAACCATCTCCCCACTGCATCCTGCCTACCTGCACCGTGCGCTTGACATCACACCACCAAGCAGTACAGGTACGGCCTACTGGAACCTGCCCTGCACTGATTACCGACCCACCCTGGTGGCTGTAGTAAGTGCCACAAACAACCCGTCCCAGTAACTCCTCTTCAGCTAGACCTGCCCTGCTGTACCATATCTGA